>NC_089581.1:157735776-158064404 GCF_019320115.1 Miscanthus floridulus
ATATCACCTACTGATTATATCAAGTAACATGACAGAAGATGCTGTTGTACAAAGAATATTGAATAGTATTTGTAATATTTATTGGTAGGTTGGTAATATATATTCCCATGCCAACACTTTAATATCAACCATTTCTCAGCACAATGATTCCCGTCCATCAATCAAGTAATTTAAAGCACCAGTATAGACAAAGGCAACTGAAATAATAGATGACGCACTGACACTACCACAAGTGATGTCCCTTGCTAAATTTACTGAAAAACTGCTTACACGTTGTAACAGCATGCGAGGAGGGGGGGGGGGGGGGGGGGGGGGGGGGGGGTGACTACTATCCACATGAATGCATTGTAATTTTATCATTTCTGTTCTGATAAAACCTAGTCAATCCGAGAGAAGAAATACTTGCACATCTGTGTATCGTAAGCTAAAACATGTTCCCTAGTGGCAATTCCAGTACATTCTTCTAGCTATTGATCACTTTCCAGTCAAGTAGTTTCATTCAATTGCCAATGCCAACTCTTGTAGTACAAACAAAGCCAGATGGAGCATGAATTCAATTAACTAAATAATACAACAAAGTGCATGAAAATTAAAATCAATAGCAGCTTTGGAGATTAACTCTCCAAGTTCCTTTTTTCCCAGGAGATCAGAGAAAGTCCAATAGGTTTTCTATTTCAACGTCTAAGCAATAAGCAGTGTGACATACCAGTTTAATCCCTGCCAGATGCAATTAGGAATTCCGATATTTTCTCTAAATTTGTTGACATAGGCATACATCGAAACACTATCACCATATCAAACCAACAGTATTGCTATTATCAATTCAGTGCCTACAACTTTTGTGCCAACTTTTCAGTTTTCATGCGATAAAGTGGCACACAAATTATTGTTCAATACTGGGAAAATGTTTCAACAAATTCAGAAGATCTGCAGCACTAAACTTGTTTGTCAAAAGTTTCAGTAAGTGTATGTGTTACCTCTCACTGGTCCGGAACACAGCCCCAGCATTTTCAAGCAAGATCTTGAGAAGCTCAAGAGCAAGGATCTTTCCTCGCATCACTATGGGATCTGCTGGTGCATCCTTGGGTGGTGTCTTCATGGAAAGCTTACACAAAGCCCGGAAAACTAAGAAAGCATCCCTCCGCAACTTATTTCCAATTCTCACATCAGCATCGTCATCCAAGGTGCCTACCACTACCCCCTCGATGCCAAGCTCGTCCTTACGACCCTCAATAGCTGTTTTGTACATGCTGATCTCCCAGTACTTGGCATCAAGCATGTCCTTATCTGTCGAATCAAGCAAATCTGCTGGGTTTGCCCCTTCCTCTGCCGCTGCTGTCGTCTCAAACGCACCATCATGGGCAACAGTGGCTCCTGCCCCTGCTGATGAAGCTGTCCGTGCCAGAGGTGTGAGTGCACCATCAAAGTCACCAATGATCTTCGAAATGAATCCCTGTACAGCATTGGGGTCAGCAGTTGGCGAGCCCGAACCAGCGTCAGGTAGCTCAATCACGTCAGCCACGACTATGGGTTGTACGGGCACGGTCGACGAGTCAGCTTCCATTCGGCGGAACACAATCACCAGCATCTGCACAAGCGAAGCCTTGGCAGTGGCCTGATTGACGGCACTGCGGCTCCCGAGGTACATATCATAGCACGCGCGCACAGCACGTAGAAGGCAGTCGCCGTGGAGGCGTACAGACGTAGAGGTGACCGCCGAGAGGAGCGTCTTGAGGAGAAGGAGCTCAATGTGCTCGTCATCAAGGCCAAGCGCATTGCAGGCGGCGTCCAGGAGTGAGGCGACGAGCTGCGCTGAGGGATCGGCAGAAGGGTCGGCCTCGCCATGGATGTAGGAGTGTGCGATCAGCCTGTGAAGGAGCTCCAGCGCGGCCTCGGCGAGCTTGGCGCTGCCCGAGCCGAGTGCGGAGGTCACAGGGGCGAGGAGCAGCTCCGAGTCCGCAAGCGAAAGGCTGCGCAACGGACCAGGCTGCGCGGACGAGGAGGGTCGGCGTCGAGGGGGCGGAGGTCGGCGTGGATGGCGCCTGCGCCTCGCCTGCGGGCGGCGGCGGGGGCTTCTGGAGGCGGTCGAGGATGGACTTGGCGGTGTGCGAGAGCTTGGAGTGCGCCTTGTTGCGCCACGAGGCATTTTTAATGAGCTTCTCGAGGAAGGGCGTGAAGACCTCGACGAGGCGAGGGTCGGACTCCGGCGGGGACGCCGGCGGCGCCGCGACCGCGGAGGCCATTATTCCGCGGCGGGATCCGGTGGCCGCGGCCGCGCCGCGCCGGGTGGATCTGGATCTGGGCGGGGCGTGGCGGGGGTTTGAGGGTGGTTTGGATCGGGGAGTGGGGCGTCGGGGAGAAAGGCACAGGTAGAGGAGAGAAGGGAGAGATGCTGGTCGTGCGCGTCGTAGATTTGCGATGGGATCTTCCAAGTGACAGATCTGTTAGCTGTCTATGACATGTGGGGGAAAGCTAGCATGGGGCCAACGTGTCGGTGAGTTAATAGTGGGTTGCAGCTTGCAGCTTGCATCCTGCACGCAGGCGATCGACGGGCGAAGACGAATAGACGATGCAAGTGACTGGAAGAAGAGCAGAGGTGAACCGGGGGATGAGCACGCGGGAGTCGGGACCCAGATCACATAGGCACATAGTTATATGGGCCGGTATTAGGCCACACAGGAGTGGTGGTTCGACACGGACCGGGCTTTTTTAGATTGTGGAATATAAGCCACATTTGCGATAGTTCATTCCCATCCCGACTGCCAAGAAACCATTCTGCATTACGTTTCCTTAAATTCTATGTGAACATTCAAGGTCACTTATAAGTTCTAAATTTTGAATTTCAAATTTTAAAATCTATGAACTTACTAAGGCCTTATTTAGTTCCTTCCCTAAAGCTTACTCTATATTACATCAAATGTTTGGACACATACATAGAGTATTAAATATAGACTAAAAAATAACTAATTATACAGTTTACGACTAATTTCCGAGACGAATCTTTTAAGCCTAATTAGTCCATGATTTGATAATGCGGTGCTACAGTAACACATTGCTAATGACGGACCCTACGCGACACCCCAATGTGACACCCAAAACCTTACACCATATAGGCTGTGTTTAGTTGGAGGGAAAGTTGGAATCTGGATACTGTAGCACTTTCATTTTTATTTGGCAAATAGTGTTCAATCATGGAATAATTAGGCTCAAAACGTTCGTCTCGCGATTTCCAACCAAACTGTGCAATTAGTTTTTTTTGTCTACATTTACTGCTCCATACACGTATCGCAAGATTCGATGTAACGGGTACTGTAGCACTTTTTTGAAAGTATTTTTGGAACTGAACACGCGCGTATTTAAACAAGGCCTAACACATATTTGGGACTCTAAACGACTTCAAATTGAAAACCTTCAACTATAAAGTTGTAGATCGTAGATTATATTAAGAACTACAACTTTGGTATATACCATGTCAACGTCCGAGGTTATTTGAAAATTTCAAATTTCAAATTTCAAAACTCGTAGACTTAAAATAATATTTTGGGACTCTAAATATTTTTAAATAAAAATCATTCAACTACAAAGTTGTAGATCGCGTGGAGATCTACAATTTTGATACAAAGTTTGTCTTCGTCCTAGTTTATATGGAACGGTCACCTCTATTAATACAATTTTTAGAGATGAGCGTCCTAAAAATCGTTTTATAGATATGGGTATTCAATGGCGACCGCCTCTATTAATCGATGATTTTCATATGCGGCCACCTTAGGACCCTGCCTCAGTAAATGATTTTCACAGGTGGCCATTTTCTTGGAGGCCCTGACCATGTATAGAGAAGGTCGCTAGGTGTGTCCTGTCTTTGTTAATCAGAGAGTATGTCTTCTAATATCATTTTTCTATTAGTGTCTTCTCGGTAGGATGTTTATTGGAGTGTCCTAGTCTAGGGACCCTACTTTTCTTATATAGTACGAGGACATGGTTATAAGTTGGTTTTCTTTCTTACTAGAACTTTTTTTTACAAATCCTTACCTCTGCACCCATATTCTCATAGCACGTAGTATTGATCGTCCCACTCTGACCCATCAGTGGGGTGCTTGAGCATTATGGGGCTGTTTGGTAGGGCTTCTCTCCGGCTCCAGCTTTAGCTCCTTTGGAGGAACCCTACCAAATATTTTTTTGAAGAAGCCGTTTTTCAAAAGCAGAGGAGCCAGAAACCATTTTGGAGAAGCCACAAATTGTGGCTCCTCCAAAATGGCTCTGGCTCTTCCGGAGGAGCCTCTCAGGAAGAGCCATGCCAAACACCCCCTATATCTTTCTTACGCTCTTTGCTATGCTACCACAACAGCTTGGCTAACTTTGCATTTGCAAGCAACCTATGCACGCGAAGAAATATAGGGAAATACCAAACAGAAAGGACCGAGGATGCCGCCTAGAGGGGGGTGAATAGGCGTTTCTAAAAATGAACACCTTTAAATGCGGAAACGATTACTATTGAAATTTCCATTAACTCAAAATTTTCAAATCAGAGAAAATAAACCCCTCACGAGTTAACCACACATAGTATAAGGTATATAGAATCTATCTAGGAGGTACAACCCTGCAACACAAAGATTAGGACAGAGAATACACAAATCGGCTCTGGTCAGTAATATCGGACACGTCCGATATATTATACTGGACACGTCCGGTATTTACGGGCTATATAGTCCAGCAGCCAACTTGCTCCTTTTGATTCCAATCTCCAATCTAGCCTGCAGGGGCCTACTAGAGACGCAGTGATATACAGGAACCTACACGAAAGCTCAGGCAACACAAATAGAGCACAAATGCCAAATGTAAAGGAATTGAGACATGGTATTTATTTTACCGAAGTTTTGACTCCGTCGAGTCCTACTCTCCATTGAGGTGGCTGCTAATGACCCAACAAATGTCAACTCTAGAGGACCACGAAGGCCACTCTAACCAGAGCCTTTTCTAACTCCTTTTCCTCCTTCCACTAGTTTGATTTCTTCCCTTGCGACGGTGGAATCGAATCGCTACAAACTTCCCGAGGCACACCACAATTTTTTGGATGCTCTCCGGTGACGCCTATCCGTCTAGGACTGAAAAGTCCAAGAGTAACAAATACAAAATATGAGATCAATAAATATGCACAAGTGCTCAAGGGTGGCTTGCTCTCAATTTTGAATCTCACTCAACCTACAAGATGGATTTTACAAATTGAATCAATCACTCACTAAGAGGGGGATGGAGAGTGTTCTCAAGGCTCAAAAATATGTATGAATGTTAGCAGAATCAGTAGCCTCCAAAGATGGAGGCTTGGGGTATTTATAGACCCCACTAAAAAAACTAGTCGTTTTATAGCCGTTGGAATATCAGACACGTCCAATATTGCATGCACAGCACCAACGGTCACAAGGTTAGTATATGAGGTGTCGGAACTCACGACGATTGCCGAAACTTCTGACTCCCAGAACTCCCAACAGATAAACTTGAGAACAACAGAAATGTTGCTACAACACAACGAGTTAGCACTTGTGTGTCTCTCTCACTCAAACCTCACATGGGTTGGCTTGAGGACTTTTAAATAAACATCTATCAACATGATGCATTCCTCTTAACAGTACGACATACCTATTTACTCAAGATAAAATGAAAACGGAGTTTGAACTGCTTGAATGGATTTCCTTCAAACTGAATGCCATAACTCTCAATCTTCATTAAGTGAGGGTGTCAACATGTCAATCTTGATTTTCTCCTTGAGCATAGCCATCTTGAGAATGAGACTTGATTTTCATTCAATGAATGTGAGTTAACTTCAAATGTATCAAGTCACTTCCAACAATTTATCCGATATATTTGATTCTCCACTTCAATGTGACCATTATAGTTTGATTAGCACCTCAACTAAATGCTAGCACTTTCTTCTTCACCCTAGCTAGGTTCCTTGGTCGCAAAGCCATAGCTTGCCCTTCACCCTTGCTTAGTACCTCAAAGTCTTTTCTTGCTATCTTCACCATCTCAAGCCATCAAGTCACACTTTGTGTTGAATCAACCATGCATTAAGCTCATTTGTATAGTTGTATTTCAATGTAGCAAGCTTTAGAATGTGAGATCATTCCATATGCAATCCCTCATGTCTCATTAATTATTTTCTCAAAGTGCTTGCTTTACCATACTTCATAGAAATCCCACAATGAGTAAACCTTGCATGAATTATATTTGCATTGTTGTCTTGTGTTTGAACTAAATTGTTTATACAACAACATATCATTTTGGCTTTTAACAAATACCTGTGAGATAACTCATTTCATGTCCAACACTTAGCAAATTGGTTAGACCTTTAATCACGTTGTCATTCAATCATCCAAAACCCACTAAAGGGCTAGATGCATTTTCACAAATGACCTTTACAAACCCTCATGTGGTCTTGCTACCCTCATTTGATGGGTCTTGCTTGTACCGTGGAGATTTACACACTTGGGGCATGCATCCAAGTTTATTATCTCCACAGTACAATATGCAATCATAGAAACACGCCTGGATTTTTTTCAACCTGAAGGCCGATTGGGTAAATCATTTATTTGGCCAGGTATGTCTTTCCTAGCAACTCGTTAGGGAATGGGAGTAGTTTCCTCAATGCACATATATAACAAGTCATCGAAACCTTTACTACTCCATCCATGAGTAGATTTTAACTCTAATAGCATGATGTCGTCTTGCAATTTCTTAGTGGACAACCCGGATACAATGGTGTTTTCCATCCTTTCTCATTATATCTAGCTTTTTCAATTGTCTAGCACTAAGGAATCCGCCCTCTGCATCATGTAGCAATGTAACTCAGAAAGGCCATCATCATCCTTGGTATCGTCAGCTAATGTATCCCTAAATACATCATCATTGGTAGCCACAGGTTGCATGTTGACACATGTTTCCTCGTTAGTAACAGTCAGGGGTTATGTCAGG
Source organism: Miscanthus floridulus (assembly GCF_019320115.1). NCBI lineage: Eukaryota > Viridiplantae > Streptophyta > Magnoliopsida > Poales > Poaceae > Miscanthus > Miscanthus floridulus. The sequence continues at coordinate 157,742,743 of NC_089581.1, forward strand.
CATGATCACATCATCAAAGGTTTCTTGTGGAACATTCTCACCAACTCCCCCATACTTACTCCATATCATGTAGTTTTCATGAACCCCCTAGTAATAAAGTGACATCATAGCTGCTCCACGTTAACAAAATTCCTGAGATTTTTGTAATCTCTCTATGGGCATATAATATAGGTTGTTGATCCCTTGGATTACATTCAACATAAGCTTTGGTAGCCACATGTTCGCTGATGCTAGACCATACATCCACCCTCGATCTATCTCTACATAGAAAAATTATTGTACTTCATGCCACATAAAAATGGGGAGACTAGTTATAGGAAGAAATTAGAGCCTTCATGAACAACAATTATAGCTCAAAACAATGGATTGTTAGGCGTCACATGGATGTGCTCATCAATTTGAAATTGGTAGCCCCCTCTTAAGAACAATATTCTACTTCATGCCACATAAATATGGAGAGACTAATTATAGGAAAATGAAAATTAGAGCCTTCATGAACAACAATTATAGCTCAAAACAGTGGGTTGCTAGGTGTCACATGGATGTGCTCATCAAAACTGAAATTGGTAGCCCCCTCTTGAATAATAATTATTCTACTTCATGACACATAAAAATAGAGAGACCAATTATAGAAAATAAAAATTAAATCCTTCATGAACAACAATCGTAGCTTAAAACAATGGGTTGCTATGTGTCACATCGATGGGCTCATCAAATTGAAATTGGTAGCCCTATTGAGAAAAACTCTACTATACTCCATACAAGAACTAAAGCATCACATACTAACAATCATCAAAACCACCAAGTAATTTGCTAGGAGTTAAAATGGGTTCATAGATACCAACCTCTTGGAAGACGGATTCACCACAATTTGAATGCCTTTCTCAAGATCCATTTGAAATGTCTATCTAGAATGGAGAAATAATGACAATCAAGCAATCTAGCCATCTGAAAGGTCCTAGTTTGGTTTTGGTAATTGAGTGACAATCTAAGTGGACTAATGTGTTTAAATATGAGATAGACAGGTGATAAGTCCACAGGTACACTTTTGTGAGCAACTCATGCCATGACGGTGAAGATGTCTTAGATTTGTTGTAATGCTCACACATGTGATGAAGGAGCTCATTGCGTATGAGACATGACATTGAGTCATGTGACTAAGGTGGAGAAGATCAAGATAAGACTTGGCTTGATGGACCGGTTGCAAGTGTGAAGGGCAAGTTGGAGGCTTTGGAGCGATGGACCGTGTGGCGGTGAAGCTTGAGCAAGACTTGGCACCGATGGACAAAGGCAACGGTAAAAAGCAAGTGAGGTCAAGATCGATGAACCAACAAGGTCACATGATGATATGAAATGGATCATATCATTTGTGATATTGTTGGTGCATGTGTTGTATCAACATTGGAGGAGATGGAATGGAATGCGCAAGGCAAATGTATAACCTATAGGGCATTTCATTTCACCGGTCATAGGTGTGTAGAGAAGTTTATGACCTGGTTTAGGATAGATGGTCGTACTATAAAGAGGGGCAAACTTGTTTGCATATCGGTCATCTAGTGCCACTCGAGTGATATAACTTTGCATCATTGCTAGGATCAAGTGGCGTGGTGAATTGAGTGACTAATCCTTTAAAAAAGGTTTGTGAAAATGCTAACACACTTGCACATGATGGTGTAGTACACTTGGTGGTGTTGGCACATTTGCAAAGGAGAAGAAATTAGAGAAGTTTTGGAGAAACTTGAGATGAAAAAGAGAAGTGATGGTTCTTGGATTGGAATTCTATGTTGATCCATTATGCTTTGGATCAAATATGCATGTGGGATGTGTAGCCCTCTGCATAAGCTTTCTAATGTCCAAGATCATCAAAAATGGAATTTGGAGCTAAGAGTTGTAGTCATTTTAGCGCTCAGCACTCTAGCTCAGGACCGAGTCTGGTTCTAGGGTCTGGACCATGTCACCTAGGTCTAGATCATGTCACCTGGGTCCGGTTCTAGGGTCCAGACCATGTTCTCTGGGTTCGGTTGAGTGTTTTTACATGTGTTTGGAGGGACACGACCCTGAGATGGTCTGGTTGTAGCAATAGGACCCGGTCCGGTTGCTTTGGAAGCTCTCAGGAGCTCTGTGGACTGAACAAGACCGAGGTGTGAGAAGGTCTAGTTGCTGTCTGAGCGCGCAAAAGTGACCGTTGAAGCTCCAACGGTCGGCATTTGAATGTGGGGACATGTGGTGAGATCTGAGGGTCTGGACCTTCACTATAGATGGTCTAGAACCATGGTCTGGAGCCTTGGTTCGGACCTTCTCGAGGGCATAATGGCTATAATTTCTTGGGGGCTATAAAACCAAGCATTGGCCAGCCTTGGGCTGGTCGTTGAGCACCCTCACGCCTATGTGGCTTGTGTAGGAGTGCTTGGATGCCCTCTAACTCACTTGTGCTTGCAAGAGTGCGATCCGATTACGAGTGAGAGATTCTAGTGCGATTGCATTGTGAGATTGCATCGAGGGGCACTAGGTGATCGAGTTGCAAGTCGGTGGTGCTTGTTACTCTTGGAGGTTGCTGTGGCAGAACCACCTAATCTAATGCCTCCTAGGAGTGCTTGTCTTTCATTAGACACTAAGCACTCAGGGGAGAACACTAAATCACTTGGTTCCGTCAGGCACAACCCAGGAGAGAACCTAAAAATCCACATTTTTGCCATCAGGATCACAAATGAGAGAATAAAACTTACATCATTCTTAACTATTTCTTACATCACTTTTAATACAACATTAGAGTATAATATTTATTATTACAACCACGGAATGTAATCATATTATCAGAGTTATAAACATTTTAATTGAACAATAGAATAGAAACATGTGATCAGAATTATAGTGGAAAAAATATCTAATCATGACATGCTAAAGTATTGATATATAAACTATGACAACAGATTATGAAACTTTCATTTATAAAAGCATTTGGTGAGAGTTATAAATAACAACTACGATCACAGCATAAAGGAATCCTCGCTGAGCCCACTAGGAGGTATCCACAAACAAGGGTCAGCTCTAGCATCCACCTGTCACCTACAACAGGGGGAATAAAACCCTGAGTACTCAATTATACTCAGCAAGACTTATCCGATAGGAGAAAAGAAAAGACTCTAAGGATATGCAAGGCTATCTGGCTTATGGGTTTATTGCAATTGCAGGAGCATTACTAAAAGTACGTCCTTATACTCGATTTTTATTAATAGCCGTGGTTCATTAACTAACCATTCTATGTAAGCACATGTGCTACTTTCAAGCAGGTGGTAAGCAATCAAATTTTATTTTTCCATCTTTTATCTTTCATCTCCAGTTCTTACTAAGGTGCTAGGCCTAAAAACAAGCCGTACTAGATTGCCCGGCGGTTCACGAACCAATGCCCCTAGCTGGGTACCCTGAAAACACATGCTCTGCTTGTACCCAAGGCACAAGCAGGACCAACCCATCACTCTCCTGTCTTGGGTGTCCAGGTCCCCGTCCAAACTGGGACTCCAAGCCCCCGCCCCTGAGTCCTAGACTCAGTGCAGTGCAAGGACCTCTGTTGATGCAAAAGTGGATCTGCAAACACAAAGGGCTAATACCCAAACCAATATCCAAAGCGTGCCAGTCAGTTTGACCTGTTAATCGACAAGGATGAAGATACGAGCACTTTGGTCCTGACAACAGCGATACGCCCGGAAGTCACGGCCAAGAGGTACTCACACGGAACTCGAGAATCGCCGAAGGTCGCACTGAAGCTATGCAACTCGCCGAATCAATGAGAACTCATAAAAAGGAAAAATATGCAAATTGACGAAGTCGCCTAAAAGTAAGTAGATGCAAATAGGAGTAAAAATTGGTTCTGATATTGATTTTTTTTATTACATTGCCCCTCAATCTATATTTATACCCTGATCTAAAGAGACATAACCAAATACAACTAGGACACCAAGTCCATATCTAAGGAAACACGTGACTCTTACATGAATCATACTCTAACAAATATAGAAAAGGAAATCAACTCCTATCTATTTCCCTGTCCGCCTCAATTACGATGGAAATCTCACCGACCTCCTTTCCATCGGCATACTTCCTGTTTCATCGGTAGTAGTCTTCAAGCCTTCCTTCATCGGCATCAACAATAACATCTCCAACCTTATCGACAACGCCCGAGTCTAAATCAACCTTTCCATCGATCACCACCATTCATCGGCAACCATCTTTACAAGCTGATTTTCATCGGCTATCAGCGTATACAGTAACTTTCCTCCTGTCGATTAGCCCACTCTGATCATTTTGACACGTGCAAAAAATGGTGTCAACACATGCCCCCCCAATTTCGGAGTATAAAACCATTAATGCTCTGAAATTTACTTCAGATAACGTTTGCCTTCGCCCAATTACCGTAACTCATCCTTCATGCAAAAACTTGATCTGTTATCAAATCTAATCAAATCTAATCCTGATTCACGCACCTTAGTAAATATCGCACAATTGTCAACCACTCTTGCCCTGATTATGGTTAAGATACCGAAACAATAATCCATCGGCAAGATCCTAACATAATAATGCCGCCATTTTTAGAATTAAAATATCCTGTACCGAGATCTCTTCCAAGTCATGATTACTTGCCATCAAATTATCTGTACAATACCTTGATTATCGTGCGAATAGTTACCATATCCATCTGAACCACCTCGACCTACATGTGCACGGTATAGAGATAAGTCTAGAATACCCCTACTCCAAGCGGCTTATAAATAGATTTCTCCGGAACGCTCGTCTTCTACCCTCAGACTCCAATCTTTGACATTCTCTCTTTCCGGCGGCGACTCCGACGAACAACTACGCGACCTCAACCAACAAAAACTTTTCTCCAGCGTCAACCTCGAGTCTCTGGCTCGTGCCCCCATCTACCTCAAGATAATGGCAATCAACTTCGACGTCCCTGCGGTTCGTTCCACTTCTGTTACCTTTTACCTCGATTCCTCTAGTCTTTGCGAGTTCATACAGTTGGTAATTTTTTCTCTTTTCTTTTGTTCTTCGGATCCTCTAAACTTAGGAACTGCGCAACAAATTAGTTATTCCAACCGATCAGCCGCATGTCCAATGCCTAGGACCAATGGGCAACCCAGATCCAACTGATCTGATTAATGCAGAGGTTAACAGAATCCCTTTTAGAGCCCAAAATTTCTCTCTAAATTTATGAAAAGATACATTCCGATCTTGGCCCAAAACCACCAAAGGGTGGAAAGATTGGTACTTGAGGGTCAATAGGTCGATGCAAGTACACTGGGCAGAACGGAAGCTAGACCAATGCATTAGGCTATCCATTGCCGATATGCAAAAGAACGAGTCAATGATGATTGCAGCTGCTTACTTCTAGTCAGACACAACAAACACTTTTATGTTTGGACATGGCCCAGCTACTCCCACACTTGCCGATGTCTACATGCTCACTGGCTTGGACATTTCAACTGCCGATGAAGGCTCCATCTATGGCAGAAAATCTGAATATAGGGTGAATACCCGCAACATCGGTGGTTGGACGGGATACATTCAAGAATGCCAGAGAACCGGGACAGTTAACCAGAGGGAACATGCCACATTCTTGAATATGTGGCTAGAAAAATTTATCTTCTGTGGTCGATCAGTAGGACCAACCAACGCCTTCCTCCCCGCGGCTGAACTCTTGGCTAATGGTGTAAGGTTCCCTCTTGGCCGATACCTTCTGAGCTCCACTTATCATCTTCTTCATCAAGTGTCTCAGAAACTTTTGCTTGGTGAACCCATCGGCAACTTAGGAGGCCCGTGGTGGTTTATCAACATGTGGCTGAATACCCATATGCATAAACGTTTGCAATGGGACTTCTTTGCCCAACAATTCCCACGAGAAATTGCTGAAGACCACGTGCTTGGGGACAAGGAATCGGCAACACGCTCACCCCTCAATTTTGGTGAAGCCATAATTGTCCTCCCTGGAACAGAGGCCAATGAAGATCAGATCGGTAGATTTTTCCAAAGCTTCTACAATGGTCTTTCTTATGATCATAGGGCCTGGGTACCTTATATTGACAAAGAAAATAGATTCCCCCTTCTTTTCAACTTTGCCGATGACACTCTGAATCAGGATAATGAACTCATGATGGCCATCATTACTCCCAGGGCAATCCCAGTAAACACATTCGGTAGCGGGAAAACACCAATATCACGTATGAATTTTACAACCCATCGGCAGTATCCCATCAATTGGCTTTTAGGCAACTGCCAATCAAACTTTGTTTTGCCGATGTGATCAAACCTAGAGAAATAATCACCTATGGAACAGATTGGAGTAGGGTAGTGCGACTCTCCCCTGATGCTGATACTATAGATGTCGATATATCTGTCTGGACGCCAGTATCTTTCATCACTGAATCATATAAGCAATGGTGGCGAGAGTGGAGGGAACAACTGTTTGCAACATCTGCTCACACATATCGGCACATGATCGACCCTGAATACGCCATTCCCGATGATGCAGTAAGTTTCTTTTAACTCCCTTCTGCTTTTTCCTTTCATATATTGGTAACTAACTTTCTCGTGACAAGTTAACAACCCAGCACCATCTATGAGCAAAAGTGGAAAACCCTTCGATCTTCGGCCTGTTTCCCCGATATCACCGATCGGCTACAATGCCCCCACCTTAGCTGCTTTGACTCACCAGAAGACCCATGCTAAGACCATCACCTCCAAGTCCTAATTGGCTACAGCTAGGGCCACTCCATTAGCTGCTGCTACAACCCTGATCAAGGCATTCAAGGTAACAACCCTATTTATTTCTACTCATGCCGATCACAAACTGTATTAACATTAATCATCAGGGTGTAAGAGCCGCTGCTGGATCATCATCGACAATTCCTCCGACATCAAGCACCACTACTTCTAACAAACCTTCAGAGGTATTCCTTTGATTTTACATTTTATTTGTTAAATATTATACCTTACACTTGTTTTGCAGCAACAAATAGGTACATCGGCAAGCGTACCAGATGTCCAAGCTCCACAACCAACAAGTGTCGATGCCCCCCAGCCAACCGTTGCTGAGAACCAAGCAAAGCGCAAAGCCTTAACAGATGCCGAGGCACAGCCAAAACGACAAAAGTCCATGCCGATCCCCACATTTGCCCCAATGTCTGCAATCCGGCCAGAATTAGTCGATGCAACTGAGCAAGCAGTTAATCCTCCTGTACAGGACATACCATCGGTCATCATACCCCAAGAGCCAACCATCGATGAGGCCACAGAGGATATCCCATCAGCAAGCTCAGCCGATCCTCCACACGGCATACTCCAGGCTGCTTCCTCCAGCCAAGTACAGGAAATTGCCTTGAAACAGGTAAGCCGATTAACCTAGTCGATTTATAATATTCATACTTATCCTTAACTGACCTCTTTTTCTTTTTCTCAGGAACAAGACTCCCCAAACAACCTATTTTCCTTTGCCATTGACGTTTCTGACGATGATGGAGAGAAAACAAGTTCTTCCCTTGCACTGGGAACAATATCGGCAGAAATTAAGTCCAAGTTGGAAGCTCTCCTGAACTTGTTACAGTAGGATACCGCCCAACTGGTAGATGACTCAGACCCCGCAAAGGCAATTTTTAAAACAATTCATGGCCAGGTCCCTGCTGATGTTGAAGAAGTACTCTTCCCAGCAGCCCATTTAGAAAGCCACCAACTGCAATATCAACGAGCTGCTCAATGCATTGCCGATAGAGCAGCTCATGCTCAACTCAAAGAAGAGATGCTACAATTGAAACAGATTGCCGATGAGAAGCACAAGGGCATCAGCAACTTGCAAACTTCGGGCGCTGAACTTAAGCAGAAAATCTTAGATTTATCGGCAAAGAGGATGGCTCTATTGGCTGAATTGAAAGAAGTCGAGGCAGCCTTAACTCATGCCCAACAAGAAGAAAGCTAGCTACCCAATGCCATCAAGGCCCTTCAGCAAGAAAGAGACATCCAGGCTCACAAAGCCTTGGCCATGAAGAAAAAACTCAAGCCTATGGAGGATGCTGCCGATGAAGACATCAAAGAAATGAAGGAAGCCGACCAGATTCGCCTGCGTGCGATATTAGCTATCCAATCCTTATTAAACTTGTAAATCTTGTCTATTGTATCGGCACTTTATGAGACATTGACATCCTTGTATAATTCTAGCCGATAGGACTGTTATCGGCACTTATACTTTTATGCATCCATCCAGATACTAGGATAATATTTTTTTTAAATATTTTCCATTTAATGCTCTGGGAAACACAACCCCTTCGAGGGTTTCTAGAATATATGCGTTACCAAGAACAGACTGATTTATCCGATATGGACATTCCCAATTAGGAGACCACTTTCCAAACTTTGAACTTTTAGTTCCAATCGATAAAATCAATTTCTAGACCAGATCTCCATCGGCAAACTCCTTTACCTTCACCTTCTTGTCATACTATCTGGCTACTCTTTTCTTATTTTCTTTGATGCTAACTAAAGCCCTTAACTGATGACCCGCCACATCTTCCAACTCATCCTTCATAAGAGTATCATAATCATCGGCTGTCAGCTGATTTTGAGAATGTATTCGCCTAGAGCCAATTTTAATTTCCCAAGGTAATACTGCGCCGTGTCCATATACTAACTGATAAGGCGTTACTTTGGTTGCACCATGACATGACATCCGATATGACCACAAGGCTTCATTTAATACTGTATGCCACCTCTTAGGATTTTCTTTAATTTTGCGCTTAATGAGTTTGATGATCCCTTTGTTAGAAGCCTCAGCCTGACCATTAGCTTGAGCATAATATGGAGAAGAATTTAAAACTTTAATTCCCATACCTACAGCAAACTCATCAAATTCTCCCGATGTAAACATAGTACCCTGATCGATAGTGATAGTTTGAGGAATACCAAATCGGTAAACAATATGCTCTTTCACAAAATCGATCATATTAGCCGATGTCACCTTTTTTAAAGGAATTGCCTCAACCCATTTTATGAAATAATTGGTAGCAACCAGAATAAATTTATGCCCTTTGCTCGATGGCGGATAAATCTGACCGATGAGATCGATAGCCCATCCCCAGAACGGCCAAGGTTTAATTATAGGGTTCATAGCCGATGCAGGCACTCTTTGAACATTACCAAACTTTTGACGCCCCTAACATCCTTTAAAATACTTAAAACAATCTTCAAGAATAGTCGGCCAATAGTATCCATTCCTTCTGATCATTCACTTCATCTTGAAAGCTGATTGATGCGCTCCACACACTCCTTCATGAATTTCACCCATCAAGCTTTTCGATTCATCACTGCTAACACATCTGAGTAAAACTCCATCTATAGTTCGATAATATAATTCATCATCGAGCAGCACATACTTGGTAGCTTGGAACCTTATACGTCTTTCAACCTTTTTATATGGATCCTTTAAATAATCGACAATCTCCTTTCTCCAGTCATCGGTATCGACCGCCGATGTTAGCACTTCCTGAATAGGCTGATACCCTGAAGCATGCTGAGCTAGTCGATTAGTCTCTTCATTATGCAGTCGAAAAATATGTTCAAGATGAAAATCTCTAAACCCTTTCAACAATTGCAAACATCTTTCATAATACGAAATTAAAACTTCACTTCGGCATTCATAAATCTCAGCTAATTGATTTATAACTAGCATAGAATCACCAAAGATTTCAACAGCATCGGCACGTATCTCCTTCAGCAATTCTAACCCTTTTATCAAGGCTTGGTATTCAGCCTGATTGTTTGTCGATGTAGCAACAATCGGTAATGAAAACTCATACTTCCTTCCTTGAGGTGAAATCAACACAATGCCGATACCTGCTCCTTCACCACATGTGGACCCATCGAAGAAAAGTATCCAAGGAGCAACCTCCAGAGAGTCCACTGTATTACAATGCTGAGTGACAAAATCAGCCATAACCTGCCCCTTAACTGCCTTAGTCGATTCGTAACATAGTTCAAATTCTGATAATGCTAAAATCCACTTGACGATTCTACCACTTAATATCGGCATCGACAGCATATACTTGACTACGTCGTCTTTGCATATGACCGTACATTCGGTAGATAACAAATAATGTCTTAATTTGACACAAGAAAAGTATAAACACAGACATAATTTTTCGATGGCCGAATACCTTGTCTCAGCATCCACTAATCTTCTGCTCAAATAATAAATAACACGTTCTTTCTCTTCAAATTCTTGAATAAGAGCTGAACCAATAACGGTATCATCAGTTGACAAATACAACCTGAAAGGTTTCCCGTGTTGAGGTGGAACTAGCACTGGAGGATTTGTTAAATATTTCTTAATTTCATCTAGGGTTAACTGCTGCTCAGCTCCCCATACAAATTTCTGATCGGCTTTCAACTTAAGTAATGGACTGAAAGCCTTGATCTTACCCGACAGATTAGATATGAATCTTCTAATGAAATTAATTTTACCGATCAAAGATTGCAATTCGGTTTTATTGGCAGGAGCAACCACCTTGTTAATTGCATCAATAGACTTCCTACTGATTTCGATGCCCCGCTGATGCACCATAAAACCCAAGAATTGACCTACCGATACACCAAATGCACATTTATTAGGATTCATCTTCAATCCATGCTTCCTTGTGCACTCCAGTATCTTTCGTAGATCGGCTAGATGTTTTGTGATATCTCCAGACTTAATCACTACATCATCAATGTAGATCTCCACTAATGTGCTGATGTATTCATGAAAAATAAAGTTCATAGCTCTTTGATAAGTAGCGCCGGCATTTTTCAAACCAAACGTCATGACTATCCACTCAAACAACCCTACATGACCTGGACATCTAAAAGCAGTCTTGGGAATATCTTCTTCAGCCATGAATATTTGATTGTAACCTGCATTATCATCCATAAAGCTGATAATTTGATGCCTGGCTGCAGCGTCAATCAACAAATCAGCAATCGGCATTGGATAGCCATCCATCGGTGTGGCTTTGTTAAGATTCCTGAAATCAATACAAACATGAAGTTTTCCATTTTTCTTATAAACATGAACCACATTAGAGATCCACTCTGCATATCGACATTGCCGAATAAACTTCGCCTCAATTAATTTAGTTATTTCGGCCTTAATGTCAGGAAGTATATTAGGGTTGCATCGGCGCGCTGGCTGCTGATGTGGCCGAAATCTAGATTTGATAGGTAACCGATGTTCAACTATCGATCGGTCTAATCCAGGCATCTCAGTATAATCCCAAGCAAAACAATCTTTATACTCTTTTAACAAATCAGTTATTTGCTGCTTACACTTGGAATCTAACTTAGCACTAATAAAAGTAGGTTTTGGCCTATCGCCATCACCAATATCTACTTCTACTAAATTATCTGCCGATGTGAACCCTTGACCTAATTTTCCATCATCGGCAAACCTATCCATTAAAACTCTTCTTCGGAACCGACTGCTTGGATCGGTGGAATTTCATAATCAGCCACTCTAAGAAATTCTTTTTCCCAAACTTCTCCTGATATGCATTTAGTTCGCTCATAAGTATCTGATTCTACCGATGCGATGATATAAAAAGAATCACCAGGGACAAACTTAATCTTATCCCCAATCCACTGTACGAGGCATTGATGCATTGTAGAAGGAACACAACAATTAGCATGAATCCAATCTCTCCCTAGAAGCAGATTATATGCACCCTTGCCATTAATAACAAAGAACGTCGTTGGCAAGGTTTTGCTGCCGATAGTCAATTCAACGCATACTGCCCCTTTAGCCGGTGACACATTGCCTTCAAAATCCTTCAGCATCATATCGGTTTTGGCCAAGTCTTGATCTCCCTTACCAAGTTTCCGATACATCACATAAGGCATAATATTAATCGCAGCCCCTCCGTCGATAAGTATCTTAGATACAGGCTGCCCATCAACTCTGCCTTTCACAAACAAAGCCTTAAGATGCTGTCTCTCGTCATTAGTAGGTTTCTCAAAAATAGCCATCATTGGATCTAATGTCAACTGAGCTACTTGATCAGAGAGAACAACTTCTTCCTCATTATCAGATAGTGCCAAAAACTCCATCGGCAACATGAATACCATATTAACATCTGCCGATGGACCCTTATTTTTGTGTTTTACCTGCCACTACTGATGACCGGACCTCTCATTGGAGGAATTTTCCTCTCGGTATAAATCCTCCTGATGCTCACGTTGCATCCTTCTTTTCTGTGTCTTTGTCAGACCCTCCGGGCACCATCGAGGAAGCTTTGTCTTCTAAATCGGCTGATAATAGGTCCCAATTGATTCTACATGGCGTATATTAGGGTCCCTGTAGAATATTTCTTCATCAGGAACTCTTGCGTTTGCCATCTCCTCAAGCTCCTCTTGATTACTTGGAAAATATCCAGCGCGTTTACCAAGCCTTTCATGTATACTAAGTCTGCCCCCTAGTCGATCATGCACTGATGCTCTGCCTCTGATCGGCTCATTGATAAATAAACCCTGATTGCCAGGTTGAAACCTCCTTTCTGACCGATTGACCCCATAATAACCATTGCACTCAGGGCAATTTTCAACAGTTGGCAATTTAATACCTTCTTCGCAGCAATGGATGAAAAATGGGCACCTCCAATGATTTTTATGCCGATACCATTCTTCCCGACGTCTCTCTTCTTGCTGTTGTCGATATCGGTCCTTACGCTGACGCCAACCCTCCTGCTACCTTCGGTGGGTAATCACAATGCCAGGTCGAGTAGGGTTTTTGGAACTACTGCTTTCTCCTAGCAAACCCTTACTTTTTGCATCATCGGTAGTTATCTGATGTTGGGGATCCACTGATGCATTTTTCTCAGTAGCCTCTGACGTCAATACCTTGGTCTTCCCTTTGGCCTCCAACATATTTGCTGGAAAAGGGTGTTGATCAATTTTCATCGGCTTCTAGGCCTTGGAAGTACCAAACTTAATTCTCCCAGATTCAATAGCCGATTGTAACTATTGCCTAAACACATTGCACTCATTTGTACTGTGTGAAGTTGCATTGTGCCATTTGTAGTACAAGATCTTCTTCAACTCTTCTGCCGATGGGATCACATGATTAGGTGATAGCTTAATTTGGCCCTCTTGAAGCAGAAGATCGAATATCTTGTCGGCCTTGGTGACATCAAAGATAAACTTTTCTGGTTCTTTTTGACCAAAGGGGCAAGATATCGGCTTTTTATTCTTAACCCACTCAACTAAGCCGATAACTGGTTCTTCATCAGAATCAGAATCTCCTACTTCTTTAATAAATGATACTTTTTTACTCCAATTCTTTTTAGGTTCAAAAACCCTAGTATCTTGATCAGAGATCCTTTGCACAAGATGACTGAGGCTTTCAAACTCCTAAGAAGCATATCTATCTTTAAGATGTGGCAATAACCCTTAAAAAGCCAGATCGGTAAGCTGCCGATCATCTAGCACTAGACTGTAGCACTTATTTTTTACATCTCGTAGCCTTTGCACAAAGCTTTCTACCGATTTATCATTACGCTGTCTCAATTTTACTAAATCGGTAAGCTTCTTTTCATGGATTCCAGCAAAGGAATACTTATGAAATTATTTTTCTAGATCAACCCAAGTAATAATAGAATTTGGTGGTAATGAAATGAACCATGTAAATGCCAATCCAGACAAAGATGATGAAAATAATCGAACTCTTAATTTATCTCTGCTAGCTGCCTCTCCACATTGAATAATGAAGCGATTAACGTGTTTCATTGTTGATGTATCATCTTGCCCAGAGAATTTAGTGAAATCTGGTACCTTGTACTGATTTGGGAGAGGAATTAAATCATATGCAGGAGGGTATGGAGTCCGATAAGAATAAGTATTGACCTTGGGCTTTATCCCAAACTGATCCTTCATAATTTCTGCTATCTTATCGGCCCAAAAAGCATCAGCCTCCTGCTGACGAACTGGCTGAATTTCTACAGGAGGTGCCTGCTGATATCCCTCCACATATCTTTGTGGCCCACGATCTCCAGCAATCGGCATATTTGCCGTTACTTGTGGTCTATAAACCTGTTAGAAAGGATTCATCGGCTGAGCTACCGATGCTTGATTCTGGAAACCAGCTTGCATATGACCTTGTTGAATCCCTGCAACCTGCTGATTTTACTGAACTATATGTTGAATAGGTAACTGTCCTGACCAATCATTATTAGAACTCATCGGTACAAAACTTACCGATGGATGGTAATTTGCTGACATTGTTGGATAATTATAACCAGCTTGAGGCATGAACTGAACCCCAGTTTGACTCATAGCAGGAGCTTTCTGCTGCATCGGCAGTAAGCTTGCCGATGGACTTGAATTGGGTGTTTGAACCAAAGGCATCTGGAAACCTCCTAGAGTTGGTTGCACAGTAGTTGCTGTGGCATATTGAGGCACTTGAGCCATCGGCGAAACAGCCGATGGTATAGGAGCTTTTCCTACTGCATCAAACACTTGAGGTAACCCAGGATTGAAAGCAGATGACTCTAGAGGCATACCATATCCCCACCAATTAGCAGGAATCTGGCTATTCTGAGACACAGGGCCTAACATAGCTGATCCCGATAGATCTGTATTAAGCTAAACTCGTCCTCCTGATAGTACCGGATCTGATCGTATCGGTGTAGATTGAATAGTAGGTAAGCCTGCTGATACTGGAGGAGAAGTAACTTCTGTACCCACAACGGCCGAGGGAGCCGATGGAGTTTTGACAGATGCCGGCTCTGGTTGGTGATAGGCAGGCCCAACGTAATGCGGTGACACTTGTCCTTCTTTGAGAGTTCGAACCACAGCATTATGAACAGTATTGGACAGCACATTGGAATGATTAATCAAAGCATGATTTACTGCAGAATTAACCATCTCTTGAAGTTTACCAGGATTGGAGTCAAAGGTAACCTGCCGAGGCAACGGCAAATCTTGCTTCTGGATGACTTGTCCACTCTTATTTAGGCTAAATGATTTCAGACAAAGTTGCCTGTATTCTTCTATAGCCTTTTCCATAGCCTGCCTCTGCTCTTCCTTAAGATCTTCTTCTGACACCGCGATAATGTTCCCTGAATCGATCTCGGAATTGAACATATTGATCGGATTGATTGGTCCCACTGGGCGTGCCAAAAGATATGTTGATGCAAAAGTGGATCTACAAACACAAAGGGCTAATACCCGAATCGATATCCAAAGCGTGCCAGTCGATTTGACCTGTTAATCGACAAGGATGAAGATACGAGCACTTTGATCCTGACAACAGCGATACGCCCAGAAGTCACGGCCAAGAGGTACTCACATGGAACTCGAGAATCGCCGAAGGTCGCACTGAAGCTATGCAACTCGCCGAATCAATGAGAACTTGTAAAAAGGAAAAATATGCAAATTGACGAAGTCGCCGAAAAGTAAGTAGATGCAAATAGGAGTAAAAATTGGTTCTGATATTGATTTTTTTATTACATTGCCCCTCAATCTATATTTATACCCTGATCTAAAGAGACATAACCAAATACAACTAGGACACCAAGTCCATATCTAAGGAAACACGTGACTCTTACATGAATCATACTCTAACAAATATAGAAAAGGAAATCAACTCCTATCTATTTCCCTGTCCGCCTCAATTACGATGGAAATCTCACCGACCTCCTTTCCATCGGCATACTTCCTGTTTCATCGGCAGTAGTCTTCAAGCCTTCCTTCATCGGCATCGACAATAACATCTCCAACCTTATCGGCAACGCCCGAGTCTAAATCAACCATTCCATTGATCACCACCATTCATCGGCAACCATCTTTACAAGCTGATTTTCATTGACTATCAGCGTATACAATAACTTTCCTCCTGCCGATTAGCCCACTCTGATCATTTTGACACATGCAAAAAACGGTGTCAACAACCTCCTAACCCAAAAACCACCAAGATAGTCAGTCCGAAAAGAACCGGATCCACGACAAGAGAGCAACAAGTCTTCTAAGCGCCCATACCCAAGTATGTGCTTCGGATAATAAGTTTGTGACTTGCCTCAAGTCTTATGCAACGACCGATCCTTAACCGACATAGATAGGGAAAGCAGTGTAACCAAGCCATGCCCCGCGTCCATGGTGACACAATTGCTTACACCCACCAATACCCAAACCATATTCCTATCCGGTCACCAATTTCCTTTCCACCATTTATATTTTTTCAGTGATAATAATACAGTAATATATTTCCTATCTCTCGCGAGCGACAACCATCACTCGACTTCTACCGGAGTCCTGTAGCATAGCAATCTACACGATCCTGTCATACTAGTAAGACTCATAGGATAAAGATATATATATATATATATATATATATATATATATATATATATATATATATATATATATATATATGCAAGTGGATTTCATTCAACTCCTTAAAACTTAATGCACAAATATAATTTAAATTGTAGAAAAGTAGGGGTTATGCACTAGGCTTGCCTGGGTAAAATATAACTAAAAGTTAGTATTTGCATATTCAGATCATCCACCATCATCTGAATACAAAGCCCATTGCATCATCTATTAGAGAGAATACCACTACACCATCTTCAGATCCTAATCATTCTTCAATTGATCCGTTGCTCCATCATCGTACCTATATGATATATATTGATGCAAATGCATAGATGTAAATAATCAACAACAGCCGAAATGCTTAGAAACCCGATCATGCCTCACAAGCTAACGAGCTTGTTCTAACAACGTCAATACTTAGGCTACATATCCATGTTGTCGAATCAGGCGTTACTTCCCAACCAAAGTTTTAGTTATACAACCCAAGTTATTTCTTTATTCCATTCTATCAATTTAATCTTTATTGAAATAGGGCATCATTATTAATTCAGTAAACTAATTATTCTGGAACTACAAAAATTATAGTGAGTACCTAATATTGCTAGGAGCCTACTGTAAAACTTTTAGATTCAACACTATTACCAATTTATCACCACAATTCTTATAAGTTTATATTTTTATAATATTAAGTACCTTAAATTAACTATATAGCTCCCAAGAATATTATCACACTATGTGAACAAAATATACTAACAGGTAGATCATGATTTTAGGAGACTAACAAAATTGGTTTCATCATTTTTGGACACCTACATAATTTTATATTGATTTTGCAAGTTTATTTCCAAAACTAATTTAACAAGTGCTTAGGAAACTAAAGGCCAACGACTACCAATTTAGCCCAGCGGGGCGCGGTGTGTGAGCGGTCCAGCAAGCCAAACGCAGGCACGTGGCCCAGAAGGCTCTAGGCCGGTAGGCGGTATACCAGCCCGACGATGCGCCCGACCGGTAGCCCACCAACACGCATGCGGCAGCGGCCCAACCCACAAGCAGCGTGGCCTAGCCAAAGCAGGCCAGCCCACGTGAGACAAGCGGTACCTGACAGGCGAGGAAGCCCAGCAGCGGTGACCCAAATTACGCCGAGGCCATGGATGCGCAGGGCGCGCGGCCCAACAGGCCGAAAACGGACGGCCCCGGCGGGGGAGCCAAACACGTGGGAGCAGGCCGGCCAGAGGCCCAGGCGAGCGTGCGGCCAGCGGTGCATTTGCAATAAGGTCCCTTTACTTTACTAAAATCCACCCGTAGGACATGAGCACTATTCACTTGAGTCTAGCGTTGCACGACTGGATCCAAAGAAAAGTCCTATTTCTGTTTCTCACCTTGCTCACTCTTCCCAAAAGCAGAGCATGGATCGGACGCACCGGTCGGCGACAGCGGCAACGGTGACCCACGTGGCCTCGGGCTGACCATGGCAAGACGATGCGGAGCCACGTGCGGACGACAGCGGGGCGGCACTGGCGCATACTATGGCGATCGGACAGCGATATGGTAGAGGAAGGCGTAGCCATGGTGGGCTCATGCGCAAGACAACAATGCGGGCCATGGGGGCTCGGTTGTGCCTACGAGCATGGTGGCCGAGTAGTGGGGAAGGAAGGGATAGCACCATGGCACGAACGCGTCGAGGGGCAGCAGGCCCAGCGCAGAGCCGGCACTGGCACGGACGGCCATGGTGCGGACATGGCACGGAGAGCTGAGGTGGTGAGACACGATGACTATGGCATAGGAGCCAGGGAGGGAGTAAACGATGCTGCTAAGGAGGTGCCACGGAGGAGTGGATCCTGCACGGATGATGGCAGGAGGTACGGCACATCAACATGGCTACTACAGGGCACGAGGAGCGCGGCGCACATGGTGGCACAGAGTACTGCGGCGGGACAACGTGGTTCCCGAGCAGAGCATGGTAGCCAGCAGCGCTACGAGCGGGGGAAACGAGTAGGAGTTGGGGCGCCGATGAGCATCAGAGAAGAAAAGGGAGGAGGAGGCAGCACTTGAGCTCAGCCCCGAGCTAGTCCATGGTGGATGCATGCTAGTAGCAGAGCTCGGTGCGCTTGCACTGTGGCTGGGCGATGTTGGCTAGAAGGCAAAAGAAAAAGGGAGGGAGAGGGATAGGTCTAGCATGGCTTGGCCTCATAATAGGTGTGATGCGACTGCGGAAAAGATCGCACAACACAGGCACTGACGGACAACAGAGAGAGGCAAGGCAATCAGAGATAGGTCTGGCATGGATTGACCTACGACATGATTGAGCGAGTGGCACACGTATAGGTGCAGACACGTCGGTTGCTCGGCTCGGCACAGAAGCAGAAATAGAAAAGAAAGGAGGAAAACAACACGAGGGTTCATCCAACTCCATTAACACAGGGACAGTGCAGCGTGCTGCGGTAGCTCTACAGAGCGATGGGATGATGCGAGCAGCAGGCTGACCATCTTTCATAAAGGCAAAAGACAGCAGCAGTGTAGCAGCAGCAAGAACACTCGCACAAGGCACCGGGCGTGGAACAACAGTGGCATGGATGAGACAGGGAATAATTGCCATGCAACGAGTACGCTGTATGCAAAGAAAAATTAAACAAAACTGCTATGCTCTCTCTCATCAGTTCATGCTTATCAAAATAAACCCGTGAGTATATATATATATATATATCGTTCTATTGGTTAATGGATTTTATTTTATTTATAAAAGTTGCTTTTCTTGCTTAATCTAACAGAACAAATCGTTCGCTAGCATCGTCGTTCGACATTCTTAAATATCTTTACGTACTGAGTAATTTAACTTGGGTGTTTATTTGAGTGCACGAACTAAGTCGCACGGGATTCTCTTATCGCATCAAGTACATTTTAAATCCAAAAATTCTAAGAACTCATTTCAAAAAAATTTCTTAGGCCTAAATCACGGTGCTAAATGAGCTCGTAACACCAAGGTATTACAACCAACCCCCCTTAAAAAGAATCTCATCCCGATATTCGAAACTAGAACCAGAAGAGGGGAAACGTGATTACATTTCATAAATCCAGGATCACATGAAAAATTACACGACTTTGAATACTAAACCACATGTGGATCTAGAGATACATGGTTAAGGGCACCCTGGTACAACCGAGACTTAATCCAGAAGTCGAGATAGGCGAGGACAATGGAGAAACAAGATAATGATTATCCAAAATATGGCGTAGCACCAATAGATCTAGAAACAGGACTCCCAGAACTCAAACATTGTGAACCCTAAGACCAAACTAACCAAGGGAACTTGAACTTCTTCAGAAACTAGATCCTTTCTTCTTTTCAGATTACACCATCACCTCAGACTGACGAGCCTAGTCCCACGAATGATGACTGAATCTCATGGCTCTACTCCGAATGCGAGGGAAATAGGGATGGAGAAGAAGAGCAAGGACCAAAGGTATCTTATAGTGGCGAATAGAGGTGGGGTGCAACACACTAGAAGTGGAGACGACATGGATAAGGTGCAAAGATAGGCCATGCTATGGAGATAGACATAGCCATGGTGCGCTCCCTACACAAGTGAGCGGATGGGAATTAAAAGAGATGAAAGGAGAGGGTTCGCTCGATGAGGGAGGCGTGCAGGCGGTCGTGTCCCCAAAAGAAGAAAGAAAGGAGAGGGAAAGGGGGGTCCAGTACAAGGGACAAGGCGTGAGAGTCGAGAGTCGAATGGATGCTGGGAAAAGGAGAAACACACAGTGCACAAAGACAACGAGTGCGAGATGATGCCACGGCCATGTGAGAATGGGCCTGGCACCGATGGCATTCGTAAGGCATGTAGCAAATAACCCAACATGTGTAGCACGGTCAACTAAACACCAGGCTTGGGATATGACGTCCACTCAGGCTTTTACAATTATTCCTGACTATCCACTACTAACTTTCCTTACTACTCTTCTTTTTTTCTCTTTCTCAACCACCATGTGTACCAACCTCTGTATGAACTGTGAGCACAACATACACGCTTCCTACAAAACCACCTCCTCTTGTTTACCTTGAGAGAACACTTCTGCATCAACCCATTATGGATTTCCCGTTTGAACACCTGAATATTTTTAAAGAGAATATTTGTAGCAAAAGCGGTATGACGGTGTAACTTGGTAAAGGTATTTGGTCAACAACCTTGATACCAGTGCATGCCGAGCAGTGTCACATGTGGCAGCTGTTCCACAGAGAGCCCTCAGTTTCGTTATGGTAGCATAAGCTATTAACCAGGCATCTACTACCAACTTACACGCCATGAAGGCGGTGGGGTCATAGACCATAGAATAAGGGGAGTATTGCAAGGGAAGATTTAAACAACAAGGGTTCCCTTCACAACAAGGGACAAGGAGTTCAAATCCAATGACAGATTTGTTTTAAAAAATTCAAGTGTTCTATTAGGACATCCATAATTTGTCGATACAATGTCCTATGTTATCTAATCATGGTTGGTCTACGGGTATCTGAATGGCAACTTCTCTTGTAACCCTCTTAAAATCACCCTTGAAAACTTTAAGCACGTCTAATGAAACTTAAGGGTAGATGAACGTAATAAATACAGCCAAATAACAAAATGCATATTCCAATGGTCTCATACGGGTACATCATACCGGCAGTGAGGCTCCCATTCATGGCACATGCTTCACCTATGGTCGGACGATCTCAACAACTACGGACGACGAACAACGGCAAGAGTACAATACCAGAGACAACGATGAACAACACTACTACTATAGGTACAACATCCCAAGGCAACTAATCTACCCTATCACCACATCTTCATTCCTAAGCTCGGCGGATTCTTCTACTACCCTAGCGATGGATCTACATCTTCTCGGGGCAATGGCTAAGTGAGAGGAATCAAGGGCTCTACTTCTGACACTTTCATGGGTGGAGGTGCTAGCGGCACTACAACACCAGTTCTCCTTCATTTTGGTGGGTGGACAGGAATCCCTTCCAAGATCGGCGCATCCTGCCTTTCAGCAGCCAACGTCCTCTGCTTGGCCCTAGTGACAAGATAGGCCTCCCATAGCTGATGGACATGTCGATCTTCAGCCTCCTTTAGAGCTTCTGACATGGTAGTCTCCCGACTCTCAGTAGCTGTAGCACTAGCATGCATTTCAGTAAGTTGCACTTGGAGCATCTGGGTGAAGATCTCAGCTTCCTCGGCCCATTGGAGGCAGATCCTCAGTTCCAAGGCTTGTTGGTCATACTGTTCATCTAGAGCAAGTAGCTACGTGGTCAAGTGTACCACGGTAGGACTATCTTCTTGCGCATCCCACCCTTGTAAAGCCTCCATGCGAGCCCTCCATGCCCGTCGATTCTTGTCCAAAGGTGGAAAGAACTGCATGGGGGTACGGGCAATGGGCTCTTCATAGATCTGGCAAAGGTACCGCAAGGCTTTGTGGGCCACAACTTGGTAGGTGTCGATGAAGCTAAACTAGTTGTGGTCACACTCTAGGTCTCAATGAGATCGGGGAACTCTTCACTCTTCCCGATGTATACGGTAACCTCACACCGCTCGGTGCCATGCTCCTCATACTCATGGCCCTCATACTTAGGATGATCTCTGACTCTGAGCTTTTGTAGGGTGGCATGTGGGATTCTAGGAAAACTCTCAACATTCAGACAGTAACTACTAACCCGGGCTCCTACCATCGACGGCGATGGTGATGAGGAAGGCTGATCGAAAAAAACTAGCTCAAAGGAAAAACTAAGCGAGCTAAAGTGTGCCGAGTGATGGTACCAAAGGCTAAGTCAGGCTCTACCTATAAAGGCGGAGCGTTCAGTGGTCCTAGCGCGGTTCACCTGGGTTCCTACGTGGGATCACTATGAACGAATCATCCAAAAATTCCACGCGTTCGAGGGGAGCGACGTGCGATGCCATTACTAACTAGTACGACTGTAGGGTAAGGGTTCGATAAGAGCGTAGAAAGGGGTATGGGGGACATGGTTCATGACCAGCATGAACCACGGGCGAACGCAAAACACGAAGCCATTGTGCAGACCTAACTCTAGAATAGGAATGAGTTAGTCGTGCACCATACGACACGCGTGACACCTATGGAGGGCGTATCTATAAGCAATACGACACAACAATGCACAAACAGGATATGCATGGATGCACATACTATACGTCCTTCCACTGTTGCCAACATATAGGGCAACCGTTCTTAGATTTTTGGCACATCGTTCTCTCCCTGTAGCTAATCAATACTATCGAACTATGCTCGAGTCAGCGTACCTACAGAAAAATTGATTAAATCTACCTAAGTCAGCAGAGTGCCATCTATCCTGGATACATAACCATAGTAATAGGGC
This sequence comes from Miscanthus floridulus, assembly GCF_019320115.1. Classification (NCBI taxonomy): domain Eukaryota; kingdom Viridiplantae; phylum Streptophyta; class Magnoliopsida; order Poales; family Poaceae; genus Miscanthus; species Miscanthus floridulus. The sequence goes on from NC_089581.1 coordinate 157,765,490, forward strand.
TACTTATATAACTTCGTATACAAATGTCCTATTCTTTTGAAAAGAATTTGTTGTCAAATTTTATTTTTGGAAAGGTTTTTAAAGCCCTATGTCCTCATTTACGCTCTGATACCAGCTGTGGCAGAACCATCTAATCTAATGCCACCTAGGAGTGCTTGTCTTTCATTAGACACTAAGCACTCAGGGGAGAACACTAAATCACTCAGTTCCATCGGGCACACCCCAGGGGAGAACCCAAAAATCCATATTTTTGTCATCAGGATAAAAAATGAGAGAATAAAGATTACATCATTCTTAACCATTTCTTACATCACTTTCAATATAATATTAGAGTATAATATTTATTATTACAATAGCGGAATGAAATCATATTATCAAAGTTATAAACAATTTAATTGAGCAGCGGAATATAAATATGTGATCAGAATTACAGTGGAAATAAATATCTAATCTTGACATGCTGAAGTATTGATATATAAACTACGACAATAGATTATGAAACTTTCATTTATAAAAGCATTTGGTGAAAGTTATAAATAACAACTACGATCATAGCGTAAAGGAATCCTCGCTGAGCCCACCAGGAGGTATCCACACATAAGGGTTAGCTCTAGCATCCACCTGTCACGTACAACAGGGGGAATAAAACCCTAAGTACTCAATTATACTTAGCAAGACTTACCCAACAGGAGGAAAGAAAAGACTCCAAGAATATGCAAACCTATCTGGCTTATGGGTTTATTGCAATTACAGGAGCATTACTAAAAGTATGTCCTTATACTCGATTTTTATTAATAGCCGCATTGGTTCATTAACTAACCATTCTTTGTAAGCACTTGTGCTACTTTCAAGTAGGTGGTAAGCAATCAAATTTCTTTTTTCCATCTTTCATCTTTCATCTTCAGTTCTTACTACGGTGCTAGGCACAAAAACAAGCCGTACCAGATTGCCCGGTGATTCGTGAACCAATGCCCCCAGCTAGGAACCCCAAAAATACACACTTCGCTTGTACCCAAGGCACAAGCAGGACCAACCCATCACCCTCCTATCCTAGGTGTCTAGGTCCCCATCGAAACTAGGACTCTAAGCCCCTGCCCCTGAGTCCCAGACTCAGTGCGGTGCAAGGACCTCCTAACCCCAAAACCACCAAGACAGTCGGTCTGGAAAGAGCTGGATCCATGACAAGAGAGCAACAAGTCTTTCAAGTGCCCATACCCAAGTATGTGCTCTGGATAATAAGTCTGTGACTTGCCTCGAGTCTTATGAAACGGTCGCTCCTTAACCGACACAGACAGGGAAAACAGTGTAACCAAGCCATGCCCCACGTCCGCGGTGACATAACCTCTTACACCCACCAATACCTAAACCATATTCCTGCCCGGTCACCATTTTCCTTTCCACCATTTATATTTTTCTAGTGATAATAATATAGTAATATATTTTCTATCTCTCACGAGCGACAACCATCACTCGACTTCTACCGAAGTTCTGTAGCATAGCAATCTACATGATCCTGTCATACTAGTAAGACTCATAGGATAAAGATATATATATGCAAGTGGGTTTCATACAACTCCTTAATACTTAATGCACAAACATAATTTAAACTGCAGAAAAGTAGGGCTTATGCACCGGGGTTTGCCTGGGTAAAATATAACCAAAAGTTAGTATTTATATCTTCAAATCATCCACCATCATCTGAATAGAAAGCCCATTGCATCATCTCCTAAAGAGAATACCATTACACCATCTTCGGATCTTAATCATCCTTCAATTGATCCGTTGCTCCATCATCGTACCTATATGATATGCATTGATGCAAATGCATAGATGTAAATAATCAACGATAGTCAAAATGCTTAGAAACCCAATCACGCCTCACAAGCTAATGAGCTCATTCTAACGACGTTAGTACTTAGGCTATATATCCATGTTGTTGGATTAGGCGTTACTTCCCAACCAAAGTTTTAGTTCTACAACCCAAGTTGTTTCTTTATTTCATTCTATCAATTTAATCTTTATTCGAAATAGGGCATCATTATTAATCTAGTAAACTAATTATTCTGGAACTACAAAAATTACAGTGAGTACCTAATATTGCTAAGAGCCTACTGTAAAAATTTTAGATTCAACACTTTTACCAATTTATCACCACAATTCCTATAAGTTTATATTTTTACAATATTAAGTACCTTAAATTAACTATATAGCTCCCAAGAATATTATCACACTATGTGAGCAAAATATACTAACATGTAGATCATGATTTTAGGAGACTAACAAAATTGGTTTCATCATTTTTGGACACCTACACAATTTTATATTGATTTTGTAAGTTAATTTCCAAAACTAATTTAACAAGTGCTTAGGAAACTAAAGGCCAGCGACCACCAATTCAGCCCAGCGGTGCGCAGCGTGCGAGCGGCCTAGCAAGCCAAATGTGGGCACGTGGCCTAGAAGGCACCAGGCCGGCAGGCGGCAGACCAGCCCAACGATGCGCCCGGCCGACAGCCCACCAACACGCACACGGTAGCGGCCCAAGCAGCGAGCGGTGTGGCCTAGCTGAAGTAGGCTGGCCCACGCGGGACACACGGTACCCAGCAGGCGGGGAAGCCTAGCAGCGGCGACCCAAATTACGCCGAGGCCGTGGATGCACAGGGCGCGGCCCAATAGACCAGAAACGGCCAGCCCCGGTGGGAGAGCCCAACATGTGGGAGCAGGCCAGCCAGAGGCCCAGGCGGGTGCGCGGCCAGCGACACATTTGTGATAAGGTCCCTTTACTTTACTAAAATCCACTCGTAGGACATGAGCACTATTCACTTGAGTCTAGCGTTGCGTGACTCGATCCAAGGAGAAGTCCTATTTCTATTTCTCACCTTGCTCTCTCTTCCCAAAAGCAGAGCACGGATCGGACGCACCGGCCAGTGGCGGCAGCAACAACGCTGCAAGGTCGGGGAAGGTATGGTGGTGGCGGACAACTCGCCGGCGAGTGTCGACGAAATATGGTCGGCAGTCCACTGAGAGGGGTGCCCATGGTGGTAGATTATCGGTAGATGGTGCGTGTAATCAGGAACCAGATGGTTACAGAGGCACAAGACACAAGATTTATACAGGTTTGGCCGTCGAGTTGGCGTAATACCTACATCCTGTGTCTCATTATTCTGTATTGATTGAGGTGAGATCTGTTATGATCTGTATAATCTAGATGATCTGTCCTCTAGGGGGACCCTTGCCCCTCCTTATATACTCCGAAGGGACAAGGTTACAAGTAAAGTATCCAATTTGGTACAATTACAATATAGCATGCTCCACACGCTTCATCTTGCAGGCTGGGCCAGCTCTGGTGGTGCGACCCATGTATACCCATGAGGGTATAGGGGGTCTATTCCCCTATAGCTAGTCCCCGAGCGCCTTGTATCCTTCGAGTAGCGCCGTCTTGAGCTTGCCAAAAGGATGTAAGGGGCTCAAGATAAAATTTGAAAAATATTTCCCCCAAAGTGTGCCCACTTTGACTCTGAGTCGAGAAGAGACACCGTCGTCCTTGTAGAATCGGAGGTGTTTGATCCGTCAGATCGAGCACATTCACCGTAAGGTGAAGTGTGCCCACTTAGTCCCCGAGCCTAGTAGTAGGTGACGTAGGCACGTGGTGCCAGGGTCTAAAAAGAATTCTTAGTTAAGTTGAGAATCTAATCATTGTACAGGCGATACGAGATGCACCGACAGGTGCATCGTACCAATATAGTCCCCGAGCTTGCTGGAAGGCGAGGTATGAGCCTTGTAGCAAGGTCTAAACGAGAAAGAATATCCCAACTGTATGTGAGTCGCCAGTCGTATGTAGTTGAGATGCAAAGTCCCCGAGCTGTGGTCGGAGAGTGGTCAAGGCAGTCCCTGAGTATAGGTCGAGGGGCGAGCGGCGAAGTCCCTGAGCTGTGGTCGGAGAGTTATCGAGGCAGTCCCTGAGCACAGGTTGAGGGGCGAGCGGAGAAGTCCCCGAGCTGTGGTCGGAGGGTCGTCAAGGCAGTGCCCGAGCATAGGTTGAGGGGCGAGCAGCGAAGTCCCTGAGCGTAGCTCAAGATCCCTGCAATATAAATATATAGAACGGTAGTATATGATGTACAAACTAATATTTTAAGGAGAAAAATCAATAGTGAAGAAATAGCGTATGACGCTCAGCAGTCATTTGCAAATGAGCATGATGTGATAAAGCAGTTGGTGCTTTGTAAACATCAGTGTTAATATAAAGTTTGTGTTTATGCTTAATATAAACGGCCCGACCAGTTAGTATGTAGCTGAGTCTCCAGCCCTAGCTAGCCCGTGAACCATAACATGGGGCACGGAGCCCGTGCACATGTAGGAAGAACAAAGCGTCGCTAAGAAGCTGCTGCCGACCACCCATAACGCAGAGGGCAGACGCTCGTGCATGTGTAGGGAGGAGCTGGAGACAGGGCCATTTTTGGAGACATCGAGCGTCAACATGACTGGTCGAGGATTTGCATTAAGTATAGCTGTATGTTATCTTTAAGATGGTATACATGGACAAGCATTATTTGAAGAATAATCATGACGAGGACGTTGTGGAGAAACATCGTAATGAAAATTGTGTTAAATATAAATATTAGAAGTGTACTTATCTTTGATAGAAATCTGGTCGGTGGCGATGAAGTTGTTCGGTCCTCGAGCTTTTTGGCCTGTTGTGACGGTGGTCGCGGTTGTCATAGCGCCGTTCTTCGTGGCGATCATCATTGTGACATGATCTGGTGGTCGAGGAGGTTAGAGCTCGGCGGAGCCACTTGGGACGTGGTCTGGTGGTCTAGTGGTCGAGGTGGTTAGAGCTCAGCGGAGCCGCTCGGGACATGGTCGACGTGGTCTGGTGGTCGAGGTGGTCGGAGCTTGACAAAGCCGCTCGGGACATGGTCGACGTGGTCTGGTGGTCGAGGTGGTCGGAGCTCGGTGGAGTCGCTCGAGACGTGGTCTGGTGGTCTGGTCGGAGTTGATAGAGGCTGAACGCTGAGATTGATCTTGACTAGGACAGATCGCTGCGGTAGCTGAAGTCACCACGGGTGGTGTTGATAAAGAGGATCCCATCTGATTCACCGGAAGATCAGCACGCACAACCCCTAAAAGGGGACCCCTACCTAGCGTGCCACTGTCGACGAAATATGGTCGACAGTCTACCTAGGGGTATGCCCAAGGTAGTAGATTATCGACAGATAGATGCGCAAGCTACAAACAAGATGGTGACGCAAGACAGACACGAGATTTTATCCAGGTTCGGCCGCCATGAAGCCGTAATACCTACGTCCTGTGTCTGATTGTATTGTTGTATGTCAATGAGAGATGTTTTTCAGAGGGGTCCCCTGCCCACCTTATATAATCCGGGGGGTAGGGTTACAGATCTGGAAACTAATCCTAACCAGTTATAATTGCCATAGGTGGCCGGATAAGGACTCCTATTCTAACCGACCAGGATCTTGCTTGATCTCCAAATATGCCTTGATTCCTTGCGCGGGACTCCGAACAGATTGGCTAGGCCACGCGTCGGCTTCTAACGGGCCAGGCCCTCTGGTCTGGGCCGGCCCAGGCCTAGCCGTAAGGGTATATGGGTTAATACCCCCACCTGGCGCGCCACTGTCGATGAAATATGGTCGGCAGTCCACCTAGGGGGGTGCCCATGGTGGTAGATTATCGGTAGACGGTGCGTATAATCAGGAACCAAATGGTTACAGAGACACAAGACATAAGATTTATACAGGTTCGGCCGCCATGTTGGCATAATACCTACGTCCTGTGTCTCATTATTCTATATTGATTGAGGTGAGATCTGTTATGATATGTATAATCTAGATGATCTGTCCTCTAGGGGGCCCTTGCCCCTCCTTATATACTCCGAAGGGATAAGGTTACAAGTAAAGTATCTAATTTGGTACAATTACAATATAGCGTGCTCCGCACGCTTCATCTTGTGGGCTGGGCCACCTCCGGTGGTGCGGCCCATGTATACCCATGAGGGTATAGGGGGTCTATTCCCCTATAGCGAGCTACACGGGGACCCGTGTGGCCTTGAGCTGACCATGGCAAGACGATGCGGAGTCGCACGCGGACGACAGCGGGGCAGCGCCGACGCGGATGATGGCGATCGGACGACGATATGTCGAAGGAAGGCACAACCATGGCGGGCGCATGCGCAAGACAGCAGCGCGGGCCATGGGGGCTTGGTTGCGCCTGCAAGCACGGTGGCCGAGCAGTGGGGAAGGAACGGACGGCGCTGCGGCACAGACACGTCGAGGGGTAGCAGGCCCAGCGCAGGGCTGGCACCGGCGCGGACGGCCATGGTGCGGACGCGGCGTGGAGAGCTGTGGCGGTGAGACGCGACGACTATGGTGCAGAAGGTGGGGAGGAGAAAACGACGCTGCTGAGGAGGTGCCGTGGAGGAGCGGATCCACCCCGCAGGAGCCGCGAAGAGCAACACTAGTAGAGCGTGTCATTGAGCTACCCTCACTTGTGGGTAGATTCTTATGGCGCCAAACGTGTGGGCGTGACGAGTAATGCCAATTAGCCGCCGAACCACCAAGTGAACGGTCGACACAACGGGGACTAGCTTGGTGGCAACCAAGTGAATCTTGGGATAAAAATCACCGTGTTATCCTTGTCTTCCCGTTGGTTTGCATTCCCCTTTACACAAGTTTGTATTTATATTTCATATATTGTGCTTGTGTAGTTGCTCTTGTAATTAGTTAGACCTTCTTACTTGTGTAGCATAGAAGTAGCTCCCTTGTGTAAATAGTTTACTTTTGTTGTAAATTAGTTGCTTTGCTTAGCTTGTGTAGCTAAGTTATTTGTGCTCTCTAATTTGGCTTATGTGGTCTTGTTATTGAGCATTGCTAGTAAGCTTAGGAGCTTTGTGCTTTTGCTACTAGCATGTGTAGGAGCTCCCTGCTTGCTTGAGTACTAGTTATATAGGTTTGTGTGACCTTGCTTCTAGCATTGATTAGGTGAGCTCTAGCTAGATCGGCACCTTAGTTGCATGATTAGGATCTTTTCTAAGGTGCTAGAGAACTTAGATAGAGGGGTGTAGTTTTGACTAGACCGATAGTTCTAATTCCGCATTTGTTTCGGTTAGCCGGCGCGTTTAATTTTAGAAAAGACTATTCACCCTCCTTTAGTCCGCCATCTCGACCCTACACCATCAAAACAAATTGAAAAGCTACAAATTCAAAGGAGTGGATACTTGTTACTGACCTTAAAGCAAGAAGATAATACCCATACTTCAAAATCTAAGACCTTCATGAGCATTTTAGTGAAAAAAGAGAGATGTGGGGAAAGACGCCTTCTTGGATGAGTGTGCTTAGGATGGAAGGGAGGAGGGAGGAGGATGTGGGCTTTTGTATTGTGTAGCCATCACCGTCGGCTCAAGCCAGAAGCCAGCACTGATCACTGCCGGCTCAAGCTGCCGTTTCAAACCATCAGTGATAGGGACCTTCACTTCCGGTTTTGAAGGACCCAATCATTTTCTAATTTTTAAATTAAGAACCTGAGTGAAGGGCTGCCGGTTTCAAAACAACCGGTAGCGATGAGCCGACAATAAATGTTATTTGTTCCGTAGTAGTGTGACTCTTGAGATTTTAACTTTTGCATGAGCACAGGATGATGAAAGTAGTAAGCACTAATACGGCTCGACCTTAACTATACATGTTTACTTAGAAACCACAATACGAGGGAAAAAACGGTGCAACGGCTTAGCTAGAGCTTAGGGGTCGTTGGGTATATATCAATAAATGAAAACGAGGTACACTCTATACATAGCTCATGATGTATCGCATACTGGCATATGTACGAGCAAATTAAGAATTAGATTATATAACAATGCATAGCTCTCTGTAGAGTCGTACACGCTAGTGCTTAGTCTACATATGTAAGCGTCAAATTTTATTTTATTTATATTTTTTCAAAGCAGCATTAGTAATACAGACTAGTTAGAGAGGAAGTAACGTTTCATTTTATTTGTTTCCAGGGAGGTGTTTTTTTTTCACAAAAGGCAGCATGCATGCATGTTGCTCTCTGTTGGCTGAGACACCATTAGCCTCTCCAGTAGTACATTACAGTCGCTTCAAACTTCAATAGTTTTTAGAAGGTATATAACCACGCTAAATATATAACTATACACATATGAATGAACTTAAAAACGCACATGAAATCATACATGGATGTTTTCTTCTCTACTTCGCATTATGCAAAATTAAAAGGCAATAATTAATATTTTTCTTTTGGAAGTGGAATCAGAAAACGAAGTGTGCACTACCGGAATCTCAAGCAAAGGCCTAAAAACACTTGGCAAACCATTTGCCGAGTGTAACACTAACTTGACATACTTTGACTCGGCAAACATCTATTTGTCAAGTGTTTTTTATCGCACACTCGACAAATGGTTTGACGAGTGTCAAATTTGACACTCGGCAAAAAAAAAAGTGGTTTGTCGAGTGTTTTTTCAAAATACATTCGGCAAAAGATTATTATTTGTCGAGTGTTTTTATGAATTACACTCGACAAACCTATTTTTCAAAGAAAAAAAATAATTTTTTTCTTAGCATATTTTAGTTTAATAGCTGCCATACAAAACACTATTAGTACACCATATCTACATCCACATTATGCTCCTGGCAACATAATTCTCATAATAACCACATAGACATAGAAATGAAGATGACAAATTTAAGAAACTAATGACAGGTATAAGTTCAGAAGAATCAACATCCAGAAAAATTCAAAAACTATGCTACCAAAATAGTGAAGGTAAAACCATCAGCATCCCAGTAGACATGTCTTCTACTCCATTCTTCATGAAACTAGCTTATTCACTGCTGCAAGAAGGAAGAAATGTGAACATAGTTTGTTGTCTCACCCTTAGGTATAGAAGTAACCACATGTTTACTGATAACTAATTATATCAGTCAAATTCACTGTGAACTTTGACTTTACAGCAGCTAAACAGTGCACGACCAACTCCAATAGTTATTCTTTTATTTACTTTTCCTAAAAAATAGGACAATGACTTGATTTTTCTATATAGTCATGAACCGGACACCCACCTCTTAGGCAGAAAAGAGGCCATTGCAAACAGAAGATAAAAGTTCATGTATGCAGAAAAGGTGCTAGAAAAACATCTATTTGGACATTTTAGAGAAAGGTTTTGTTGAGCTACCATTTCAGTGATGGATTGTTGGCTTACAGAACTATTTGTGAGAAATTTAAAGAAGCACAAGTTGTGTGAGAAGAACCTTTTCTATTAGAAGAACATTTTCGATCCCCTAGCTTCTCCTTCCTCACCTGGAGCAAAAGAACAAGAGCAAAAGAACTCCAGAAATGGCTCAGATTTACCCATTATCAGCATGACAACTACAACTTAATTTCACCCGGAGCTTAATTTAATTCTCTCTCTAATGGGAATTAAACTGGCCATAGAACTAGTTGCTTGTAATGGTACGGTACAAGCCATCCTAGTTAAGCGGCAAACAGAACAAAATATCTCAAGTACCAGCTCATAAGGTGCTAAAGTGCAGAAGTTCTTTAATGGAAACTTGATTCATCACAGCCACTCAAGAGTAGTACAAAACAAAAAAGTCACAAGGCATAGTTAGGGAAGGGGAGAGCAGCGCAGCGTGGGCTCCCCCGGCGGTAGCTGCAGGAGGTCCACCTGCAGTGGCAGCACGCTTACCTGCGAGGGCAGGGAGCTGGAGCGCGCACGCAGGAGGGGCGCACCCCGACGTGGCTGCCCTGTCCCGCAGGCTGAGGCCGCCCGAGCCGCCGCTGTTGGGGTTGCCGGAGGACGAGCACGCAGATCTGAGATGGGAGGGGGAAGTGTGGTGCGGGAGAGGAGAGGCGTTGCCGTGGGCGGCGACGGAGGTTGTGTGTGCTGCGGTGGCGCTGCCATCTTGGGCGTAGGTGGCCAGGCGGTGCGGGGTGGGGGGAGGGGGCGCAGAGGAGAGGCGGTGCAGGGGAGAGGAGGTAAGGGAGCGCGGGGAGAGGCTTGCGGCCGGCGGCTGAAAGAGATAAGGGGAGACGCGCGCGTGGGCCTATAAGCCCGAGTTTGCCGAGTGTCCTAGATCTGACACTCGGCAAACAAAAGAGTTTGCCGAGTGTTAGATATTAGACACTCAACAAAGGATTTTTTTTTCTCTTTTCATGGGTGGGAAAAAATAGCAAGCTCAGAAAGTTTGAGCTCAATCTAATGTATAGAAAAAGTTTCAAGGTCAAATGATGATTGAACCGTCACTTCGCCTTCAAACATGTTCCGTTCTCTCTCGATACCACGATTCTTCCTTAGAGATGCTTCGGTTTCTAAGCAATGTACGTTACAACTTTTTTGAAATCTTCTTAATTATTTACCATAGCCTCTACGTATCATATCACGATACAATGTCAAGTCCTATGTTTTTCAGACTTCATTTGAATTTTTTATAATTAAAAAACCAATAAGCTACATGTCGATGGTCGAGTGTTGTCACCCAGATGTTTCAAATTTCTTTTTATTTCTTCGATAAGGCCAAAAATAGACTTGACAACATGAATATGATTTTTCTACCCATTTTATTCTATTATTTCATGCACTTATATATATATATATATATATATCAAATTTGACATAAATCAATTAAATTCCTAGAATGCATTTAATGAATTAAAACTAGCAAATAGATCCAAAAAAATTACTAAATTTTAACATGAATTATGCTATGTTGTTTGTTGAGTACAAAAAAGGTTTCAAGGTCAAATGAGAGAAAAAAATTGTTTGCCGAGTGTTGCCCAACAGAGGGACACCTGACACGATGTTTGCCGAGTGCCGTAATTTGCCGAGTGCCGGAGTTTGCCGAGTGTTTTTAATTAGAATTGCCGAGTGTCAGAATGTTTGTGGAGTGTTTTTTAGTAAGGCACTCGGTAAACAGAGAGTTTGCCGAGTGTCAGAATCTTTGCCGAGTGTTTTTAGTTTGGCACTCGGCAAAGAGATGGTTTGCCGAGTGTCCGATAAAATACACTCGGCAAAGAATATGATACTCGGCAAAGCCTTCGATTCTGGTAGTGGTGGCTGAGTTTCATTTTATTATTCATTTTATTTAAGAGTTGCACTACTTCTGCCTTTTCCACGACAGAGTGGAAACCGGCCCCAGGAAACAGGGACATACGTTGGTCTACGACTACAAGTAAGCAACGACTGCGCAGGATAGTAACATGCAAACTATGGTCGAGTCAAAGTGTAATCCTTGACCGACTGACCAAAACCGAAGCCTTCATCAGCTCAAAGGCCCAAACCGAGGAGACAGTCATCTACATGTACATGTAGCTTTCTAGATGGATAGAATCTCATGACAAGTGAGCCTCTCATATCTGTAGTGTCACCAAATAGGAATGTCAATCATTTGCTGAGTTTTAATAAAGTAATCTCGTTATTTGAATTTGTGAGTTGTGTTGCTTTTTAGCTACTATAGTATTCCATCTGTCCAGAAAAGAATGCAATTATGGAAAGCATGTCAGTCAAATTAACTCAAGTTTGACCAAGTTTATAGAAAAAATATTAGCATTTATATCTTCAAATAAATTTATTACGAATATATATTATATAACTACTCTAATGATATTTATTTTGTTTAATGAGTGTTAATACATTTTTTATATAATTCTAGTCAAAGTTTGAATTGATTGACTCCTTGAGACGTGAGTATTGCATTCTTTTGTGGACCGAGGGGACAACTCTGTAGCTAATCGATTTTAACTGTGAGATGTGTGTTTATGTCTATATTTGAGACACTGAGGTTCTGGAATTCGACCTAGTAGTAGTGAATACTTTCTTAGCACATTTTTAACAAAAAAACTGATAGTCTTCAATAATTTCATCGTAATGCACACTACTCTCACTGGTTGTTAATTAAACGCTACTAGTTGCAAAAAAAAAAATCATGATGTGTACCAGTGTTGATGCATTCAGACTATGAAAACAGGAAACAAGATTAGTGATAGATAGATTTTGAACAATTAACAGTATATAAACCAGCATATCAAGAGGCTTTTCTCTTAATATAAAAGTCTTGCAAATTAATGGAACGGTGGCAAAGGTAATAATGTTACTAATACATGTCAATTCTAGTACTACTCTCGATGCCCAGCACTCTAGTTTTGTCTTGGAGCAAATATAATCAAACTGGAGCATATATCGAGCAAGTGGGCGCCATTGCACCCCAGCTGGTTAACAGGATGGATACGCGAAAACAGGCCAATGCTGCTTACCTACTCCTGCTGGCCATCCGCCCGTCACCGAACCCTATCTCCCTCGTTACTGCCGCGCGCCAACTCTCACCTTGTTCTCCACGGTTTTTGATCGATCGTTCTACTCCCCCATCCAGCTCATCTTGAGTGTGGCGGTGGCGGTGGCGGCGGCTGCTCGAGCTTCACGCCGCCTGACCGGTGGCGGTCCAGGAGCTCCCCCGCCAGCGACTGCAGGTCGTCGCCGCCGCCGCCGCCGCCTGAGCTTTCTGCCATGCCGTGGCCGCCGCCCGGCCTGACGGGCGCGCCATACGGCGCCTGTTGCCGGAGCTGGTGGTGCTGCTGTTGCGGCTGGTGGTGGTGCGGCTGCGCCGACTGGACCGCCCACTGCGGTGGCTGCGGCGGCGGGTCGAAGAGCGCGGACAGGTCGACGGTGGTGGGGACGCTGGTCGACGACGGCAGGTCCGAGATGGAGAACGGGCCTAGTGGCAGCGGCATCTGCGGCGGGGCCGGCAGCGGAGGCGGGGACGGAAGCTCCAGCGTGGCGAGGTGTGCTTGCAGGTAGGTCAGCTCGGCCTGGAGATTCACCACCTGGGGAAGGAAGGACGTGACATTCAGCACCAACAGTGAATTGTTACGTGCAAACTTGAAGCCATCATGTACATACAGATACAGATGCATATAATATGGAAAAGACACATCACACGGATGCAAATATGCTATGAATGAAATGAAAGGTCTCAAAGGAGGATCGCACGATGGACAAAAAAGAATGCGAGTTTGGATCTTCTATCTAGGAGGACTGCTACTGCTACTAGTACTAGTGGCGCTGGTGCTATTCTTTTCAGGGCCCATCGATCAGATCGGAAACCTGCACTGCACCACACCACTGGCAGCCAGCAGTAGCACTTCCTTGGAATTGGAAGGTTTTGTGCAGAGCCCAAGATATAATTAGTAGAAGATAGATATACACACATGCATACATACGCATGGTGTGTACGTGCGTGGCTTGACGGATGGAGGAGCGAGGGATCCGATCTACGGCCCGGATGCGACGGATGAGAAGTGCATATCATTCATCGCCGGGGCGCAGCAGCAGCAGGCAGGCCTCCCGGATTAGCGCTTGGCGTGCTTCTTTTTGCACTGCCGTTGCTTGGCTTGGCAGTGTTGATTTCCTCATGAAAGGGGACTTGCCTTCCTCGAGAAAGAAACACGACTGGCCGCTCCAGAATCTTATCTCAGAGACGGCGGATTCAGAAAAGACCCAGATCCACACGCGAAAACGAAGGGAAAATCATGCGATCACTGGTAGGCCTGGCCTACTAGTAGGCATCCATGATCAATCCATGCATGCATGCCAAGTTAGTAGATTTATTTCCGAACTGGTAGCTAATCTAATTAAAAAAAACCCAGCTACCTAGCTAGCGATCGATCGATCGAGCCCGTGGATGGATGTATGGATGATAGATCGAATCCAGCGATACTAGACAATCAATCATCGATCCTAGTATAGTAGTACCTGCTGCTGGAGCGCGAAGATGTGGGCGACGCAGCCGTAGACGGGGTCGCGGAGCCGAGCCTGGGCCTCGTAGCAGATGGTGACGACGGCGTCGAGGCGCTTGTGCGCCGGGATCTGGAGCAGCAGCTTGGACACGTTGCTGGCGCCGAACACCTTGTGCACCGCCGCGAAGTGCGCGGCGCCCTGCTCCGAGTCGAAGTAGGGCGCGAAGATGCAGCCGCTTACGCACTTGCGCCGGAGGAACTTGCAGGCGCCGCAGGGCCCGCCGCCGCCGCTTCCTCCAGGTCCAGGGCCTCCGCTGCCGCTGCCGCTCGGGCACCCGCCGCCAAGCGTGCTGGTGCCGCCTCCAGCGCTCATTGCCCTCAGGTGCCCTGCCCCCGAGGACGACCTTTTATCTATCTCCCTGCGTGCCTGCCTGCGCGCGGCCCTGCTCCAGTGGCCGGGGGTCGGCGGCCGGGCTTATACTAGTTATAGGCCGGGATAAACAATGGCGAGGGCAACTGGGGAAGGGAAGGCAGTGAGGGAGAGGGAGAGGGAGAGGGAGAGGGAGAAAGGAGGAAGAATGGGGGAGGGCAAGGAGGCCTGACAATATAGATAGAAGCGGGGGGAGCGAGGGCATATGTGTAAACATGGAAAAAGTCTCTCTCATCCCTTTTGGTGTTTGTCCTATTGGTGGAAGGTCATAGGCGTCACAGCTCCAATTTCCATTTTATTTATTTATTTCCTCCTCGTTTCTCTTTTTATTAATTGCTTCTTCCATATAAGCACATATATTCTCCTCAAAGTGGCTCTACAAGCCAAGCCAAGCCAAGCTTATATATGTGCCGCTTTGTTTTCGTGGCATTGATGATGAGACTTCAAAGGCACGGCATGGAAGAAGAAGAAGGCCTAGCGGCAGCAGCTGCTGCTGGTGCAGCTGGTACCAGTACCACACCACCCCCCCTCGACTCGATACCTCCTCGATCTCTTTCCCAGCTCCCTACACGGCTACACACTTCCCTTTCTGCATCTTTCGCTCTCTTAAGGGCTAGAAGATTGCGTGAAGCAAACATGTATGCGCGCGAGAGACCTCTCTATCTGGCTCCCTATTTGCATCGGCGATGCGTCGTCCAACGCACATGAATAGAAGCTACTCCTCTGTCCGTGAATAATATCACTACCAGTACCCCTGAAGATTTGGTAATAATGTACCGTAAATATAGAATATGAAAATACTAACATTTATTCTGCGATACTCTCTTTCTGTCCTAAAATAAATGTCATTCTTATTTTTTGAGGAGTCAAATATTTCTAACTTTAACCAAATGTATAAGAAAATATTAATAATTATAGTACATAATTAGTATTATTAGATAGATCGTTGAATAATAAATTATTTAAAAAATAATGTTGTTAATATTTTCTATAAACCTAACCAGGCATGCTTAACAAAGTTGGAACGGGCATGAATGCTGTAGCGATATTTCGCTTGTCTTAAAAATGGCTTGTTCGGCTTCTTTTTTCAGCCGGAACAGTGTTTTCCTCTCACAACAATTCAGCCGGAACAGTATTTTCAGCCAGTTTCAGCCAAGTTTCAGACCAGCGAACGGGGCCATTTTATTGTTCTCTCTGTCTAGAAAAAAAAACATTCACCGGTGACTACTGACTCGGTGCATGGGCTCGCTCGCAGTCAGTCGCCGAGCACAGCACAGCGAGCTCCTGCCGATCGAGGGGTCTCTCTCACACACATTCCGCTGCAACAGTGTCCGGCCGGCTCTAGTCCCCCACGCGATTTTTTTTATTTTTAACACTTTTTTTAAACTATTTTTAAAACTAACACTGTTTTTTTTTCTTCAAAACTAACACTTTTGGACGCGTCTGTTTGCACGACGCGGCTAATTCACGCTGCCGCGCCATGCATGGCGACGCAGCAGGGGGCAGTCAACGGCTGCGGCGACCGCTGACGTGGCAGGTTTGACGCGCCACCTGTCACGGCGCGGCGGGCCTGCCGCGCCACGTATTACGGCGCGACAGACCCCTTGTTCCCTCTCTCAGTGTCTCCGTCCTTAGACGAGAAAACGCACCGCCGCGACTCCTGCGGCCGCCACGCCCGCTGCGCCCCGCCCAGTGCGCCCGCGCCCGACGCGCCCCACCCGCCGCGACCCTAGCCGTCGCGGGCGCCGCCGTGTGCCCGTCCTCCCTCACTCCATCTCCATCTCCCCCTGTCTCGTTGCCTCCTTTACTCCCACCGCCGCCCCTCCATCTCCCCACTGTCGTGCGTCGCCCGTCCTCGTCGCCACCCCTCCATCTCTCCGCACTATCTCGAGCCGTGAAGGACATTGCTGCGCTACCCATTGTCGTCCTCCAGAAGGGGAGATTACCGTCGGCCGGCCGGCCATTGCCGCCGCCCTCCAGAAGTTGGCCGCTGCCGGCCGGCCATTGCCGCCGACGGCCACCTCCTTTCCATTGGTGGATTGTGGTGACCCATAATCTTTGTCGAGGTAATGCTCTTCTGCATCTTCGAGAATCCGCCGCATGACCAACGCAACTTCGGCCGCTACCTCCAATGGTTGCATAGGAGTACCCGCACACATATGCAGGCCCCCTACACTAACAAACCAATTGATGAGGACGAAGACGAGGATGACATCGCTGATGCATACGACGAGGCGACAAGGATGGAGACACAACTTCAGAGAGCCCCGCTACAGGGATACATGGTAAGAAATTTTAATTTTAATATAACTGCATGTCAGCGTTCCTATGAATTGTAGTGATACGAACTTACCTCGATTGTGTATGCAGGCAACACAGTTGACAAGTCTGTCCAACGAAGCAGCCGTGCGACTTCACAAGACCAGAGGGGAGCCGCACGGCATTCTACACATCTTCGTCAATGTACATTCTATTCTCAAAGCCATGACAGTGGTTAAATGGTTCCCATGACTCATTCATCCGTGTTTTCCTTTTTTGCAGAAAGTGAGGAGGAGCTGCAAGAAGCTGGCACAGAAGCTTAGCTACGTGGATACTCCATGGGAGATGCCCTATGACCCGGACCTATCTAGTTCGTTACGCTCGAGCACTATGTCGACATGAGCAGGTTTCTCTGACATGATGGCTGCTGGGACCTCTTATGTTCGTACTCCCAGCAATGCAGGCAAGGGTCCTACGGAGCACGACGTTGAAGAGGACGAGGATGAGGAGGACGAGGACGGGGAGGAGGACTACATGAGATTGGGATGTCTCAGCTTGGTGATGCACCATTTCCTACATAGTTCGATGAACAGGTACTTGAAACACCCTTCGCCATATACGTCACAATTACTTAAACGTTGTAAGTAACGATGCCTATATTGTAATTGCAGGGTCCTAGTTACACTCAGCAGTACCGCTAGGTGTACCGCCAGTGAGACCGTACCAAAGTTAGGTTCACCCCTAACGTGCTGCCTTCACGTCCGAAGAGGCAGCGATGTCCGCGGTACCCATATACTCCTAGGTCGTAGGAGTTCTTTAGGATGACATAATGCACTTGTACTCGGACACCCATATACCGATGGAACATGTAGTATGCCGAGTAATATCGAACTTATGTATTGATGAACTTGTATCGTAGTTATGACTTGCTGAACTTATGTCGAACAGAGGTATTGTTGAACTTGTGATGAACTTGGGACATATACAAGTTAGTATTGCTAAACTTGTGTATTGATTGTCTCGTGCACTTAACCTTCCTGCTGACCTATTCGTTAAACCAACACGATGAAATAACTTCGCTCATGTGAGAACATAACAGAAGTGTCTTATTCTATTTGTTGCCGCTTTGACCACCGTGCCATGGCTGGGGGCACATCAGCCTAGCCGCGTCGTGGACGGTGGCATAGTAAACCCATGCTGGGCGCTGGCCAGACTCCCTTCTGAGTGCATCAGCAGCAGCAAGATTTTGATGCATATAATTTAGGGGGGGTTCGAAAGATCGCAATGGTGAGAACAACTTTTTATTTATCCTTTTAAAAAAACAGAGCATAGACATGACACAAGGTCATTTGTGATTGGTACAGTCTTCTAGATAATATTTGGACAAGATGGTCACCAAACTAAAAGGAATATGCATGCCATATATCGTGGCTAATGTTTCTCTTGGTAACACTGGTACTCTATAGATTGTGGAAGAAACCTCTTTAGAAAACCCTTCTATCAGATATGCTTCATCAGGACACTACAGAACTAGCCCCACTTCATTGGTCACCAAGCATCTGTCGCCTAATGCTAGCAGGCACAATGAGACACGCTAAGATCCAAAAGTAATACCCGAATGTGTGACAATGACAAAAAGCAAAAGCATTATATACCGAGAACGTAACAAATACATGCAAATTGCAGCATTGTAATACTATTTTTTGTGGCATGTCCGTTACAAAAATTAAACAGTGTTGTTACATGGGTACAATACATAAATAGTTCAAATGAAACACAATGCAACACCGAGAAAGTTCTACTACAATACAAATACCAAATCTAAAGCATTGAACTAGCACACATGTACCAATCCTCTACCACACCTCTACAAATCCTCAGTCTGAAACATACTGAGTAAGCAATTCGTCGTCCTAGTATCGGTCCTCTATCACTACCTCATTGCTGTGGCTAGGCTCACCTGCATTGCCCTGATCTGCCTATTGCCTGTAGTAAGCTGTCTCCGCTTCACCTGTGGTCTCTGTGGCCTGAGTCAAGAACGCGTCCTCCTCCATCTAGCTCATGTGAGTAGGCTCACCTGCATTGCCCTGATTTGTCTGTCGCCTATAGTAAGCGGCTGTAACACCCCTGGTGTTAGTCTTGCCTAATTGCACTTGCATTTCCTGATCATGTGCATCATTCATCCATTCATGAGCATATATCACTTGAAACATGGGAAACATGACTTTGAAACAAAAGTATCATTTCAATTGTTTTTCATCGTTTCAGTACCTTTAGTGCTTGATTATTGTATGACCAATGTGTGGTATGGCTAAATACATTGTTAAACATCTTAGCTATGCTTAGAAAGTCATTAGGAACAATGTTCATGTTGATCATTTTGCCTAATTAAGATTTCCAATTCATGGTTTGACTTGTTTTGACCCTAGGACTTTTTGGTTTGACTGTTCAAAAAGTACCACTTAGAATGTTTGCATGTCTGAGCAACCTAAAACAAAGTTGTAGCAAATTATATGAGGAACAAAAAGTATTTGTGACCAAGTCATAAAAATGTGCACAACATGCTCAAAATGGTCCCACAAGTCAGAAATTGGGTTGAGTTCAACACTTAGAAATTTCTAAGTATAAACTCCAGTTTTTAGTTTCTTGAACACGACTTTGGCATGATTTTACTCTCTGTCCTTTGCGAATTAGACAGTGATCTCTAAATGAGTTTTGTAGCTGGCATGTAGGTGTACAACTTTTGTTTTGATTTCTTTCGCTAACACTCAACGGATTAGGAGATCGAGCATCATCTTTTCGCGCTGTCAGTCAGCCCTGTTGTTCTCTGAATCGCAGCTACAGTACCCGACCGGTTCAGAAGTTCACCGCCGCGTGGATGTCGCGCGTCGCCGGTCTTCTGCTCGCGCAGGCCACGCGCCGCGGCTGTTCTAGCACCGCTGGCCTCGCCTTAAGCCCCCGCGCGCCTGCCCGACCCGTTCACCGCTCGTTTTTCGTTTTCATTCGCCTTCTTCGCTCGCTCACAGCTCCACCGCAGCAGCCGCAGCAACTCCGACGAGCTCGCTCTTGCTCGCCGTCGCAAAATCGCTCACTACATCTTCATTGCAGTGCCGCCTTGTTCTCTTCTACCTCCTCCACCCTTGGCTGCACCGTCTGAGTTTTGGTAAGGGCGCATTGTCCGTTCCCGACACCGCCGCCATGCGCGTGTCCTCACCGGAGTTGAGGCCGCCGTGGTTGGGGTAGCTAGGGACTCTTACGTCTTCTTCTAGTTGCTTAGATAGCTCCATAGTAGTCTAGTAAAGCTTGTACCAAGCTTGGTTGTGGCAATGGGAGTTCGCCGTCGCCGGAGTGCCGCAGCGATCTCGCTACCGCCCGCCGTTGCAGACGCCGTCGTTGCTAGGGTACGGTAGAGGTTGAAATGAAGGTATGGATGGGTGCGCATAGTTGTGGGGAGCACGCCGGTGCCATCGGGTTCACCGGAGAACTCACCGTCGGCGAATTTCGCAGCTGCCGCGCCGTCGTCTCCTCCGTCCCCTGTTTTCTCTCGCTGTCGCGCGGGTCCCATTTGCCAGTCGCCGCTGCTGAGAGGAAGCCGGTGCTGGGCTGGACCATTCTGGGCCGTGTGCGCGCACAGTCGTGGGCCGCCTAAGCCGTTCGGGCTGGCCCAGTAGCGTTTGAATAAATGGTTTCAATTTATTCTTTATTATTTGAAATTTGAAATGGTTTGAAAAATGTTTGAGTACTCAAAGTTGTTTCAAATCTATTGAGATAAATTTGTCTAGGTTCCTTATCATCAGATCTACTTGGGAAAAATTGTGCATGTCATTTTGAGATACTTTGCTGTAGAATTTTATTTAATCATGAATATTGCTGATAACTTGAAAAATATGTAGAAAAATCTATAGGCTTCAGAAAAATATGATTCCAATTTTGTTAATCTTCTTATGTCATGTATTTCCTAGGAAAAATATGTTTCATGCATGTGCTGTGGGAAAATTTTGAGGTGTAATTCAAGTACCTTTAATGGCTGATTTTTGTTATTTTTGCTAGAGAACAAATTTTGTATAAAACATGCCTGTGACAATTTTTGTACAGTTATTGTATGCTATGAAGAACCTAGGAAAAATATTAATTCTGTTGTTTGACACTTTTCATAGTACAAAGTAATTTCATGCTCATTTTTAAGCTATAGCTTGTCATTTTTGTGTAGGATAGTTTACTTATCCAAATGCCATGAAATTTTTATGGTAATTTGTTTAGGATAGTATTATGCTACTGTAATTTTCTCAGATTTTTAGGAGCATCAGAAATATATGTTGCTATTCAAACCTATTATTAATTAGGGTTTAAGCAAGTGTTGCTTTAAGTATAATTAAGAAATTAGTAAAGCTTTGGTGTATCTTTGAAGCATTTCATAAGATATGTTGACTTAACATATTAGTAGTAGAAGAGAATGCAGTAGATGACATGTGCTTGTAGTATAGTTTCTTGGATGATGTTGACTACCTTGCATTTAAACATATCCATTGCATTCATCTCCTTCGATGCACCGTTTGCATAATCACTTACGCGCATTGCATCATACAGGATCGCAAACCGAGAACCCAGTCGTCATACCCGAGGAGCCCGAGGAGCAGCTCGAGGTGCAGCAGCAGAAAGTGCCAGAAGCCGACGAGGAGGACGTTGAGGAACTTCCGGAGTGCCCCGATCACCGTCCGAGCTCTTTCGAGAGAGGCAAGCCCCGGAGCATTTTTCTCCCAGTTTGTGATTATTTAATTAAATGCTTTACTTTAATTGATGCATTATGTTCAGGAGTTGTTTGCAACCGTTGCTGCATTATACCTTGTCTACCTTTGTTATACTATATCCTTGTTACCCTGGTATCCGCAGTCAAGTCAATGCTTAGCTGGCTTAGACCGGTAGAAGTTAGGTGATTTCCTGTCACCTGCGAGCTATAGGTGGTTACCTGGATCTGCTTGGATGACTATGAAGTCATGGTATAACTAAGTGTTAAATGAAGTTGAGACCGGACGGAGACTTGTAGAGTTTTGGACTGTAGTGTTTTCCGTCTGTGTCGATTAAGGACCGACCGTTGTTGGGCCTCAAGTCATGTTGAACGCATGCCTTACATTTAGCTGGCCGGATAAAGTACCTTCCGACCGCGAAGCTGGGAGATTTTTCGGGCCAAGTAGATTGCCCGCAACGCACTGTGCCGGAGCAGGTGTGGTAGGACACGGGGGCGGGATGATAAGACCAAAGTGTAGTCGGTCGGCCCCCGGGTACATGTGGTTCCTGGCAAACTCGAGATTCCTGGAAAGTTGACTCGATGATCAATATCTCACTTTAGCGGGTGAGTGAGGTTTGTGTAAGGAATAAATCACCAGCTGGTTAGGAATCGATTCGAATCGCCATCGCTCCTGGATAGTGACCACTTGACTTGAGTTACTTCATCGTAGTAAATGTTTATGGAACACTTGGACAGTTATAATGAATATGACAGTATGGAAGTTATTTAATGATCGTTGGTTATCATTATCTGCTTAATCACATGTTCACTCTAGTATAGGTGCAAATCTAGTCGACAGGTTAATAATAATTAACTTGGCAAAAATGCTTTTCTAAAGGTTCTCGAAATGCTAAAAATGCTTCTTTTTGCAAATGAGTCAGCTACCCTATTATAAAGCCCTTCATAATCCTTGGTGTCATTTATTTTTGGTTATGTCGGGTAAGTCTAGCTGAGTACCTTCTTGTACTCAGGGTTTTATTCCCACTTGTTGCAGATGGGCAGATGTATTACGGCTACTGTATCAACTGCCTTTATCCTGCGATGGGTGATGCTTAGGACCATGGGCATGGTCATTCCTTACGTCTCATCTGATGCTTTTGCTGAAGATGATCATTCGTTGGCACTATATTTAAACTCCGCGTGAGTGTGTGTGTGGTTTGAATAAATGACTTCCGCTACTTTTATTCGAACTGGTTTGTAATAACTATGTTTAAACTCTGATGTATCTGTGATGCGAACTTTTATGTAAGTTGTGATGGTGACCGCTAAACTTATTACGATCATGGCTGGGACACGAGTTGGTTTGAAATCCTTCGTGATTTCACGGACTACTGGGTTATACGGGCTTAAGTTTGTTCAATCGTCTGCTCTGGTGGATGATTTTCTTACTTAATTTCGTATAATTGGTCGGTTCTGTCACAGCTAGTATCAGAGCATGGTTTAGCGTGTTACTGTTCACAAGTGTATTTAAAACAAAAAGGCATTTGAAAAACGTGATTTTAAAACTATAAAGTGTGCCAGTGATCATATCCGTTATGCCCAGTTAAGGACTTTAGGTGGCTTAATTAAATACTGACTGGGGTTCTTGCATCATATTTCTCTTTCGTCACTCATACGACGTGCTATTGTATGAGTGCCACTTGTTTGAGTGGTAATGTATGGATCATTGCCTCTACGCCTCGGTAAGTGTGAGTTGTGAGAGCATGATCGGATACACTGCCGATCTAGGGTGAATGCTTATATGATGCTAGAGTAATTACATGTTCTACACATGTTTTACAAAGGTATCTCATGAATGGGTCTTCCGTCTGTTGAGGCGATGTTGTCAATAGGACGATGGTTCGGGTAGTTACTAGCGTTGTACACGTATTTGGGGATTCGTGTAGAGCGTGTAGATAAAACTTTACTACTTTTATGCATTCATTAGGAATTGGGCTGAAATGAATTTTCTGTAGGTACATAACAACGCTATCGTGTAGAACGTATTAGCTACGTATTGAGAGATCGTTGTATGCCACCGAATTCATCGTTAGAAATTATTTATTTCCTAAGTTTGTGAGAACGTACGACACGTACATACATCATGTTACTTGTGCATCTCATCATCTCATGCATTCCTCCCCTTATAAATTGATTATCTCATTTTGATAAAAGATGTATCACCAAAAATATGTTTCCCCGAGGTAATAAAAGAACTTTTGCTACAGATGGCCCGCACGAAGCAGACCGCCCGTAAATCCACTGGAGGAAGAGCACCCCGACGTCCGTTGGCCCTGAGGGAGCACCGCACCACGGACACCTTCTTGAGCGAGTTTGGCATGCCAACTTTGCTTTGGAGAGTGCTCCATGATGTGGGGTACCCAGAGGGTCAAGAGCCGGTGTACTCATGGAATGAGAGCCAGTTAGCAGAGGATGGACTTGTAGTGGTGGAGATCACGGTTCCTGCTCTCGGTGATGCTCTAGATTGGGATGGTTGGCATTTGGAGTTTGAGGGTCGCACTTCAGCTGAGGGTGCAGAGGGAGCAGCCTTCTGTGTCATCAAGGACATCATGAGCAGATTTCCCAGTGAGCTTGCAGCAGCTCTGGCTGGTACTTTTCCTAGGGATGATCCTCGTGATGCCATTTGGGTTCAGCCTCAGGGAAGCGCATTGGTCAGAGGTCCAGCTGAAGGACAGGCTAGCGACAACCAGGCAATAAGTGCTATGTTCGCCGCCATCAGAGCGTATGAGGGTCTCGAGAGTACCTACTGGACTTTGACTGGTTTGCGTAGTGAGGATAAGCTCAAAGGGAAGAAGCAGAAGAAGAGACAGGCACGTGCTATAGCTAGCTTGCAGGAGCAGTTGACTGATATGAACTTACAGAGAGATCAGGCGGTTGAGAGAGGTGATAGAGCTATGCAGCGGGTGCATACGTTGACTCAATCCAACAACAATGCAGACCGTATGATTGGACAGCTGGTTTAGGAAAGGAATGAAGCCTGGAACGCAAGAAACCTTCTGCTGCAGAGGGTCGATGAGCTAGAGGAATACAACGGCTACTTGCACGAGGAGTTTCACGCGCTCTACAATGGGGTTGGCCCATATGCTCCATCGAACGCCGCTGGCATGGACATCGATGACGACAACCAGGATGAGCCTACAGTTTCACCTGGAGGCGATGGTGATGTCTCCGATCCCGACGATGGCCCCGAGGAGTAGGCTAGTTGCCTTGCGCTAGTATCTAGGTCTCGTCGCGATGGCATTTCTTTTGTTGGCATGTAATCTATCGTATGTTGCTTCGAACGTATGAGACTTGGCATGTGGCTGGAACTTGATTTTTGAATGCGATATCTGAACGCATAAAAAGTCCAGTGTATGTATGCTGGCAATGTGACTGTATGGACGCGATGTTTGCCGTTGAAGTAATTCGATTAAGTGTTGTTGTTTTAATTGGGATGCGATTGTTGTGCCTCTGTTTTATTGTATGAGTTTATTCTCTCCAGTAAATTCAGTACGGCATAAATTTTTCCTTCACTCGCAATTATTACAGCTTCACTCAATCGTTACTTGTTGCTGAAATATGCAGATGACAAATACTCGCCGAACCATGTATGAGGCCGCTGAGCCTGGTGCCAACGGTGCGGGGACCGGTGGTGGTGGTGGTGGTGGAAACCACGGCAACAACAATGAACCTCCCTATGAACCGCATTTGTCACCTCCTCCCCCGTTTACCCCTGAGATGTTCCTCGCACAGCTGCTCGGGAGTCAGCGCAACGCGGAACAATCCTAGAAGAACATGGAGGATCTTCTTCGAACCATCGCCAACAACGTTCAACGTGGTAACAATCAAGGTGGTGGCATGGGAGTGAACCAATATAGCAGTTTCAAAGATTTCATGGACACCAGGCCGCTAGTATTCAAGGAAGCAATAGAGCCACTCGATGCTGAGGAATGGATCAACATGATGGAAGATAAATTCCGTGTGTTGAGGATGACTGAGGTTCTAAAAACGGAGTATGCTGCACTTCAATTGCAAGGACCAGCGGAAATGTGGTGGAAGCACCATCATACTACCTTCCCTCCAAATGCTCAGATTTCTTGGAGAGAGTTTGCTGAGGCCTTCCGTGGAGCCTATATTCCACCAGGGCTGACCAAGATGAAGTTGGGAGAGTTTCTAGCGTTGAACCAGGGCACCAAAACCGTGACACAATACCTGCATGCCTTCAACAACTTGTGTCGCTATGCTCCCGACATGGTTGACACAGATGCTAAAAGGATAGCCAGTTTTAAGAGGGGTCTCAATCCAAAAATGATGAAGCATGTTGGTACCAACAAACGTGTTAGATTCAATGACTTCATCAGCGACTGTCTAAAGCAGGAGAAGAATAACAACGCCAGCACCGTAGCCAAGACACGTAAGAGAGCCTTTGAAGGTGGGCCGTCTCAAGCTAGAGCCCCTATGGGGGGTCGTCCCCCATATCGCCCATTGGCACCTGGCGCTAGGTTTCGGCCACCTCAGCCAAGAAGTCAGAATTTCCGTGGACCTCAAAAGCCGTACAAGATGGCAGTACAGCCCAACAAAGCAGCCGCAACTATGGTACAAGGCAGTTCCAAGGGAGCTGTGGGATCTGCCGGGACAGTGAGAGGACCCTGTTATAACTGTGATCAGCCCGATCATTTCTCGAGGTTTTGTCCATACCCGCCCAAAAAGAAGCAGCAGACTTATAATGCTAGAATGCATAGTACGACAGTGGATGAAATTCCAGAGGGAGAGCCCATCACTGCTGGTAAGTTTCCTGTCAACGAAAACCCTGCAGTTGTTCTATTTGATTCTGGATCATCGCATTCTTTTATGAGTCAAGCATTTGCACAGAAACATGGACAACGATGCACAGAATTGGGTTATGGGTACCGTATAAGCTCAGCAGGGGCTGATGTTTTGACCAACCAGATGATTCGAGGGGCAACCCTTGAATTAGGTAGCAGGAAGTTCTGAGTGAACTTGATAGTTATACCTGGGTTAGTCTTGGATGTCATTATAGGGATGAATTGGATGAAGGATTGGGGAGCAGTCATAGATACTGGAAGTCAAGTACTTACCCTTAAGGATCCCCTGGGTGAGGGTACTTTCCAAGTACCATTGCCTCGGAGAACAGATCTGATAAGTGTTACATGTGCTACGGCAGTCATTCCTATTCATCAGATTCCGGTAGTGTGTGAATTTCCGGATGTATTCCCGGATGAGCTACCTGGTCTTCCGTCAGATAGGGAGATTGAGTTTGGAATCGAGCTAGTCCTCGGAACAGCTCCGATTTCAAGGAGGCCCTATCGGATGCCTCCAGATGAGTTAGCTGAGCTGAAGAAGCAATTAGAAGATTTGTCAAAAAAGGGGTTTATTCGGCCAAGCAAGTCTGAATGGGGATGTCCCGCTTTGTTTGTGAAAAAGAAGAAGGAGGGCACGTTGAGAATGTGCGTAGATTATAGGCCACTCAATGCTGTGACCGTCAAGAATAAATATCCCTTGCCACATATTGATGTTCTGTTTAACCAATTATCCAAGGCCAAGGTGTTCTCAAAAATAGATTTGAGATCCGGTTACTATCAGATTAAGATTAGGCCACAGGATATACCGAAAACTGCATTTTCCACCAGATACGGGTTGTATGAGTATCTTGTCATGTCTTTTGGCTTGACAAATGCTCCTGCATACTTTATGTTTTTGATGAATACAGTTTTCATGCCAGAATTGGATAAATTTGTGGTAGTATTCATCGATGACATTCTGGTGTACTTCGAGAACGAGAAAGATCATGAAGAGCATCTGAGAACTGTCTTGACCAGACTTAGAGATCATAAATTGTATGCTAAGTTTAGCAAATGCGAATTCTGGTTGAAGGAAGTTCCTTTCCTTGGTCACATTCTGTCAGAGAATGGAGTTTCAGTCGATCTAAGTAAGGTGCAAGAAGTTATGAATTGGAAAGCACCGACCACAGTTCCTGAGATTAGAAGTTTCTTAGGACTAGCGGGTTATTACCGTTGCTTTATACCAGATTTCTCGAAGATCGCCAAACTGATGACAAGCCTCCTACAGAAGGATCATAAGTTTGTGTGGACAGAGGAGTGTGAAGCAGCTTTCCACACTTTGCGGAAACTGTTGACCACTGCTCCTGTTCTAGCACAACCGGATATCGAGAAACCATTTGATGTGTTTTGCGACGCATCGAAGACTGGATTGGGTTGTGTTCTTATGCAAGAAAGGAGAGTCATAGCTTATGCATCACGTCAATTGAGAAAGCATGAGGTCAACTATCCAACACATGATCTTAAACTTGCTGCAGTTGTGCACGCCCTAAAAATTTGGAGACATTATCTACTTGGTAATGTGTGCAATATTTTCACGGATCACAAGAGTCTTAAGTATATCTTTACCCAACCAGAGCTAAACATGAGACAGCGCAGATGGTTGGAATTGATAAAGGATTACAACTTGAATGTGCAATATCATCCTGGTAAAGCCAATGTAGTGGCAGATGCTTTGAGCAGAAAGTCACATTATTTAAATGTGCAGCCATTACTTGAAGATGGGTTCGATCTAATGCATCCTGCTGTATTACATAGTATTCAGATTAGTTGCTCTTTGGAGAGTAAGATAATAGAAGGCCAGAAAACCGACAAGGGAATATTCCATATCAAAGAGAAACTAAAAGAAAAGCCGTCTCAACACTTTAAAGTGGATGAACAGGGTGTGTTGTGGTTTGACAACCGTCTTGTGGTTCCCAAGGATCGAGAGCGTAGGAATAAACTCATGGATGAAGCTCACCTTTCTAAGCTATCTATCCATCCCGGAAGTAGTAAGATGTATCAAGAACTAAGATCTCGCTATTGGTGGACCAAAATGAAGAAAGAAATTACAGCATATGTTGTCAGATGTGACACATGTTGTCGAGTGAAAGCAATTCACATGAAACCTACCGGTATGTTGCAACCCTTATCAGTCCCTAGTTGGAAGTGGGACGATATCAGTATGGATTTTATCACGGGTTTGCCCACTACTCAAAAAGGACATGATTCGATTTGGGTAATTGTGGACCGTCTTACCAAGATCGCTCATTTCTTGCCTATCAAAACAGATTATCGACCACCTCAATATGCCGAGAAGTATATCGCAGAAATTGTGAGGTTGCATGGTATACCAAAGACCATAGTATCTGATAGAGGCTCACAGTTCACAACCCACTTTTGGGAACATTTACACAAAGGCTTGGGAACTAGTTTGATTCGCAGTACCGCTTATCATCCTCAGACAGATGGTCAGACTGAATGAGTAAATGCTGTTTTGGAGGATATGTTAAGAGCCTGTGTATTGTCTTCCAAGGGATCATGGGAGTCATGGTTACCGTTAGCTGAGTTCTCTTATAATAATAGTTATCAAGAAAGCATCAAGATGGCCCCATTTGAAGCTTTATATGGCAGAAAATGTAGAACACCATTAAATTGGGTCGAGCCTGGTGATAGAAGATATTATGGCATTGACTTTGTAGAAGAAGCCGAGAAGAAAGTTCATATTATTCAGCAGAATATGAAAGCGGCCCAATCACGTCAGAAAAGCTATGCAGACAGAAGAAGAAGACCCCTTATGTTTGAAGTTGGTGACTATGTTTATCTGAAAGTCACGCCAATGAAGAAGAAAAGGTTTGGAATCCGAAGAAAGCTTGCCGCGAGATTCGTAGGACCATACAAGATCTTGGAACGAAGAGGTCCGGTAGCCTACAAGTTAGAGTTACCTAAAACAATGAGTACCGTTTTCCTAGTTTTCCATGTATCACATCTCAAGAAATGTTTGCATGTTCCGGAGGAAAGAATAGAACCTCGAGGTATTCGACTCAAATCAGATTTGGTGTATCGTGAACAACCAGTCTGAGTGTTAGACACGAAGGAACGTGCTACTCAGAATAGTGTGGTGAAAACATACAAGATACAGTGGGATCATCATGATGAGGGAGATGCAACTTGGGAAACAGGAGAGTATCTACAAAAAGCTTATGAAGAATTTTATAACAAATGGTTCGTAACCCAAATCTCGGGATGAGATTTTTATAAGGGGGGAGGGCTGTAACACCCCTGGTGTTAGTCTTGCCTAATTGCACTTGCATTTCCTGATCATGTGCATCATTCATCCATTCATGAGCATATATCACTTGAAACATGGAAAACATGACTTTGAAACAAAAGTATCATTTCAATTATTTTTCATCGTTTCAGTACCTTTAGTGCTTGATTATTGTATGACCAATGTGTGGTATGGCTAAATACATTGTTAAACATCTTAGCTATGCTTAGAAAGTCATTAGGAACAATGTTCATGTTGATCATTTTGCCTAATTAAGATTTCCAATTCATGGTTTGACTTGTTTTGACCCTAGGACTTTTTGGTTTGACTGTTCAAAAAGTACCACTTAGAATGTTTGCATGTCTAAGCAACCTAAAACAAAGTTGTAGCAAATTATATGAGGAACAAAAAGTATTTTGTGACCAAGTCATAAAAATGTGCACAACATGCTCAAAATGGTCCCACAAGTCAGAAATTGGGTTGAGTTCAACAATTAGAAATTTCTAAGTATAAACTCCAGTTTTCAGTTTCTTGAACACGACTTTGGCATGATTTTACTCTCTGTCCTTTGCGAATTAGACAGTGATCTCTAAATGAGTTTTGTAGCTAGCATGTAGGTGTACAACTTTCGTTTTGATTTCTTTCGCTAACACTCAACGGATTAGGAGATCGAGCATCATCTTTTCGCGCTGTTAGTCAGCCCTGTTGTTCTCTGAATTGCAGCTACAGTACCCGACCGGTTCAGAAGTTCACTACCGCGTGGATGCCGCGCGTCACCGGTCTTTTGCTCGCGTAGGCCACGCGCCGCGGCCGTTCTAGCACCACTGGCCTCGCCTTAAGCCCCCGCGCGCCTGCCCGACCCGTTCACCGCTCGTTTTTCGTTTTCATTCTCCTTCTTCGCTCGCTCATAGCTCCACCGCAGCAGCCGCAGCAACTCCGACGAGCTCGCTCTTGCTCGCCGTCACAAAATCGCTCACTACATCTTCATTGCAGTGCCGCCTTGTTCTCTTCTACCTCCTCCACCCTTGGCTGCACCGTCTGAGTTTTGGTAAGGGCGCATTGTCTGTTCCCGACATCGCCGCCATGCGCGTGTCCTCACCGGAGTTGAGGCCGCCGTGGTTGGGGTAGCTAGGGACTCTTACGTCTTCTTCTAGTTGCTTAGATAGCTCCATAGTAGTCTAGTAAAGCTTGTACCAAGCTTGGTTGTGGCAATGGGAGTTCGCCGTCGCCGGAGTGCCGCAGCGATCTCGCTGCCGCCCGCCGTTGCTGACGCCGTCGTTGCTAGGGTATGGTAGAGGTTGAAATGAAGGTATGGATGGGTGCGCATAGTTGTGGGGAGCACGCCGGTGCCGTCGGGTTCACCGGAGAACTCGCCGTCGGCGAATTTCGCAGCTACCGCGCCGTCGTCTCCTCCGTCCCCTGTTTTCTCTCGCTGTCGCGTGGGTCCCATTTGCCAGTCGCCGCTGCTGAGAGGAAGCCGGTGCTGGGCTGCGCCGTTCTGGGCCATGTGCGCGCACAGTCGTGGGCCGCCTAAGCCGTTCGGGCTGGCCCAGTAGCGTTTGAATAAATGGTTTCAATTTATTCTTTATTATTTGAAATTTGAAATGGTTTGAAAAATGTTTGAGTACTCAAAGTTGTTTCAAATCTGTTGAGATAAATTTGTCTAGGTTCCTTATCATCAGATCTACTTGGGAAAAATTGTGCATGTCATTTTGAGATACTTTGCTATAGAATTTTATTTAATCATGAATATTGCTGATAACTTGAAAAATATGTAGAAAAATCTATAGGCTTCAGAAAAATATGATTCCAATTTTGTTAATCTTCTTATGTCATGTATTTCCTAGGAAAAATATGTTTCATGCATGTGTTGTGGGAAAATTTTGAGGTGTAATTCAAGTACCTTTAATGGCTGATTTTTGTTATTTTTGCTAGAGAACAAATTTTGTATAAAACATGCCTGTGACAATTTTTGTACAGTTATTGTATGCTATGAAGAACCTAGGAAAAATATTAATTCTGTTGTTTGACACTTTTCATAGTACAAAGCAATTTCATGCTCATTTTTAAGCTATAGCTTGTCATTTTTGTGTAGGATAGTTTACTTATCCAAATGCCATGAAATTTTTATGGTAGTTTGTTTAGGATAGTATTATACTACTGTAATTTTCTTAGATTTTTAGGAGCATCAGAAATATATGTTGCTATTCAAACCTATTATTAATTAGGGTTTAAGCAAGTGTTGCTTTAAGTATAATTAAGAAATTAGTAAAGCTTTGGTGTATCTTTGAAGCATTTCATAAGATATGTTAACTTAACATATTAGTAGTAGAAGAGAATGCAGTAGATGACATGTGCTTGTAGTATAGTTTCTTGGATGATGTTGACTACCTTGCATTTAAACATATCCATTGCATTCATCTCCTTCGATGCACCGTTTGCATAATCACTTACGCGCATTGCATCATACAGAATCGCAAACCAAGAACCCAGTCGTCATACCCAAGGAGCCCGAGGAGCAGCTCGAGGTGCAGCAGCAGAAAGTGCCAGAAGCCGACGAGGAGGACGTTGAGGAACTTCCGGAGTGCCCCGATCACCGTTCGAGCTCTTTCGAGAGAGGCAAGCCTCGGAGCATTTTTCTCCCAGTTTGTGATTATTTAATTAAATGCTTTACTTTAATTGATGCATTACGTTCAGGAGTTGTTTGCAACCGTTGCTGCATTATACCTTGTCTACCTTTGTTATACTATATCCTTGTTACCCTGGTATCCGCAGTTAAGTCAATGCTTAGCTGGCTTAGACCGGTAGAAGTCAGGTGATTTCCTGTCACCTGCGAGCTATAGGTGGTTACCTGGATCTGCTTGGATGACTATGAAGTCATGGTATAACTAAGTGTTAAATGAAGTTGAGACCGGATGGAGACTTGCAGAGTTTTGGACTGTAGTGTTTTCCGTCTGTGTCGATTAAGGACCGACCGTTGTTGGGCCTCAAGTCATGTTGAACGCATGCCTTACATTTAGCTGGCCGGATAAAGTACCTTCCGACCGCGAAGCTGGGAGATTTTTCGGGCCGAGTAGATTGCCCACAACACACTGTGCCGGAGCAGGTGTGGTAGGACACGGGGGCGGGATGATAAGACCAAAGTGTAGTCGGTCGGCCCCCAGGTACATGTGGTTCCTGGCAAACTCGAGATTCCTGGAAAGTTGACTCGGTGATCAATATCTCACTTTAGCGGGTGAGTGAGGTTTGTGTAAGGAATAAATCACCAGCTGGTTAGGAATCGATTCGAATCACCATCGCTCCTGGATAGTGAGCACTTGACTTGAGTTACTTCATCGTAGTAAATGTTTATGGAACACTTGGACAGTTATAATGAATATGACAGTATGGAAGTTATTTAATGATTGTTGGTTATCATTATCTGCTTAATCACATGTTCACTCTAGTATAGGTGCAAATCTAGTCGACAGGTTAATAATAATTAACTTGGCAAAAATACTTTTCTAAAGGTTCTCGAAATGCTAAAAATGCTTCTTTTTGCAAATGAGTCAGCTACCCTATTATAAAGCCCTTCATAATCCTTGGTGTCATTTATTTTTGGTTATGTCGGGTAAGTCTAGCTGAGTACCTTCTCGTACTCAGGGTTTTATTCCCACTTGTTGCAGATGGGCAGATGTATTACGGCTACTGTATCAACTGCCTTTATCCTGTGATGGGTGATGCTTAGGACCATGGGCATGGTCATTCCTTACGTCTCATCTGATGCTTTTGCTGGAGATGATCATTCGTTGGCACTATATTTAAACTCCGCGTGAGTGTGTGTGTGGTTTGAACAAATGACTTCCGCTACTTTTATTCGAACTGGTTTGTAATAACTATATTTAAACTCTGATGTATCTGTGATGCGAACTTTTATGTAAGTTGTGATGGTGACCGCTAAACTTATTACGATCATGGCTGGGACACGAGTTGGTTTGAAATCCTTCGTGATTTCACGGACTATCGGGTTATACGGGCTTAAGTTTGTTCAATCGTCTGCTCTGGTGGATGATTTTCTTACTTAATTTCGTATAATTGGTCGGTTCTGTCACAGCGGCCTCCGCTTCCTCTGCGGCCTGAGAGAAGAATGCGTCCTCCTCCGCCTACAAGCCCGCATCTGCTTGAGCAATAAGCTCGCTAAGTTTGCCTGTGTCTTCCTCAGCCTCCCCCGCCTACAAGCCCGCCTTCACTAGAGCGATGAGATCGCTCAACCTGGCAGTGTCGTCCTCATCCTCGTCCCCATCATCGGCCAACACAATCAGAGATTGGACGGTACAACTAGCTCGCGCTCTATTCTTATCTAACTTCTTTTCCTTATACCTTGCACGGGCCACCTTTGTGGCACGGTCCTCGCTGCATCTAATCCCTTCATGTATAAAATGCAACCAGTTAGCAACACGATTATATTACATTTAAAATTAGACAACGAAAATAAAAAGGCTTTCAAGCACTCACTAGCACATAATACAACAACATGGTCATCCTTGCTAGACGCGTTGGAGTATAATTCTCTAGGACGACCCTATTTTCGCCAAAACTCCTCCCAATACATGTCTTCCATCTAACAAAACGGTTGTAATTTAACAAACAAAACTCCTCCCGATACATCACAAATTAATGTCAATGAGAACCATTTGCATTACAACAAAAAAATATAACCTACACTTTGGTGCAAACTCTATCTTAGATGTAAACATGCAAACTATATAAAACCTATACTTTGGTCACTAAAAAATAAAATTTGGTACATCAAAAGTGTGTCCATATATTTATTCATGTATAAAAGTTGAGATGCAAACTCAAACAAGCAAAATTCATATAAAAATTGACCTTATAATGCATGGTAAACATAATTCTAACTAACCAATTAACCTTAACATTACCAATCCTAATCCTAATCCTTCAATCCAACGTTCTAACGAACTCATATTTTTCTCCATACCCTAACTACTCATTCAAATCCTTCGATCCACCGTGGAGGCCGAGGAGGAGCTTCATTACCTTGACAAGACAGAGGAGGAGCTTCGGAAAAGGTAGGGAGGGGGCCGGCAAGGGAGGAAAAGTCGGCGGCCGGCCGTGGGGGAGTCGGGAGGCAATGGCGCGGGCGCCGCGAGCGGCCTCACCTCGAGTCGAGCAGACAGACAGAGGGAGGGAGCCAGCGCCGCAACGGGTAAGTAAAGCCTCACCGTGCCATGATTCACGGCGCGTCGGCCCCGTCACGTCAGCGGTCGCCGCAGCCGTTGACCGCCCTATGCCGCGCCACCATGCATGGCACGGCGGCGTGAATTTGCCGCGCCATACAAACAGGCGCGTCCAAAAGTGTTACTTTTGAAGAAAAAACAGTGTTAGAATTAAAAATAGTTTAAAAAGTGTTAAAAAAAAAATCCCCCACGTGATCCTAACATGACATCCTTTCCCCTCCACACGCCATATGTGTGCGCTTTTATTGCGCCCACCGATCCATCGAGCTCTCGCTGGCCGCTGGGGCCGTCCTGGTGCTGCTGGGTCGCTGCCGCCTGCTCCTGTGCTCCTGCACCCCGCCCGCTGCCGCCGGCCGCTGCCGCTGGGTGATTTCACTTGCGACGCGATGCGGCCTAGCATGCATAGCATGGCAGAGGCTACAACGTACAGGCAGTGCCGGGCGGCCGGCAGCCCGAGCGCGCTTGACGTTTCGGTCAAAGACTTGCCCGCCGCCCCGCCCGGCACGCACGCAGCCCGGGCACTGTGAGCTCGTTCCGGCCCACGTAGGGTGATCTGATCGCTCGATACATGCCGGACGGACCTGCCAGTGCTAGCTGCATCTGCATACGGAGGCTACTAGCCACGAAGTACGTCCGCCACGTTCAACTGTACTGTCAGTAGTCGTGTGTCACAAGATCTATTCATTATTTTTTCATTTTCCTTTCTTTGTTTATCTATCTATATATCTACGTTACAGGCTGATGATGAACACGGCAAATAATTACTGATGATGATCCGTGTATATCTGATGCTGATGGGTGATTAGCTAGATTGGATCGGTTAACGTACAAGCACCGCTACCTATAGCTACTACAATTTGGCAATGATAATGTACAAGATATTTTGGCGGATTCAGAAATTAAGATATATATGCCATTTTTTTTTCCTGCAGGTGTCTTCACGTATATGCTTTTCTCCCCTTTTCCTCTGATACATATATATCCTAATTAAAGCTAGCCGTTTCGTATAAACATACATATACCAACACAAATAAAAGAATATGTGGTGGCCACGCGCTCCGACGATCACACACCCGTTTCACCCTTTTTCGTTTCACAAAGCCGCAGATTCCGAGAACGCTATAACGCCATCACGCAGGCAGTCAGGAAGTTTAAGCGCGTCGTCGGCACTTCGGTTTCGCTAAAAACCCCGCGTTTGACCCAGTTAACTAAGAGACACGGATCAGAGCCAGCGTCTACCTGGCTTTCTTCCGCATCTCTCCTCCTGGACACACACATTAAAAGCACGGAAGCTAGCTTTACACACCGCCAAAGACTTGGGATGAACTGTAGGTGTGCCAGCCATCTGAAACGGAAAACGTAGTTCAATCGCCGCGTACATTTTGTGAGCACTGTGTGAAGAAGAAAGCAACCGCGTCAACCGTCAACGTAAACCTCTCTCCCTGCTACTCGCCTATGGCGTGGGCTCTCGCTCATCAACATCCGCAGACGCGTGGAAGCGAGAGCTACATGCATCATGGTCATGCCACACTCAAACTACAACTGTCGTTGAGTAATCACGCAAGTAAAATAAAGCTAATTAATGACTGAAGTTATCGATCGGTCTATAGCCAGTGGAATAAAGAGGCCATGCATGTTGCTCTTTGTTTATTTATTTATTTTATTATGTGATGAGGTGAAAAAGGTAGTTGCGCGCGCGCGGTTACGGACGACGATCCTTCCAGTCGTCGTAGATCATGGGGAAACTGAAGGAACGACACAGCAGGCTCCATGAAAACAGGGAGCGAAGATGCTCGTAAAGCTGCCTTGTAACGTTGCTCTCGTTCGTTTGCAGGCGGCCTCGACAATCCATGTGATGTCAGGTACTACCTTAGAACAGGTACCCGCGGCCAAAAAGTATGTATGTGTAGTAGCGGAGTAAATTTGCACCAGCAAAAGACCGAGCTGATGCCATATATATCCAAAGTATTAAATTATTACTACTACGAAATCTCACCTAAGTAATTAGGACGATCACTTTTGCAGACCCGCGTTTCTTACCCTGTCTTTTCACTCAAAAGCCTCTCGTTTCCATTTGCTTCCGTGGAGGAATATATAGGCCATCACCATCACGCGGGATACGGAACGAGCTGACACGTCGACTTGATTGCGTGACATGGAGATGTATCTACACACCTAGGGATGACCATGTCCATAATGGGCAAGTCAAGTCAATAAAATTCTTAACAGTGACTGTGAGGGCAGGGGTCATTTGAGTTTTGATAATTCATGCTCCCTCCACCCTAAAATAAGTGCACATCTCACTTACCAAGGAGTCAAACATTTTTATGTTTGACTAAATATATAGTACAAAGCACAATTGCAGTTATTAGAAACAAATTGGGTCCTTCAAGAACAAAGCACAATTTTAAAATTTGAGCCGCCAAGCCATCTTCCCCAAGTGCAATTATTGAGAAATAAATTGGATCTATCGTGTGTCACTGAAATGTTAATAGATGTATTAATGCAACTCAGGACCAACTGTCACGTAAAACAAAATCTGAACACCTGTCACGATAGAGTTCTATATATTTTTCCACGCAAACTTGACCTGTCACGTTTCAAGACTTCACACTACACGTTATAAAGAAAAAAAACTACCGAACTCCTTGACATCGTCCTTAACATGCTCGCAGTAAACGTTAGGGAAAAAACGAAAAAAGGCCCTCCTAGACACATACATCATGTACGGACTATCCATGTTACATGTTAGGAAAAGATCTACTCAAACGAAGGTCCTTAGACACATTACATTACACATCAAGCTAAGGTCCTTACACGATACATTACATAAAAAAAGGGCGTACCCAGTGCAGAGAGCTCTCGCTCTGTGTGGGGTCTGAGGAAGGATGTTAGTGGCAAGTCTTACCCTCGCCTGTACAATGCGAGGAGACCACGACTTGAATCCGGGACCTTCCGGTCACAGGCGGTAAGACTCTACCGCTTGCACCAGGCCCGCCCTTCACACGTTACATTACATCAAGTAGCAAAAAAATTCTAACCCACCCTGACATGTTACATCACAAAGGAAAGTTGGAGCGTGTATGGAAATTAATTCGATATGATTGCAAGATATTTTTCATTATTTGCCTTTATTTTTATAATAACCCTAATGAATGGACGGTCTATAATTCTTTGGGTAATGTGCATTTTCCAACCTTCAACTTGTACGGATTCGTTATTCATAAACAAGGTACTGAATAGCAGGTTGGAACTTATTGACCGCTATTTGAGGTAGCGAGCCGCTATAGCATCCGCATGCTATTCTTTGTAGCGCCGGCAATAGCGTTGTATGATATGCAACAAATAACCCTAGCATATTTTAACTATTATAGGACTATTGAGGTTATTGCTTCTAACAATGATAACGAATCATGATCTTATGACTATTTTATCGGTTCTCATAGTATAATACATTGCAAACTCTAATATGTGATGACTTATATATATAATATGTTAAACACTATGTTTCTTTTCATAATTTAAAGTATGTGAGACATCAACTGTTCAAGTATAGCTAAATGTCTATTTAGATTCATTATTCATGATACATATATACACATAAATTTATATGTGATTATTATATAGCGGTAATGGAACTTAGCTTCCATGATAGCACCCACTATCCATGATCCACTACCTCGACACCAAACCATTATGAACCCGTTATACGCCATTTCGTACCTTGACCCTAAACTATGAAATCGGGTATTGGACACCCTCCAACTATCGAAACTAGATAAATTTGATCCTTTAGCTAGTTTTCAAAGGTGGCTATCTATTTTTCTAAACTAATAAAAATCCGTTTTTAATTTGTAAAAAATTATAACTTATTTGTTTCAAATAAAAAATTGTGAAACTAATACCAATCTTTTCCTAAAAAATGTTATTCATATGTTGGTGCTCCACAATCAATAACATTTTAAAAAAAATAGAATCATCTTCATATATTTTTTATCTAAAATATATTATTTATACATTTTTAGATGTTAAACCATATTTTTATTATTTTTATAAAATAGAAAACCACCTTTGAAACCTAGTCAAGTACCAAATTTTTTCCGGTTTCAATAGTTGGAGGATGTCTAATACCCGGTTAATAAGGATAAAAATCAAACTCATGTGCAAGTTGAGGGTTGAAAATGCATTTAACCCTAATTCTTTTGGAGTCCCATAGCAACTTTCTCGTCCAAAATGGCACGCTTAAAGTGCTTGACAGGGCATACATTAATTTATGAGTACTACTATATGCTATTGGGAAGAAGAAGAAGAAGAAGAAGAAGAAGAAGTATTACATGAAATAGAATTAACAGATCTACATAGGGGAAGTGGCCTTGGTAGGAGTAAGCACAATTGTTTTAGTTGCTCCTTTCCATTCGTGTGGTCAGCGCATAGAAATCACCAAAGCTTTAGCTGCTGAGGTCTGAGGAGGCGTGTGGGCCTGTCACCTCCCGCGATTTCTCTATTGCTTTCACTGAGCTGGGAGTACCTCCCCCCCTGAAATCCTGCAGGAGGTAATGGGTTTCAGTGACAAGATGTCAGCTCCGAATGCAGCAGGGTGACCATCTGTTTTGCCGACAGCTATCGCAGAAAAGAGGAGCCGCATCTGCTCTAGATAGGCTATAGGGGCATGCATGCCCCAGCCCCAGCATACAAGAACAAATATAAAAGCCGTTACTGGCAGTACTAGTTGGATAACAGAAAATGTCTTGACCTGATAATTCTATTGCATATATGTCCCTCCCTCTGTCCATGTTTTCATGAATTTGTCGCGATTTCGAACACAACATGTTTCTGCAATGTCCCTTAAATTCGTTCCATGCTGAAGTATAACAAACATTTGCTAAGACCTCATTCATGTTAAGTACTTTGTTGTTGCCATTAAATACTAGTGAACAAAGCCGTGTC
Organism: Miscanthus floridulus; assembly: GCF_019320115.1. NCBI lineage: Eukaryota > Viridiplantae > Streptophyta > Magnoliopsida > Poales > Poaceae > Miscanthus > Miscanthus floridulus. The sequence goes on from NC_089581.1 coordinate 157,804,995, forward strand.
TGCACCAAGCCAAATCGATGGTACAGTGCAACCAGTAACAATATAATCAATGCTGAGGCTACTGAAACCCCTGAATGAATTTACGAAGAGCGCATGCCGATGGAGCAGGAAGCGGTACACCTGGAAGACGAGAGACTTTCTGAACCAAATCCAGACTCCCACCCAGCTCTATTGGCAGGGCAGGGGACTTCAAGTCTTCAATGTGGGGAACAAGAAGAGAACCTACCACTCACTTCCTAAAAGTTTTCACTTTTCAGAACTGCAGTTCGGTACACCCCTACATGCATGGCCCAATAGGTGGCACGTGCGAGACTGAAAAAACAAAGGCAAGCACGTGCACTGTCCATTCTGTGCAGTGCTGACAGTCAAACCCTTTAGCAGCTAGAGGAAGAGTATGGCCTTGTTTACACTTGAGCTGTGAAACCTAGAGCTCTACAGCTACAGTGCTCATGGACGCACCATTCATGCATGCATGTGGAAGAGAAACTAGAGATTTGACAGCGATTAGTTTAATAGTGTGGAGGAGACGGGATGTTCACTGGCCACTGCTCCCAAAGAGATCTGAATTAGGACCCAAGGGAACTCCAACCAAGGAATAAACAAGCCGGGGGTACTACATGCTTTTTTATGCAAACATTCGAAGGAACTGAAGAAAAGAGACGCTGAAAGAATAGTACTATACTCTGTACATGCTTTGGAGAAGTGAAACTCTCCTGTTGTTTATACCCTGCCATTATGCCTCCACACGCTTGGTGGACATGTTACATTACATGACAAGAAAGAAGTCAAGGCAACACAGAGTTGCACGTCAATTCTTGCTTGCTCATCTGTTAATGTTCATTAAATTTGGAGGTTTGTTTAATCCCAACTAGTAGTAGTTAAGCACGATATCAACCATCCGATCTAATTAAATGAACGGCTCACGTGTACTTCCCCTGCAGGCTGCAGCAGTACATGTTACTGCGTAGCCTGCTCAAGTGTAGCCTGCTCCAGTGCTCCTTACTGGTGCATACGGAGTATGTGTACTGTGATACTGTCAGCAACTTGGAAGGTGGGATCATCAACGAGTCTGGTGTGTAGAAATATCCCAGAAGCTGAAACGACGACACCAGACTTGGTTCAAAGTTTCTGTGCGGTTGCTGACACGCAAGAGTAATCCTGCCATTAATCCTGTTGCTTCCCATGCCAGCCTAAACAGGAAGCATGCGGCACGCACGTGCTGGTGCTGCCCGTTCCATCCATCTCTCCGAGTTCCTACCCAATAGGAAGGGGATGTTCTTTCGGTGGCAGATGAACTTGATGCCTGATGGGGACTCCGGAGCTGAAACCTAAGCGCAGGACTGCGCCAGGCCACCGGCATGGCGTCGGCTTTCAGTCTGTGCATGCTTCGTGTCAGGGCATGGCGCCTCTCCGTCCAAGAACGCAATGTGTAACTTCCTGACAGTCACCATCAGCTTATTAGTGCCCGGGCAAATAGGCAGAATTCTGACGCACAAGGGGTGAATGAATAACAATAAACAATGTAAAAGATATCGAGGTGGATGTTCTTGGAATCAAAGCATAGTGCAAGTACCAACCTCGTGCAGATTTGGTGTAAAGTGCGTGCAGCTTCCCCTGCCTGGAAAGTGGTAAAGAAAGTACTACTAATATACGCTTTTCCCTGACAAATGGCACACGATAATTCTTTTAAAAAAGATTTCCTTTGTTATGTCATTTGCATCCAATGAATGTCCCAATAGATTCATTCAAAATCTGCGGGTGCAGAATATCAGTGACTTCCGATGAAATTCTTGCCTGTCAGGATTCAGGCTGCAGAGTGAACAAACAATTTGAAGGACTCGTCAAGCCCACTGAACCCTACAAGGTCTTTTGTTTTCTACGAGTAGTTCAAATCCAGCTGAGAAAGGAACAGAAGCATTCACCGTGACAAACAAATCGCAACGTTTTAACAGGCATCGGCAATCGTGAGAGTACAAATATCGTATTTGACCTAACACATCTCGATAAGTCCTAAATTTTGTAGCAGCAGCCTCATCAGGTCAACATCTTGAGGTGCCAACAGGTGCATACAGGTATGGCACAATCCCAGCTTAAGTTGAAGAATAAATTAAGTGCTCTCTTTGCTATCTAGGACACATTGCAGCCTCTTCATTAGCCTGCAGTGATAATAGAAGATTTGAGAAACCACGAAATGATCCATTGTGCAGTATACACCTTTTGCGTGGAGAATATGGTAATATTACCGTTTTGGCCAGTAAACTGGCTTTCTCATCGTCAAATCCAAGCGATTCCAGGATTTTATGACCAGCTGACTCTTTATCTGACCATATCCCCAGTAGCAAATGATTGGCAGTTACTTCTCCATCCTCACCTAACACACAGTTCAGTTCAAAAAAAAAGCACCAAAATTAGATTACAAGTTAAACCACATGGAACAAAAAATAAATAGAGTAGAAATCAAAACCAACTATGCTCCAGACATGCAGATCAAGCACCCAACATATAGGGGATCAACAACATAAAGGTAACTGAAGTAAGCTAAAAAAAAAAGCCAAGTAGAACATGAAGAACCATAAAACTCTGTGTGCCCTCGAATTGCACTAACCTTCAGGAGAATCTCCATTCAAAATTTATCAACCACTATTTGTTCAAAAAAATTATCAATCACTGGAACTCTCAGTCTAATCAAGTGGGGGCCATGGGTCTTTAGTTCCGAAAATTCACCAGGCCTCTAATCTTATAGACTAGTCTCTAGGCCCAAAATTAACAACACACCTACTCAAACAATGGCAAGCACACTCTAGAGTCTAGGCCACACTACAGCTACAGTATGACCTTGAGATAGTCATTTCGTGCACGGCTTCTTAATAATAATTCAAAACTAGTACTGTAGTTGATGCCTACCCAACCATTCAATACCAAGAGTGCAAGACCTAAATTCAAGGTCCTGTTCACAGAGAGAACAAAAATGGCATCAGGACAGAAATGTGCTCTAAGTACCAAAAGCACAAGCAACCTCCAAGCCTTCAAATCTCATGTCAGACTGGATCAAGTATCATCTTCAATTCATGGTCTACCGCACCTTCAAGCTTAAGCATTCATAAATCAGGACCCATCAGAACAGTATAAGGCAGAGAGACAAGACTTAAGTTTTGCATGCCTGCATCAAACCAAGAACACTTCTATGGGCTGGTTCCCCTCATTCAGATGCAATACATGGAATAAATATGGTCCCACAAAAAATGATATAGATCCCAACCAAATCCCCTCATCAAAATACAATACATGGAACAAACAATGGTCCTGTTGTAAGTTAAGTGGATACTCATCTTGGAATATATCATCAAATGGTGATATGCTGAACTGAAAAGGCAACAAAAGCTGAGCTCAATATAGGTTGCATACAAGATACGGGGCACCATCAGTTTTAATCCTCTGGCCACAACTATATCCGCTGGGGTTTTTCTCGGCCTGTGTGAGAAGGTCTTCTCTATCACAGCAATGCCCAGGGGGTGGTCTTACCCCCTGCAGGTCGAGTTTTTTTTTTTATCCGCTGAACAAGACTTGATACAGCTTTATTGAACTATTGAAAGAGTGGTGTGGGTAAATCTACCATTCAGGTTAAATCACAAATGATTTAGTATCACCACTGCAAACATAGTAAGGCTTGATGTTTGGGAGGATATTTCTTTAAAAAAGGGCGTATCCAGTGCAGAGAGCTCCCGCTCTGTTCAGGGTCTGGGGAAGGGTGTCAGTGGCAAGCCTTACCCTCGCCTGTGCAATGCGAGGAGACCGCGACTCGAACCCGGGACCTTCCGGTCACAAGCGGTAAGACTCTACCGCTTGCACCAAGCCCGCCCTTCTGGGGGATATTTCTTTACTTTGCAAAAAAAAAAAAAATGTCTGTTACATCTTTATTGGTGTTGTTTCTGTTTTATGCCAACATTTGCACTAAAATACTTTGAGTGAGATGGGTTCATGATATCCAGAAATTGGTTTCAACAAGATTAAGTCATAGTTAAATCCATCTCAGAGGCATCATTATACTTCCAGATTCAGTATAAATCAAGTTTTTGAAACATGTTCTCAGAAGAATTGAATGCAATTTAAATGTCTAAGTTAAAACCCAGCTCAACTGCCTCTAGTGTGGAAACTATAGCTCCAGAGAAATTGTAAGCAAATAGAAAGAAATAAAGTGACACACTGTCACCGGAACAAACCTAACCAGTAAATGATATAGCAAACAATGTGATTACTGGTTAGCAGGTACACAGGCAGTTACAATTTCAATCTCCAGTGATGCTAATACAGAATTACATTTTGCGAAGCAATCCATATTAATCTATGTTATATGAAAGCAAGAATTCCAGAAGTCATATTGACCAGGGACCATTGGTGCTGGGAAAAAAACATTAATAAACCATGAGCGGAGGATCTTTTTTCGCTGTCGCCTCTAACAGCGTGAAGATAGGAAGCACTAGATACCTCATATCCGGCGGGTCCATGTGAAGGAGCAGCGCCAAACCACATCCCATAGGATTGACACGTACTGGTCATGTGAATAGTATCATACCCAGGCCCAGTGTGGGTTAGTTCTGTCAGAGATTAGATTAGATTGGTTGGAGTTGTTATTTGCATTCGAGATAAGTTAAAGTAGTCTCATCTATGCATAGCAGGGGATTTTATCTGTTTTGAATAATCAAGATATAGATCAAGAGTCCCTACCCTTTTCTAGTTTTCTATCCCTGCCCTTGTCATGTGGGCGCCGGGCATCAGCATTGTCATGCTGCTTGGGTTCTGGGCCATCTAAAGTATGTCCACGATAGCATGTTTTTTTGGGGAACTAAGGAATTTGGAGGCAAAATAGACTACACAATGTGATGAAAGAACTTTCGGGTTAAGAAAACAATGCATTCTTGCTTAATTTATAGGGGGGCACCAACACACATATGTGAACATACCTGAATACTATAAGCAATTAAGCAAATCAAATTGTGTAATCAGGAGGTGACACTGCATAGAAGCAATTCATATGTTGAGTGATGAACAGCAATGGAAGTTCATATGTTGAACAGAAATTACCTGATTTCAGTTTTTCATTGACAGCCCAATCAAGGGCTCGTTGTGCAGCTTCTGTCAATGGTGGATGCATGGGACTAAAGTAAAACATTTCTGATTTCCCAAGCACATTCGCTGCCTCCTCACGCACTTTGAGAAGTGTGATTCCATTAGGCACGCAAAAGTTTTGCTGCACCACTAGTTCCTGAAATAATGGACTGGTGGCTCAAGCAATGCAACATGTGTCACGAATTGGGGCAAATAAATAAAAAGAAATGTTAGATCAAAGTTGGCACTATCAAGGTAATAGCATAGTCCCCACAGTTTGCATCGAGTTACTAGAATGGTGCTTACTTGCCCAGTAAAACATGTGGACTAATTATAGCCTTAGGTGCCAGTTCTAAGGATAAGAAAGGATACATTGTCAACAATATGACAAGTCAGCTAGAACTGCTGAAATAAGATCTAAAAGGCTCCTTGTAAGCATATGAATCGTTGTTTTTAGCATACACTAGATTGCCACAAAACAGAACATGTCCTGAATTCCTAACTACATCATCAGAGATAGGTTGAGAGGTCAAATGCCTACTACATCTTGAACCAAACATGGATAATGGATTTCGCACTATGAGGCTAGAATATCTCCATATCATGATTTTTTTGCTTCATGTGGTTCTACATCATTAGAAGCTTCTATAGTTGTTACTGATCTATTCATATATAGATGCTGTAAGACTAGAGAACTAGATCAGCCAGCCAACAGATGATCCAGTCTACAGGGTAGTTTATCACACAATAACACCTTGACAGATGATGGTTCTACCCTCTGATTCCAAATGTAGGTCATTTAAGGTTTGTGCACAAGGATTAATGAAGGGTGTCAAATGGCCTTAGTGCCGTATTGGAAAAGATGGCTCATTCATCTATGAGTGATAGCATCTATTAAGTAGGGGCAAGTTAGGAAGAAAAGGGTAGAAGATCCACAGAAGTTTTGAAATGACCAACATTTGGAGAAAAGTCGAGAGGGCTAAGATGACCTACATTTGGAACTGGAGGGAGAGGTAGTAGTTTTTGTATTATGCACTAAATTCGAGTCACTGATCACTGTACTGTATTTTCATGAAGCATGTAGATGTACTGCACAGTTTTTATCTTTATCATTTCGTAGAAACAATTTTAGCCATGTACACCATATACAAAATGCATGTTCAAAAACAAACCAGTTCCAACAATCATATGCAGTTAGTGATGCATTCAGGTTCACTAGGCTTAAAACTGTCACTCAGCTACATTCTGAAGTCTTCACACCCTTACGATTTGTAGCTCATCATCTTTACTTGTTTGAGTTCCACAAACCTTACAATTTGTAGCTCATAGATCATCTTTACTTGTTTGAGTTCTAGAAACGCACTTAAGTTATGGCATGGTTCCATAATTAGCAAAAAAGCAAACTTCAGTGACTTAACATCTAAGATCCCTTGCCTCACCTTCAACAAGAATGCCCATGAGGAGCCCCTCGGTGCCTGTGGTAGGGTACCTCATCTTACGGGCCTCCAGCTCTGCCATGGCAAAAGACCGCACCGCCCTTGATGACCATCTGGGGGGGAATCATCATGTCAGACGCAAACAGACACTAATACTCCCTCAAGAACCTACAGAATAGTCACGTAACCTGATCTTCTTCTCCCCAGAAGCTACCTCCGGATGCCTAAAGACACAATAATTCCGGGATGGATATCATCAAATTATCCAGTAAAATAACAGAAAAAATTCGAAGCAAAGTGTAGTAGCATATCAATGTGCTAACTTCCAAGAGATGTAAGACTAACGAAATAAAGTAACGGCTCAAGATCAGGACTAATTAGCGTCGGTGAGAGGTTGGATTATCATCATTTCTGCTTACGTGGTGGGGAGCTGGGCGACGGCGGCGCCGACGCGGCGGCCCCGGAGGCGGGAGGCGAGCCGTGGGCCACCTGTGACAGCGGCCCGAAGGGAGAGGGGTAGGACAGGGTTTGTCCCGACGGAGACGGAGGTGGAGGGGGCGGGGTGGTGAGTGGAGGAGGAGAGGAACGAGTGGAAGGTGGCGGCGACCTGGGCTGCGGTCGCCATGGCCGGGGGATGTTTTTTTTTTTTTGGGTTGGATAGAGGAAAGAGATAAACCGGACCTGACTGCGAGTATAGTCTGACTTGAGAATGGCTAGGAGACGGACAGTGTTATATTAGTTTGCCGTGCCTAATCTTTTAGTTCCGAACAAAAAAAAATCTTTAGTGCAAATACGAGGCCGCCATTACACATAGATTGTTATATAGTATTAATCACGTAGAATTTTTTTATGGATGTGAAAAAAAGAGAGAGGAATGTGAGAAATAAGTTGTTTTGCGAAACAAAATTTAGAATTATGAGACCACCGTTGCACTATTATATTTGTTACCGTTCACATACAACTCAATATTTTTTTGCTCTATATATGCATGAACTAAGAAATCGTAAGTTACTGCAAGATAACTTAAAAAACTATCATTGTACATGTTCTCTATTAGTCGTTTTAAGATTATGTGGTACTATATGAGAATATCTACTAGACAGGATCAATATACTTGCCCTAAAAAGAGCCTAAGATGTTGTTAACACCACCTGGTAGAGCTTCATATGGTTACTACTGTAGCCTTGCGATCGACATAGTATTCATGTTCCTCGGATCATATGGCATGATTTATGCTTACCATTTCAGTCTTCATGGTTGGGCGATTTTCCGCCCTACTACTTTTGAAGCCTAGTGTTTTTTAGATCATAATGTTCTCATTTAAACCCTTTTATGTTTATAGCTTCAACTAGGATGGCAATCCTACCTATGGATAATTATCTAATGTGGATGCGTATACAAAATTCGACCCTTGGGTGCGGATATAAGATTTTGCTCATAGGTACGGGTGTTGGTATGTCGCTTTTACCGGATAGTGTTTAGAATACAAAGATTCCATCTATTCTAGTGGCAATCTAATTTGTGGTCATGGATACCCACAGGTATCATACCCAACGTGTGCGGGTACAGGTGCAAAATATTACCGGCGAGTATAGGTGCAAAATATTACCAGCAAGTATAGGTGGAGATACACGGGTATGCGTGTGTTGTCTTAACGATTGCTCCTTAATTTTGTTCTTTGCTCCATCAGACTCAGTTATTTTCTTCCTAAAAAACACTTGGATCCTACAGGTTATATGCTTCTGATTTGCTATCTTAACAAAGGCCCCGTTCGGCTTGCTGAAACTTGACTGAAACTGACTGAAAAATACTGTTCTAGCTAAGTCGGTTTCTGGGTAGGCCAAACGGGGCCAAAGTGTCATGAGGCAAGTTTGATCTTTTAAACTTCATGATACTCCCAGCATGGCTGATGCCTCATTTTTTTACACTCAAGAGCAAGCTATATGTCCGGCAACTCCCGGTAACAACTAAAATCTATTAAGTATGCGTACTTTTTTTTTGTCAATTTGTGATTTCACGCTGTGAAGTCTAGAAAATCCAAGTCTCTGGGAAGTCTAGAATTTTTTATCATATAATCTGCTATATGTTTTATGTTTTTTTAGATACACCTAATCATCCTCCCTCTGTCACAACATCTCTATAATTTCAAGTCCAGATTCCTGGAGCGGAACGACTAACCCTTGATGATGGTGGTAGTGAGGGCTGTGTGCCTCACCGAGCTAGCAAAGCTCAGGACGACGAAAGTGATCTCTTGGTCCAGAGCAAAGTCAACAACAATCTTGGTCATGGAGGCCATCTAGCTGTTGTAGTTGAGACCTGCGCCTGATCCCAATTTTTTTTTATTTTTTAGTTCTTTTTTTGAAAAAAAATCATAAATATGTCCTAGAGGTTTGATTTCAAAATCTGGACCCTTAGCTCAGCGTCATCGTTGGTGGCGCCGAGCTTACACGTCTCGACGCCATAGATTCTGACGCCTAGGTCGTAGCGGACGCTGGGCGTGGGTGAGGGCGACCAGCTGGGCCGCGGCGAGGCGGCGAGCCGGGCCGCCCGCCACCGCGCCCACAGCTCCCCGCGGCGAGGCGGCGCGAGCGGCTTGGGGCCGCGGGTGGCCGGCACTGTTGCGGGCGCGGGCCGCGGCCGCAGTGGAGGGCGCCTGCGAGGCCGCGGTGGCCGCGGGCGCAGTGGCGGGTAGGCGCGGGCCGTGGGCGTGGTGGCGGGCGCCGGCAAGGCCATGGTGGCCGCGGGCACGGTGGCGGGTGCCGCGCGAGGCCGCGGTGGCCGCGGGCGCGGGGGCCGGTGCGGGCAAGGGTACGGTGGCGGGGGCAACGCGCGGTGGCGGACGCGGTAGTACGGCAGCGGCGCCCTGGCTCGAGAGAGAGGAAGGGAGAAAGAGAGAAAGGAAGGGAGGGCCCATACGTAAGACAAGGCTCGGCGCTAAGTTCGGCGCCAAGATCCATAGCGTCGAGCTTAACGCCAAGATCCATGGCGCCGAACTGGCTGCCATGTCAGCGTCCACGCCGCCCATGTGGCCCCGACCTAGGCGCCAGAATCTATGACATCGAGACGTATAAGCTCAGCGCCACCAACGATGGCGCCGAGCTAAGGGTCCAGATTTTAAAATCATACCTTCAGGGCATATTTGTGATTTTTTAAAAAACTAAAAAATAAAAAAGTTGTCGCCTGATCCTACTTTTTTTTTTGTGGCAAAGCCAATACATGTAACATAAGCAACCAGCAGCCTGTTCATTTGGTCGTATTTGGCTTCTAAGCCATGGCTTATAAGCCAACAAACATTATTTTTCTCTCACACCAAACCAGCCAACAGTACTTTCAGTCATAACAAACCCAAACAAATAGAGCGTAGATCCATATTTTTTTTTTTTTTTTGCAAAGAACACAGAGTAAGAGGCTGCTTGGTTCTGCGCATAGCTAGCCTCGCCTCACCTCACCTCGTTGTGTCGGCACAAGTGGCGAGGAGCTTGGTTGGCTGACCAAAACGATTTAGGGGCCACTTAGCTCCAGGTCTTGGTACTTTTTACCTTGCTAAGCGAGGATATAATATAAACCAGCTTGTTTGGATGGCTTGTTTGATTTTCTCGTAGCTTGTACGAGCAAGGTTTGTCTTACTAGCATGAGAAGTGCACTTCACCAGCCAAGCGAGGCAAGACGAGGGCAAGCAGCCCCTTAGTTCTCCCGTGTGAGCAAACCAAATCTTGCTCGTACGGCTGTCTCTATAATGCCATCCAAACCAAAAATGTGTGGTTCATATTCTTTAGGGGAAGAAAACACCGTCCAACATAGTAGGCAAATGGAGGCCTCATTTTATGTGGGAGGTGACGTAGAACCCAAATATGCGTCCTCTGTCGATCTCTCTCCTTGACCAAATATTTGTCGCACAATCGCTTCGCAGGAGACGGAAAGAAACGTCGTGTCCGGGGATCTTCTTTTGGGTTTGCTGTTGGAAAAGCCAACTTGAGGTGCGTGACCCTTTGCTAAAGCACGTCCCAAACCATCCAATGGGTCTTCTGTTTAGGTTCGTGCTGTTGGTAGCCCTGTTCTGCAGCACTACTTCAGCAGTACTTTTCAGCGAACGAATAGAGTTTTACTCTCACAATAAATCATCATAATCACCAGCATAAGCCAAATTTCAGCGAAATGAACAGGCCAAGTCTAAGGTCTTCGAAGCGTCAGGCAAATTAGCTAAAGAACCAAACACCCACACTTGCTATCCACGTTCTGCGAAGTGACACAATGCTCAGCGACGGAACCAAGCAGGCCGTAAGTCTCTGACAGATAGGTTGCCCTTCAGTTCTGCAATGCTAAGTGTAGTTAAAGATGGCAACAGGTATATACCCATCCGGTATTGCTATCCCATACGCATACCCGTGAGATAAAATTTCACCCGCTAAATTACCCATACCCGCGCACGGATAGAAGACTTCACCCATACCTGTACCCGCGCGTGTAAAAATACCCGACGGGTAACCCATACCCGAATGCATACCCGCTACAAAAGACATGAATATATTATATTATTATAATCATATGTTGTCAATTCTTTGTCAATAAAAATAAAAAATTATAATATAGCAACAAAACTACACTAATTTGTAGTATAATAGTCATAGATATATGTGTATTTCATAGTAATTAATAAATACATATGTGTACCCATGGGTACACGGGTGTGGGTAGTATGTTCCCGTACCCGTACCCACATATCCAGTGTGTCGGTGCGAAAAGTGACCAATAAGTAAATATTTGTTGTTTTGTCGTACGTTGTGATCGGGTGTAGTCTAGCACTCAATGACATAGGGTTTATACTGGTTCAGACAACATGCCATATGTCCAGTTTGAGTCAGTCGGTGACTTTATTCCTAAGCCCATGTGCTCGAAGTTTGCTGTGGGGTTACAAACGAGGGGGAATAAGATAGGGGTGTCAGAGGTACGGTCAGAATCTGGACTGAAGAGACAAGAGTGACTGTAGCTCCTACGTGCGCTAAGTATTGGAATGTATGTTCTGTGTAACTTTAGAATGTCTAAAGCTAGCAGAGAGTTTGTCGGAATGATCCGTCAGTTGTTCGTTCGTTTTTGTTGTATGTCCCCCTTCTAGGAGGGAGCGCATCCCCTTTTATAGGTTAAGGGGATGACCTTACAAGTGAGAGTGTGTGTGTGTGCTACCTAGTCTTGTTACCCACGCCGTCGGGTACAAGATAGTTTGTCGGCGCCCACAATACTGTTGACGCCCAGGTGCCTTTGGCAGACTCCATCGTGTTCTTCTGGTATGGCAAATGTCGGCGCCTACTATACTGTAGGACAAATGTCGGCGCCCACAACACTGTTCATGTTCTGATATGTTTGGAAGGTTATAAAGTACCCTTCTAATATGACCTAATAGTACTGTCCTGCAGGTGTGCAGGGTACGATCCTTGGTATTGCGGTTGACTTGAGCGCCTTACCTTATCTACTCTGCCTGATTTATTGGGTCCTCACCGAGCGGGCGTCCCTGGCCGGTCGTTTCCAATCGGCTCTGATCGCGCCGGTCGGAAAAGAGACGTAGGCAGATGTTTGGTGTATTCCTAGCAGGCGTGCAGTAGTGGTGGGCCATGCCTAGGCCACGTCCCATTTAACTAGACGTCGTTTCGTTGGGCAGGGTGCGTCCCATCAGTCAGGACATGTCCCATCGCATGCCTATCCGCATTGAATAGGGGAAGGAAGAGGATTTTTTGCCTCAATCCTTTGTCTTTCTTTAACTGTTGTCTTTCCTCCTTAAATAGGGGAAGGGAGAGAATTTTCGTCCCATTCCTTCGCCTATTCTCCAACTGTTGTCTCTCCTCCTTCTTCCCTCTCGCCAAGCGCGTTCGTGTGTCATAGCGATTCCTAGGAGAAAAGAGGGTAAAGCGAGGGAGAGGAGAACTCATAGATCTGTTCATGAATCTGAAGCGTAATGTTGAACTGGAGGCCATCCAACGTAGATGAGGTGGTGCTGGCCGCCTTCGCCGAGAAGGGGCTGCTTCCACCGAAGGAGGTGGCGCACTAGAGAGCTCCTATGTCAGGGGAGGCTATTCCACGACCTTGGTCGAATGAGGTTGTCTCCTTCCTCGCCTTCCACGAGCGCGGGCTAGGATATCCCGCGCACTGGTTCTGCGTGGGCTCCTTAATGAGTGGGGCCTAGAGCTGCAGCACCTTAATCCGACTAGGGTGCTGCACATCACTGGCTTCGTGACCATCTATGTGGCCTTCCTCGGGATGGAGCCGCACGTGGATTTCTTCTGGCGGATCTTCACCAAGTGAGCCTTGTCGGAGGGGAAGCCGTCTAGGACCGCGCTGGTTAGGGGCTTCGCATTGAAGAAGAAGTTGAGGCCACTAGGCTCCTACCCCGCGTACTCCCCTTGTGACTCTAATCGGGGGTGGCATAGGGAGTGGTTCTATATTAGGAACCCAGTAGAGGCGTCGTTCACCAGAAAGAAGGCTGGAGAGGTGGGAGAGCTGGTCATGGGGGCCCTCCAGTCGGTAGAACAAGCTAGAGGTCATCGAGGTGGTGCTCTAGAAGCTGGTGCAGCACGGCCTCGATGGGCCGCGGGTGTTCCACACCTTCTTCCACCATTGAGTCACCTCGCTGGCGAAGAGGAGGTGGCTGATGTGGAACTACTTAGGCCCAACAGATCCCGACCACGCATCACCGGAGGAGTTGGAGAAGGATGAGGTCTGGAGTCGGCTCGACCGGGTGCTGCAACTGAGGGCCCAAGAGTCCCTCGAAGGAAAGCCTGGACCCCTTCACGCCGTGAAGCTGTCCACTCTGGTATGCTCCCCTCTCCTTTTTCCGTGTCTTTTTCCCTTTTGCTCTCCTATATTTTGACTTTGAGTCATCCGTTTCGTAGGGACTTGCCGGTTACAAATCTCGGCTGCATCTTCTAAGGGGGTCAGGAGGGTGCAGCTCGGCAAGCTACCTAGAAGGAGGCGTGACGGATGCCAAGAAGAAGAAGAGAGCTGAGAAGGCTCGGTGGAGGCACGAGAAGGAAGAAGGAGATCGCTCGGTGGGTGTGGGCTAGTGAAAACTAGAGCGACATGGAGGCAGAGCTCGAGTCAGAGGAGCCCATGGAGATGGGTGATGACTGCGAGCACCTTCGAGGATGACAGAGACCAGGGCATCATTGCAACCTCGGTGGAGCATCGTGCACCTACGGCCACGTTCACCGGTAGTGGGTGAGAATACTGAAGAGGCGCAAGCGACTGTTCCCAGCATCAAGGAAGTGTGTCATGAGCTCAGACACCGTTGGTGAGTGAGAGGTGAAGCGAGCACGGTCGCCACGCCCTTCGGAGGCATCATTGGCGTCGCCCACCCTTCTCCAAGCGTGGCGGGGCACGCTAGATGGTCGGAGGAGCGTGCCTATACCCCTACATCATCGGGGTCGATGCGTGCGCATGAGCCACAACGGGGAGATGCCTCGTCAGCTGCCCCGGCGGGTGTGCCATGAGCCGGCGGTCGCGGTGACTCATGGGCCGATCAGGAATAGGCTGGGTCGACTCCCCCCTCAGTCTATGTGAGGGGGTGCAGGTCGCGACCCATGAGCGGTCCATGTCCAGCGGGCTTGTTGCCAGTGGGTCAGGATTTTAGGGCCCTACAACTTTCGTCTAGGTATGCATCCATGTCCCTTTTTTATCTCATAGTTGAGTTTTTTAGCACGACTGGCCTATACTTATTTGACAGTAGCTGGGGACTAATGGGATTGAGCATCGCCCCACCTCCCATGCAGGAGGAGTGGAGACCCAGCCTATAGTGAGTCATGATGAGTGGCGAGGAAAGCAAACTGGCGGCAATGCGGCCTTCCCTTTCGGAGGTTGCACCCTCTTGACCGGTCGTGAGTACGATGGCAGCGGTGGTGGCGGTGATGGCGGCGATCCTGGTGGTGACGGTGGAGGTTGGGTTAGAGGTGACCTTCGTGACCCCTCCCCCAATAGTCACAATGGAAGATAAGAGGGAGACCGAGCTCCCTGCCTCGCTCGGCGGAGGGACGCACGGCTCGCCCTCCTAGTGGGAGCTGGAGGTGTCGGGAGGTGAAGCGGCCAGGCCAGAGGTAGAACATCCACCAGCGGGCTGTGGGGTTGAGGTAGTGGAGATCCCCTACGTCGGTGAGGCAGGCACTAGGGTGGAGTCACCTGCCATCCCACCATCGTAGGAGTTGGCGATGGTCTAGTCATCGGCTGGGCCTTCCAGCAGGTTGGGGGCGACCCATGAGCCGGTGTGGCCCTACCCCGGTGACCTGAGGAAGGCTTGGTTCATCCTTCACGATGCAGAGGAGGTGGCGCTCTGGCACTTCCTAGAGGAGAGAGGACTATCGATGGAGTCTAATCTCGCTCAAACCAAGGCAAAACTTAAGGTGGCCTTGAAGCGGGTTGAGCTCTTCCATCAAGCGGTCTCAGTTGACCTATTGCACATTGCCAAGGTAAGCTTTTTGTGTTTTTAGCGTTTATCCTTGACTCCTTGGTCTTCCATTGCTTGTTTCACTATGCATGCTTCTCGATTTACAGGAGTTGGAGGCGACGTCGATCCACAAGTCTCATTTGCTCCGGGAGGAAAATGGTCGGATGGAGTGGGAGGCCATGATGTCATGGTGGGTTGATGAGCTTGAGCGCCAGCTAGAGTCCACCCACCATGAGTCCCAAGACCAGGCGGTCGAGGCAATAAGAGTGCAGGTGGCGGAACTACTCGCTGTGGAACAAGCGACCGCTGTTGAGCGGGGACTCGCGGTGGCAAAGGTCCACCTGACGGAGACCGAGGTGGCACTCCAAAAGTCCATGGAGGCCCTAGAGTCAGAGCGGAAAGGCCTAGTCAGAGGCTGATCGAGAAGTGCTCGTGCTCTGAGGGCGAGTGCTTGGGACAGAGGAGTCGAACGCTCTGCTGCTCGAGAAGGTGACCCAACAGGAGGAAGGACTCTCCATCCTTGAGAACACCCACCTCGGTATGTACCTATTCTTCCTATGGTTGATGCCTTGTTTTTTCCTTTCCTTTGCTTCTGAACTTGTCATCCTTTTTCTAGAACTAGGGCGGAAAACTTGGTTCTCTAGAGCGGGAGCTGGAGATGGCCAAGGCAGGTGATTAGTCGAAGCATGGAGACGCTGGCCAAGTCCCTTAAAGAGCATCGTGCTCTCAAGGGGGAGCTCGACCAGATCTGCAACGTCACCTAGGTGGTTGTCTCTGAGGTGTTCAGGTCGACGCTGAGCACCAGTACACCCGCCATCTAGCTCGTGGATGTCCTAAATGAGGTTTGGGCGCTCATCTCTGACGGGATGTTCTACGGGACATCGAGGGTGCTGACCTCAGTGGTGACGCATCACCTAGGCCTAGACTTTGCTACCATCTATAAGGGGTGCATGGATGGCTAGAGCATGTATGCCATCCATGCGCATGGGGAGAGCTTGGTGCCATGCGCACAGATGGTGGCCGAGCAAGTCCCTGCTCCATGGGTGATGGAGGCTCATCGTGCGAGTGTGGCTGAAGGCGTGCGTTAAGAAGACATCATCTAGCCTATAGATGGGGTAGGGATCGGGTCAAAAGCGAGCGTCATCCCGCCTTCGACCGAGCCGAACATTGTCCCATCAGAAGGAGAGCAACCCTTATCCTCATCGACCGTGTCATCAGCTGATGCTGCTGGTCGGTCACAGTAGAATTTAGAGTAGAAGTAGTTACTATATATAAAAGTTAAGTTCGTGGGGAAGCCCCCATGTGAATAGTTTTTGTATTCATGAATACTTTAGTTTCATTTTGTGGATGGAATAACTTCATAAGGGGAAGCTTGTCCCATCCGTTCCTTGTTTTTACCCTAGCATAGCTTTATTTTTTATCGTTTCTTTTTTGCACCTGTCCGTTTGATCCATAGTCTGCAACCTTAAGAACCCGGGCATGGCACACGAGGCTCAGCTGCTCATAACCGTAGGTCATGGCAGGATGCGGTCGGTCAGGAGTTTAGAACAAAGTTATGTAGGGTAATTAAAGGAACAGACTACCCTTTCATTTGGGTAAAAAAAGTATTTACTATATGATAGTAAAAAAGAGAGGTGGTATTGCACCCTCGTGGAGCCCTCGAGCGACCCAGGCCAAGAGTGCTCGGGCTAGGATGCTTGTAGGAGCAAATATTGAATGAATGAAAGCGGTAAGACTGAGTTTTAGGGGAAGAAACGACATAACTGTTCGATGTTCCAAGTGTTGGTGAGAACATTGCCGTTGTCATCCTTCAGTCGGTAGGCGCCTGGTTAGATCACCTTGGTCACCGTATAGGGACCTTCCCATGGGAGAGAGAGTTTGTGTTTCTCCTTGGCTGATTGGGTTCTTCGGAGTATGAGGTCTCTAACCTCGAGGATCCTCCCTCTGATTTTCCTTTCATGGTACCTATGGAGAGTTTGCTGGTAGCGAGCGAAGTGGATGATGGCTGTCTCGCGAGCCTCCTTAAGCAAGTTGACCGTGTCCTGCTGAGCCTCTATGGCTCGGTCGCGATCGAACACCTTCGCTCTTAGGGAACCGTGGTCGAGGTTGGAGGGCAACACTGCTTCAGCTCCATAGGCCAGGAAGAAGGGTGTGAACCCTGTGGATTAGTTCATGGTTGTTCTTAGGCTCTAGAGGATCGCTAGGACCTCTGCAACCTATCACCCAGTGTACTTATTGAATCAATCAAAGATGCATGGCTTGAGTCCTTAGAGGACCATGCCATTGGCCCACTCGACCTGATCGTTAGTACATGGATGTCCGATCGAGGCCTAGTCGATCCATGATGACAGTATCCATCACAGAAGTCTAGGAACTTCTTCTAGTGAAGTTAGTTCCATGGTCAGTGATAATACAGTTAGGAACACCAAAATGATAGATGATGTCAAGGAAGAACTTGACTGTCTCTTCCGAGCAAATGTTGGTGATAGGCTTCGCCTCTATCCCTTTGGTGAATTTGTCCACCGCTACAAGTAGGTGAGTGAAGCCACCCAGGGCTCTTTTTGAGGGGTCCTACCATATTCGAGGCCCTAGATCATGAATGTCTAGGTGATGGGGATGGTTTGGAGCTCTTGTGCTGGCAAATGAGCTTGCCGAGCGTAGAACTAGCATCCCTCACACCTACGGATGACCTCCTCTACCTCTCATAGCGTAGTGGGCCAGTAAAAACCTTGTCAAAAGGCTTTTTTGACCAGCGACCTCAGAGACACGTGATGTCCACAGATTTTCAGCATAGAACTCAAGGAGGAGCTGTTTCCCTTGGTCGGTAGGGATGCACTTCATGAGTATTCCTAACGGACTTTGCTTGTAAAGTTTGTTACCGAATGTGACAAACGTCTTAGCGCATCGAGCGATCCATCGCAGCTTTAGTCCTTTCAGGGTGGAAGAACCTCCTCGAGGAGGTAGGTGAGTAGCAGGTGCTCGCCAGTTGGCTTGATCGAGTGCTACCACGGTGATGTCGGTGGGCGACATCATCATGGAGGCACCGAGGCCAGAGCCCTCGAGCACCGGGTTGGCATCGAGGGTGTGTATGGATCGAACCTTCTAGGATCTGGGTGGATGGCTTATGAAGGTCATCGATGAAGACCCCTATCTAGAGATGGAACCCGCCTGGCAGCCAATTTTGAGAGAAAATCAGGTGACATCATTGTCCTTTCGAGGGGACATGATGTAGTTCGATCCCATGGAATTTGTCCTCGAGCTTGTGCACCTCCTGATAGTATGCTGCCATGAGAGGGCTTTTGCAAGAGGACTCCTTCATGACTTGGTCGACGGCCAACTCCAAGTCATCGCGGACGTAGAGCTGCGTAGCACCAAGCTCGATGGCGATGCACAATCCATTGATGAGGACCTCATATTTCACGGCATTGTTTGAGGCCAAAAAATGGAGGCAGATTGCATAGCGGAGCCTACTCCTGTTCGAGGAGATCAGAACCACTCTAGCCCTCGAGCTAAGTGCCATTATAGATCTGTCGATGTACATCGTCTAGTATTTGTGGATGTCATCTGGGGTCGAGAGCTAGACCTCTGTCCATTCGGCGACAAAAGTCTGCGAGAGCCTAAGACTTGTTGGCGGTGCGAGGGATATACCTAATGTCGTGGCCTATTAGCTCGAGTGCCCACTTGGAGATTCATCCCATGGAGTCATAGTTGCGGATGATGTCTCCCAGCGGGTATGAAGTGACGACGAGACCTCATGGTTGGTGAAGTAGTGTAGGGCTTCTAGGTCGCCATCAACATGGCGTATAGAAGTTTCTGCACCTAGGGGTATCGAACCTTGGCGTCGGTGAGTACCTACCTGATGAAGTATATGGGTCATTGGACCTTAAGGTGGTGTCCTAGCTCCTCCCTTTTAACGACCAGGGCGGCACTCACCATGTGGTTGCTTGCCGTGACATAGAGGAGGGGTTCTCCCTGTTAGGAAGCGATGATGATTAGGGCCGATGTCAGTGATGCTTTGAGGCTCTCCAAAGCCTGTTGTGCTTTCTCAGTCACAACGAACATGTCTATCTTTTTGAGAAGCTTGTAGAGAGGCATCCCCCGCTCACCTAGCTAGGAGACGAACTGGCTCAGGGTGACCAAACAGCCGGTGAGCCTTTATACGCCCTTAACATTGCTTATAGGGCCCAAGTTGGAGATGGTCATGATTTTTTTAGGGTTTGCCTCGATACCGCATTCGGACATGATGTATCCAAGCAGCTTCCCCTTCGAAACCCCAAAAACACATTTTTTGGTATTCAATTTGATGTTGAACCTTCGGAGGTTCACGAACGTTGTGGCCAAGTTTGTGATCAGGTCACAAGCTTGAGCCGTTTTGATCACTATATCATCAACATAGAAGGTGATTGTTGGTTTTGGCCGCTCGACTTGATTAGGTTGGTCGAGCGGGTCGATTTGGTCAGTGAAGCATTGCTGCATGCACCGTTGATAGGTGGCGCCAACGTTCTTCAAATCGAAAGGCATGGTTATATAGCAGTACGAACCATACGGGGTGATGAATGAGGTTGTGAGTTGGTCGGACTCTTTCATTGCGATCTGGTAATAGCCTGAGTAGGCATCCAGAAAGGAGAGGATTTTGCATCTCGAGGTGAAGTTGGCTATCTAGTCTATGTGTGGTAAAGGAAAATGGTCCTTTGGACATGCCTTGTTGAGGCTAGTATAATCAATGCACATTCTCTATTTTTCGGTCTTCTTTTTAACAAGAACAGGATTAGTAAGCTAGTCAGAGTGGTATACCTCCTTGATGAATATGGCTGCTAGGAGTTTGGTGACCTCCTCACCTATGGCCCTACGCCTCTCATCGTCAAAACGATGTAGGCATTGCTTGGCAGGCTTTGAGCCTAGGACAAGGCCTAGTATGTGCTCGGTGACCTCTTATGGTATGCTTGGTATGTTAGAAGGTTTTCATGTGAAGACATCATGATTGACGCATAGAAAGTCGGTGAGCTCGCATTCCTATTTGGCCGGGAGCTAGGTCCCAATCTGCACCATCTTGGTTGGGTTGGTGGGGTCGATCCCTACCGCCTTAGTTTCTAATGTAGACTAGTGAAAGCTCTAGTTTGGTTTTGGTTAATTGATGAAACTCTAAGTGCTAACCTAGTTTATCAAAGTGATTATGAGATAGGTAGCACTACTCCAAGTGATGAAGCAATGACGAAGATCATGACAATGGTGATAGCATGGTGATGATCAAATGCTTGAACTTGGAAAAGAAGAAAGAGAAAAACAAAAGGCTCAAGGCAAAGATATAAAATGTAGGAGCCATTTTGTTTTAGTGATCAAGACACTTAGTGAGTGTGATCACATTTAGGATAGATAGCCGTACTATTAAGAGGAGTGAAACTCGTATCGGAATGCGGTTATCAAAGTGCCACTAGATGCTCTAACTCATTGCATATGCATTTAGGATCTAGTGGAGTGCTAACACCCTTGATAATATTTGTGAAAATATGCTAACACATGTGCACAAGGTGTTTGCAGGGTTGAGATGGGTTTGGGTCGGGATTCGGCGCTTTTGGGAAAATGAAATGTCTATTTTCTATTGCGTCGGATGCAAAATTCTTGGTGGTTGGCACATTTGAGCAAGGGTGAAGAAGTTAGAGTTAAAATAGAGTTGGTCGAAATAATGCTGGCGTCGGTCTACTGACCGGACGCTGGGTCACTCAGCGACCGGACGCTGAAAGGCTGCATCCGGTCGAGCTATCAGACGGCACAGTGGCTAGGGTTGAGCACCGGACGCTGGTCTGTGTCTAGTCAAGGTGGACCGGACGCGTCCGGTCGAAAAGACATGCCTCGGGGAGCTTACTGGAAACAACCAGACGCTGGGGCTTCAGCGTCCGGTCAGTTTTGACCGGAGCGTCCGGTCAGCTTCGTAGCCGTTGAAATCTGACGAACAGCGTTTGAAGCTGGTGATGCGTGGCGTTCATCGGGTGACCGAACGCTGAGGGCCAGCGTCCGGTCGGTATGACCGGAGCGTCCGGTCAGAGCGTGTTTTGCCTAGTGAAGGGGTACAACGGCTCTATTTGATGGGGGCTCTATTTATAGCCCCATGGCCGGCTCAAGGGGCAACTCTTGCACATTTTCATTGACATAGCAACCTTGTGACCTTAGCCAAAGCCCTCCCACTCATCTCCATCATTGATCCATCATCATTGTGAGATTAGGAGAGAATCCAAGTGCATTGCTTGAGTGATTGCATCTAGAGGCACTTGGTATTCGTGTTGCACTACGGATTTCGCTTGTTTCTCTTGGTGGTTGCCACCACCTAGACGGTTGGAGCAGTGGTGAAGGATCGGCACGAGTTGGTGATTGTTCGTGGCCGCCTTTGGTGATTGTGAGGGGAGTTGTACCTTCCCCGGTGGAGCGCCGAAAGGTAACTCTAGTAAATTGCTCGTGTCATTGAGTTACCTCACTTGTGGGTCGGTTCTTGTGGTGTCCAATCATGTGGACGAGGTTTGTGAAACACCTCTTAGCCGCCGAACCACCAAGTGTTGGTCGACACAGCGGGGACATAGCGTGTTGGCAAGCACGTGAACCTTGGGAGAAAATCGATTATCTCTCTTCTTTGTCATTCTCCCGGTGATTGGCTATATATTCATCTTGTGATTGGTTCATCCCCTATATGTCGGTATAATCACTCTACTCACTCATTTATATTCTTGCAAACTAGTTGATACAAGTTCTTTAGTGTAATTAGAATTGAGAGCTTGCTTTATTATTTACATTCATCTAGTTGAGCTCTTTAGAGTAGCAAGGTTGAGAGCTCTTAGTGAGTAATTATATAGCTAGTTTGTGTGCCTAAGTATTCATTGCAACTAGAATTATTGGATAGGTGGCTTGCAACCCTTGTAGAGCTAGAGCAAGTTTGCATTACGCTATTTGTCATACTAATCAAATTACTCTAGTTGATTTGTAGATTTTTAAATAGGCTATTCACCCCCCTCTAGACATATTAGGACCTTTCAACTAGGCCTGATCTTCCGAAAGGTATGATAGCATCGATTGGTGGAGACTCGACGTTCATGATCTAGGCTTCAAACCAAGACTGATTTGGACCCCCACAACCATTACACCATTGCTCCATTGGTTATCAACCATGTGAACGCGATTGACCTCGCTGAGAAGGCTTTCCTGCAAGCGAATCGAGAACACAAGCAAGAACAGGATGAACGCAATCTGAAATTACAAATAAATATGAGGCTTATAAAAATAATAAGGAGTTCAAGTCTTTATTCAAAAGGACTAATCGCCACAGGCGAACAAGATCAAGAATTGGGGCCCTGGTTCACAGCAAGCGGCCTTGGCGGCGACAGTTGCAGCAAAACGATGTCTGTTTCACGAGGAAATCAAGAACTAAACAAAACCCAAACCCTAAGGAGAGTGACAGCTACTATTTATAGAGTCTTGGGCATCACCCCCTAGACGCGCCCCCTAATGGGCCCAAACACGATATACGGTCCAACGGATTAAAAGACGGTGTCGCAGCACCCTGGTAGATTTGGGATGCTGACTTGTTTTGACGATTCCCGTTGATTCCGAAGGTATTTTGATGTGAAACCACTTGGATTGGCTTCCTTATCAAATTAGCTTTCCAACCATATATGGATCATCGAAAACAGAGTCCATATGCATCCTGGGTGACCAGTTTAAGGTAGACTAGTCCTGGAGGCCGAGGTAGACTCGAACTTGAGTTGCTTTGGGCCTCCACCTTAGGGACTCGAACCAAATTAGCCTCGGACCTCCTTCTTGACTTAGACACCCTTGCTGGCCTCCTACCCCTCCATACCATGTATCAAATATGGTCATATGCAGGAGTGTCATATCCTCATCATCCTCCCCTTCTTGACGAAGAACCATCATCGACGTCGATTGTGCTTGAAATTGATCCTGCACAACATAAAGGAGAACGGGGTTACAAAAATAAAGGGAACTAAAATAATTGTGAGAAGGAACATGACCATATTTCCAAGTTTGTAGCATGTCATCTCGCATAAAAATTTTAGCAAGCATGTAGACTCCATGATCTGAATGCACACGATGTATGTCAACACTATCCTGCAAAAGATTAGAACTATCTAAGACAATGCAAGAATAGATGATCTAGCAGACATAGGTAGCAACCAACAATGCTCCCCTTCTTGGAAGTGAACTTGTTTCTTTGAGGAACATGAGAAAATGTTTGTATGATTATGGCTGACCTCTAAACGATTATAATCTTGTACAACAAAAGGAGAATTCATATTACTGTGAATGTATACTTGATGTATCATATATTGTCTCTTGTTGTTATATTTGCCAATAACATGATATGTATGTTTAGAAAACCAAGGCAAATCAACATATTTAAATAGGCTCTCCTTCAAACAATCTAGGTTCCACAAAACATCAAATTCAATGTAACCCAAAGTATGTAAAGAAGACAATAATTTGAACTCATCAGTTTTAGTATCAATATGAATAACATGTTTAATTTCAGCGCAAGTGGTTGGTTCCAAAAATGTAAAACTGAAGTATTATCAATTAATTCATCTTTATCACAAGGAACATCAAGCAAATTATCATGGGACAAAGATAAATTAAGAGAGGGTTCAACTAACAATTGCTCTATGATAGCATGGTGTGTGGAAGAATTTAGTACATTAAAACAATTCTCACCTTCTGTGAGTGTAGCACCATGGGCATTACCTGTGTTTTTAGTAGGAGTAATAGGTGCATTGTGAAGTGATGGTTTTGAATTTACATATGAGGTTGTGAGCTCCTCATTTTCTGTCACGTCATCCTCGCTCTTTTGTACATTGTCCTGCAAAAAGGTTAGGCATAGCAGGAGGAATAACAAGAGATTGATCTAGTTGATACACCTCATCATTTGAATTAATTACAAGAGATGGATTAACAAAATTTTCTCTCATAAGATCTTTCATATCATTCCAAGTTTGAGGTTTATCAGAAGGATCTAAAGACTCCTACCAAGATAAAGCAGAATGTCGCAAAACACTAGATGCATTTTTTACCTTCCTCCATGGACACATAAAGTGAGTAGCAAATATGTTATCTATGGCAATTTTCCACTCCATGTACTCATCAGCACCTATACCATTATAAGTCGGTAGATATAAACAACCTGTCATTGTTAGAATCAACCAAGAAAACATACAAGTATGTATTTTCCTATGAACTACTATAGGATGTGGTCAAGGAGTAAAGTCACACACTCTCAAGCATCTTACCACGGTCTTACAAGTGTTCTTACCAAAGCAACAGGCGGTGTAATCGGTCGGTGACTGTGATACTGTTGTAGTTTGAGTGTAACAGTTACAAGGCAAACCTATACTTGGTTAGAAGAAAGTGGAGCTTGGACAAGCACAATATAGTAGTAAGGAATAGCAAAATTTGCAACTGAATAGCAAAGCTAAATAAGTATCCCAAGTACTTGTCTTAGTTGCTGGCCTACTCACGTTCCAAGTAGCAGATGTATCAAGTGATGTGAACAGCAAGAATATGATTAGAAACAAGGTAGAAATTAGCACACGCAAGCACAGCTCAAATGGCGCTCTCTATGTGCTCCTCTAGATATTGCTCCTCTTTTGCCCCTCTTTTTTCTATTTTTTTGAGAATTTTGACTTTTTCTTTTATTTTTTGATATTTTTTCTTCACTTAGGAGCACAAAAGAAGTAACCATAGAAAATATGAGCTTAAACAAGTGAACGACGTGGCCTGTGGAATTTTTAGAAGACGTGCTCAAAATCGATAAAAACCTTGTGACCACGAAAAGAGGATCTTGTGACCACTTTTTGACCAAATTAATCGGGGGATGAACGGATCCAAAAAATTTTTCTGATCGATTTTGATATATGGAACATCAAAATCTAAGTTCGTATGTGAAAACTAGACCAGTTTTACGAACGCACTCCGAATTAGAGGACAAAACGAGAACAATACGCACAAAATTGGTCATGGCAGCAAGGATTTGATGGAAATAGTGAAGACAAGTGTAGGAAATTAGATGGTGTGGACTAGGGTTTGATGGATACAAAGGAAACTCAACAAGACTTAGAGATGTTCATGGATTATGATGAAAAATAAAGGGGAAAACATAAATTGGACTAAAAATGATCTAAAACCAGCAACAAGAACTTGACCTAGGGCACAAACTCAACAACACGAAATAGAGATGAACTTGCATGGCACAATGAGGATATAGGACAGGGAATATATAACGATGTATATTTTTTTGGCTTTTTGTGGACTATAGGTAATGCAAAAATAGTAACAATCTAAAGGGGAAAACAAAGTTATACCTAACGGGCAACAAGGTCTCTGATACCACTTGATATAGACTAGGCCTGATCTTCCAAAAGGTATGATAGCATCGATTGGTGGAGACTTGACGTTCATGATCTAGGCTTCGAACCAAGATTGATTCAGACCTCCGCAACCGTTACACCACTCCTCTATTGGTTATCAACCACGCAAACGCGATTGACCTCACCGAGAAGGCTTTCCTGCAAGCGAATCGAGAACACAAGCAAGAACAGGATAAACGCAATCTGAAATTGCAAATAAATATGAGGCTTATGAAAATAAAAAGGAGTTCAAGTCTTTATTCGAAAGGACTAATCGCCACAGGCAAACAAGATCAAGAACTGGGGCCTGGTTCACAGCAAGCGGCCTTGGCGGCGATAGTTGCAGCAAAACGATGTCTATTTTATGAGGAAATAAAGAACTAAACAAAACCCAAACCCTAAGGAGAGCGATGGCTACTATTTATAGAGTCTTGGGTGTCACCCCCTGGACGTGCCCCCTAATGGGCCCAAACACGATACACGGTCCAACTGACCAAAAGACGGTGTCGCAGCACCTTGACAGATTCTGGATGCTAGCTTGTTTTGACAATTCCCATTGATTCCGAAGATCTTTTGACATGAAACCACTTGTATTGGCTTCCTTATCAAATTAGATTTCCAACCATATGTGTATCATCGAAAATAGAGTCCAAATGCGTCCTGGGTGACCAGTTTAAGATAGACTGGTCCTAGAGGCCGAGGTAGACTCGAACTTGAGTTGCTTTGGGCCTCCACCTTGGGGACTCGAACCGAATTAGCCTTGGACCTCCTTCTTGACTTGGACACCCTTGCTAGCCTCCTACCCCTCCATACCATGTGCCAAACATGGTCATATGCAAGAGTGTCATGTCCTTATCAGTTTCCTTGAGCGAGTGGAAGGTAGTCGAGGAGGTTGGCTTATTGCAGTCCAGGACTGCTGTGGTTAATGATTCTCCAAGCCAAGGGAGCATGACTGAGTTGATGATGGTAGTGGTGAGCTCATAATGCTCACGGTCGCATGTGTAGGCGTGTGAAAAGGTGCTGCCCCCAGTGATGATGTCGTTCGGTCCCGGCATCTTCAACTTAAGGTAGGTGTAGTTGGAGATCGCCATAAACTTGGTGTAGCATGGCTGCCCCAAGATGGCATGGTCACACCCTGGGAAGTCCACCACCTCGAAGGTGAGGACCTCCAAGCAGAAGTTGGCTCGGTCACCAAACATGATGGGTAGGTCGATCTGCCTGAGCGGGTATGCCTGTGTTCCTAGGATCACGCCGTGGAAGGGAGAGCTCACTGGGTGGAGCTTCGACCAGAGAATGTGCATGGCGTCGAGGGTGCCAACATAGAGGATGTTGAGGTCGCCGCCTCCGTCCATCAGCACCTTGGTGAGGTGCTTCTTGTAAACAATGGGGTTGACGATGAGCGGGTAGAGACCTAGTCTGGCGATGTGGGAAGGATGATCCCTCTAATCAAAAGTGATCAAAGATTCTGACCAGCTGAGGAAGGAGAGGACGGTCATTTTGGTGATGCATGCCTCTTTGTAGCACACTTTGTGCTGGTGCTTGGAGTAGATGGCAACACATCCCTCGAAGTGGTTGGGCAGGCCCTACTAGGGCTGCTTGCCCACGTGATCGGCCGCGGCGACCAAAGCAGAATAGGCTAGTCGACGCCGATCCTTCTTGTTCTTTTTGCCCCTTTGAGTGGAGGAGCCCTCGTCTTGGTCCTCGCGCTTAGCTTTGCCCTTGTCCCAGCCTCCACTAAAGACTGCTCCAACCGCCTCCTCGCCGAAGGCATGGTTTGTGGAGACGTCGAGCAGGTCACGGGTGGTACGGGGCTTCAGACAGCCGAGCTTTTGGATTAAGGACTCACATGTTGTCCCAGAGAGGAACGTGCTAATGATGTTCGCGTCGATGACATCAGGAAGGGAGTTGCATCATTTTGAGAACCTACGGATGTAATCTCATAGGGACTCGTTGTGCTCCTACTAGTAGCTCTTGAGGTCCTAGGAATTTCCAGGGCGGACATAAGTCCCATGGAAATTCCCGATGAAGATCCTCTTGAGATCTACCCAGTCACGGATGCTATCATGCAGGAGGAATTTGAGCCATGCTCAAACATGTTCCCCATGTAGATGGGGAGGTAGTGAATGATGAAGTGGTCTGAAAGCATCTAGGCCCCTAATTAGGTTTTG
The DNA here is from genome assembly GCF_019320115.1 of Miscanthus floridulus. NCBI lineage: Eukaryota > Viridiplantae > Streptophyta > Magnoliopsida > Poales > Poaceae > Miscanthus > Miscanthus floridulus. The sequence goes on from NC_089581.1 coordinate 157,832,530, forward strand.
GTGATTAATGACAATACGTGATTGCTGTGACTAACATGTGTTTTGCAGATGCAATTAAGTTAGGTCATGGTAATGGCAATTGATTGGGCAATCATGGTTGTCATGCCCCTATGATGGAAATCATTTTGGTTTTCAAAGGATGGACAACAAGGTTAAGGATGGACTAGTTCTAAGTGTTGTTTGGTGTTAAGAGACACTTAGAGTAGTTTAGGACTCTGTTTTTTCTTTGGCCATACTATTAAGGGGGTATGGACATGTAGCTTAACCTAGATGAGTCTAGTGGGTTAGGTGTGGTGCACACTTGTTAAATCTAGCACTAGGTAGCTCCTAAAAAGCCCTTAGATCAATTGGAGCAAACTTCATTCACATATGATTGCGAGTTGGAAGTGAATGGAGGGTCATATGTTGATCGAACGTTGGTTCCGGTATGACCGGACGCTGGCGTAGAGTCTAGTTAGTTCATTTGATCAAGATGAAGTCATCTAGATGTGACCGGATGCTGAGTAACAAAGTGACCGGATGCTGGGTGCTAGAGTCCGGTCAACTCCAATAAGGTTCTAGAGAGGGAGAATCCTGATCGGACATGTCCAGTCAGTGATGACCGCACACTGGTCAAGTTCTGGCTACTGACCGGATGCTGAGGAGCAAAGTGACCGGACGCTGGGTGCTAGAGTCTGATCAATATCAGTAAGGTTCTAGTGGGTAGTTTTCATAACCGGACGCGTCTGGTCAGTGCTGATCGAACATTGGCCAGTGTCCGGTCATAACTTAAACTGCACAGAGGTAGGTGAACTGACCGGAGCATCTGATCACCTTGACTGGAGCGTCTGGTCACCCCATAGAGGTACATAACAGTTTGTTTTGAATGATGGGTTATAAATACTTTCTCTATTCACTAAAGGGATCACTTTTGCTCATTCCAACAGCTGAGAAACACCCTTGAGAGTGCCAAGAAGGGCAAGGTCCTAGTGAGATGATTGAGATTTGAGAATCTAAGAGAGAGGACTCATTAGTGAAAGCAAGAGTAGCAAAGTGTGCATCCACCCTTCTCATTAGGCTTGTCATGGTCAAGTGAGAGTTCGTGCTTGTTACTCTTGGTGATCGCCATCAGCTAGACAGCTTGGTGGTGATTGGGAGCTTACTGATCATCCAACGGAGCTTGTGGATGACCCAACTTAAGTTGTGAGGGTTGTGGGTGGTTCACCATGATGGAGTGTCAAAGAATCAACCCATAGAGAGCACTTGATCCTTGTGTAGATCAAGGGGGAGCTACACCCTTGCGTGGGTGCTCCAATGAGGACTAGTGGGGAGTGGCGACTCTCCAATACCTCGACAAAACATCGCCTCGTTCCTCCTTCTCTCTTTACTTTAAGCATTTACTTTGAGCAATTCAATTCTTGTCTTTACATTCATAGAATTGTCATGCTAGAGTAAGATTGGAACATAGGTTACTAAACTTTTATGTGTTAGAACAATAGAAACACTTTCTAGACACAAGGGGTGAAGTAGGCTAACCATAGGGTTTAATTATTACAAAAAATTTTAGAATTAGTCCAATTCACCCCCCTTGGGAATCTTGATCCTTTCAATTTGTATCAGAGCCTTGTGCTCATGTATTTAGGCTTAACCACCTAGAGAAAGATGTCTCATGGGGATGGACCTCCTCCTATCTTTGAGGGGGATAATTTTCCTTATTGGAAAATTTGCATGGAGGCATATTTAGAAGCTCTAGATGTTGGAATACTTAGAGCCGCCTCACAAGGATTCTCAAAACCTCAAGATCCCACACACCTTCAAGGTGATGAAGTGAACTATGAGAAATAGAATGTAAAGGCTCAAAACACCATCTTTAGAGGCCTTTACAAAGATGTGTTTAACCGGGTGAGGAACCACAAGGACAGCCATGCACTATGGACAGACATTTGTGCGCTCCATGAGGGAACTAAGAGCGAGTGTGAGGAATACTATCATCTTGTAATGAAAAAGCTTAATTCTTTTGAGATGCTTTCTAAAGAGAGTGCTAATGAAATGTACTCACACTTGAATGTTCTTGTAGAGGAAGTCAATGGGCTTGGACTTACTCAAATGCAACTATCCGATGTTGTGAGAAAAATTTTGAGTGTCCTTCCCATTGATAAATATGGGCATATTATGACCATGCTTCATCAAGGTGATCTTTCCACCGCTACACAGACTCAAATCTTGGGAAAGATCAATGCTCATGAGATATACATGCACATCACACCACAAGATGGCTCATCCTCTACCAAGAAGAAAGACAAAGACTTAGCATTCAAGGCTAGCCAAGAGAAGGGCAAAGCAAGAATTGAGTATGAGAGCTCAAGTGATGATGAAGTTGATGATGCGAGTCTTGCTCTCATGGCAAGAAAAGAAGTTCTTCACTCGCATAAGAAGGAAGCTAATCTCCAAGATGGATTGCTACAATTATGGAGAACTTGGTCATCTAGCACATCAATGCACCAAGCCCAAGAAAGATAAGTACAAGGGCAAGAAAGATGACTCAAGTAATAAAGATAAAGATGAGAAGAAGAAAAACAAGTCATACAAGAAGAAGGATGGCAAGAAGAACTTCCATAAGAAGAAAAAAATGGGAAGGCATACATCGTCGGTGATTGGCTCATGGATATTGATTCATCAAGTTGCTCATTCGATGATGATAGTGATAATGAGAAGGTGGCCGCAATTGTGATTGACCCTTCATCATCTTCACCGACACCACCACCATCATCCTCTACACACCTATGCCTTATGGCCAATGGTGAATGGAAGGTACAAAATGATGATGATAGTAGTGGTGATGATCATGCTAACAATGATGATAGTGATAGTGATGATGATGAATATGAATCACCTTCATATAATGACCTTGTTAAATTGCTAAATCAATATACTAATATCATTAGAAAGACTAGAGCTAAGAATGACAAGTTAGAAGCTAAGAATGATTCTCTTTTAGCTAAATATGATATAGCCAAAAAGGCTAGTGTTGAGCTTAGAGAAGCAAATGAAGTTATGTCATCCAAACTCAAGTAGCTCAAATCTTCTAAGAAAGAGCTTAAAGATAAACATGATAAACTTGAGGGGATGCATAAAGAGCTCATCACTAGCCATAATATGCTAAAAGAAGAATATACAACTCTCAAGATAAATCATGATAATCTTGTTATTGCTCAAGAATTTTTATCCAATGAGCCACATGATGCTACTAACGATGTTGTTAAGATTGATATAGCTACATCATGTGATAATTTAATTGTTGAGAGCATTGAGCAAGGATCTAGTAGTAAAGGTAAGCATGTGGTTGAAATCGACAACTATGATGAGTATATCAAGCTCAAGCATGATAATGAAAAGCTCAAGAAAGATCTTGAAGAGCTCAAAACCACCAACACTATAGTGCTAGAAACTCTTGATCATGATGGTGATTTGATTCTTGAGAATGAGAAGCTCAAAGAAGAGAACAAGAAACTCAATGAAGAGAAGAATAATGATGCACTCAAGGAAGAAAACAAGAAGCTCAAGTTAGAGAAAGAGCATCTCAAGATTGGATTGAGCAAGTTCACAAGAGGCAAGCATCTTCAAAGTGAGCTACTAATGAACACCGTCATGAATATTGATAGAAGTGGCATTGAGTATTTGACAAACCAAGAGAAGAAGGCTCAAGCTTAACAACAACAACACAAGTCAAAGCCAAAGAGGTGTTTTGAGTGTGGACAAGAAGGCCACTTTGCCCATGAGTGTTAAACTCCACCACCATAACCCTTGCCCAAGCATGCTAGACCCTTTGCTTTCAATGCTCATTACATGCTTAGAAAGGACTCTAGTAGAAAGATGAAAGTCATGTTCTAAGGACCTCCCAACAAGAATAGGTCTAAGAAAATTTAGGTTACAAAGTCACTTGTTGAGAAAGCCAAGGGCCCTCAACAAGTTTGGGTTCCTAAAGCTTGGTCTCTTGTGTGTAGGTGAACTACAAGACCGGTGGAAGTCATTGGGTAATTGATAGTGGTTGCACACAACATATGACCGGTGATCCTCGTATGTTCACCTCACTAGATGAAAAAGTAGATGGACAAGAAAGAATCACATTTGGAGATAATTCAAAGGGCAAAGTTAAAGGATTGGGCAAAGTGGCAATATCAAATGATCATTCAATCTTAAATGTGCTATATGTTGCTTCATTGAGCTTCAACTTGCTATCCATTGGATAATTATGTGATCTTGGCTTTCAATGCCTATTTACCGAGAAAAAAGTGGTTGTATCCAAGAAAGATGATGATCAAGTGATATTCAAGGGATTTAGATACAACAACCTATATCTAGTGGACTTCACCTCCAAAGATGCTAATTTGAAGACTTGCCTATTCACCAAAACAACACTTGGGTGGCTATGGCATAGAAGACTTGCTCATGTTGGGATGAGCTCACTCAAGAAGCTAATGAAGAATGATTTGGTGAGAGGGTTGAAGGATGTGAAGTTTGAAAAAGACAAGCTTTATAGTGCATGTCAAGCCGACAAACAAGTTGCAAACACTCATCCTACAAAAGCTTTCATGTCAACCGCAAGAGTGCTAGAGCTCCTTCATATGGACTTATTTGGACCAACAACATACAAGAGTTTGGGAGGAAATCTTTATTATCTTGTGATTGTTGATGACTACTCAAGATACACATGGGTGTTCTTCCTTCATGACAAATCCAAAGTTGCATCATGCTATAAGAAGTTTGCCAATAGAGCACAAAATGAGTTTGAAGTGAAGCTCAAGAAGATTAGAAGTGAAAATGGTAAAGAGTTTAACAACACAAATATTGAAGCCTATTGTGATGAAGTTGGAATCAAGCATGAGGTCTCCGCAACATATACTCCTCAACAAAATGGTGTAGCTGAGAGAAAGAACCGGACATTGATCACACTAGCAAGAACAATGCTTGATGAGTATAACACTCTCGAAGCTCTATGGGCAGAAGCTATCAACACCATATGCTATGCATCCAACCGTATATTCCTTCAAAAGTTTCTTGACAAGACACCTTATGAGTTGCTCAATGGGAAGAAGTCAGACGTCTCCTTCTTTAGGGTGTTTGGTTGCAAATGCTACATCTACAAGAAGCGGTAATACCTAGGGAAGTTTTAAAGATGTTGTGATATTGGTTTTCTTGTTGGTTACTCATCAAAGTCCAAAGTATATAGAGTATTTAATCATACCACTAGCTTGGTTAAAGAAACATATGATATGAAATTTGATGAATCTAACGGCTCCCAAGGAGCACATAAGAATTTTGATGATAAGGTGATGAACCATTGAGGGAAGCAATGAAGAATATTTCGATTGGAGACATCAAGCCTAATGATGATGAAGATGATGTACAAGTGATCAATCCACCTTTTTCATCAAATGTGCCACAAGATGGTGATAAAGATGGGAGAGTAGAAAATAAATACACTCATATCTCTCATGAGCAAATGGTGGTACAAGCATAAGATGTTGATGCTCCACAACCTCACCCTCAAGTGGTTGATAGAAGAAATTCACCTCTACTACAATCTCATCAACAAGATCTCATCATAGGAAGTCCATCAAAGGGAGTAATGACTTACTCTCAAAAGCTTACTTCGTTTATTGAACATCACTCTTTTATCTCTTGATTTGAGCCTACTAAGGTAGAAGAAGCCCTTCAAGATTCGGATTGGATAAACGTCATGCATGAAGAGTTGAACAACTTCACCTGCAATGAAGTTTAGACTCTTAAAGAGCGACCACAAGGTGCAAGAGCCATTGGAACAAAGTGGGTATTCTGCAACAAGCAAGATGACCAAGGCATTGTTGTGAGGAACAAGGCAAGACTAGTTGCAAAGGGGTTCTCTCAAGTTGAAGGGTTGGATTTTGGAGAGACCTTTGCATCGGTTGCAAGACTAGAAGCCATTCATATCCTCCTTGCATATGCATCACATCATGAAATTAAACTATATTAAATGGATGTGAAAAGTGCATTTTTAAATGGCTTTATAAATGAACTAGTTTATGTTGATCAACCTCCCGGGTTTGAAGACCCTAGATATCCTAATCATGTTTATAGGTTGTCCAATGCGCTATATGGGTTTAAGCAAGCCCCGAGAGCTTGGTATGAGCGTCTTTGGGATTTCCTCATTGAGAAGGGCTTCACCATTGGGAAGGTCGACACTATACTATTCACCAAGAAGCTTAATGGATATATCTTCATTTGTCAAGTATATATTGATGATATCATTTTTGGATCATCAAATGAAGATTCTTGTAAAGAGTTTGGTGAATTGATGTCAAAGGAGTTCGAGATGTCAATGATTAAAGAGCTTACATTCTTTCTTGGTTTTCAAGTCAAGCAAATGAGAGAAGGGATTTTCATCTCTCAAGAGAAATATACTAATGATCTTCTCAAGAGATTCAAAATGGACGAATGTAAGCCAATCAAGACACCAAAGCCAACTAATGGACATCTCGACCTAGATGAGGGAGGTAACACGGTTGATCAAACTCTCTATCATTGTATGATTGGTAGCTTATTATATTTAACTGCATCTAGGGCCGACATCATGTTTAGTGTGTGTATGTGTGCTAGATTTCAAGCTAATCCTAAGGAAACTCATTTGATTGCTGTAAAAAGAATTCTTAGGTATCTTAAGCACACACCAAGCATTGGCATTTGGTATCCCAAAGGAGTTATATTTGAATTAGTTGGCTATTCTAATTCGGATTATGCCGATTGCAAAGTGGATAGAAAAAGCACACCCGGAGGGTGCCATTTGTTTGGTAGATCACTTGTGTCTTGGTCCTCCAAGAAAAAAAATAGTGTGGCTTTGTCCACCGCCAAAGCGGAATACATTACCGCGGGTGCTTGTTGTGCACAAATACTTTATATGAAACAAACTTTGCTAGACTATAGTGTAGTTCTAGAAAATGTATTTCTTTTGTGTGACAATGAGAGTTTGGTAAAACTTGCTAATAATCTTGTTCAACCCTCTCGCACCAAGCACATAGATATCCGTCATCACTTTCTTAGAGATTATATTGCTAAGAATGATATTTCACTAGAAGGTGTAAGGATCGAGGATCAATTGGTGGATATCTTCACTAAACCGCTAGATGAGGCAACATTTTGTAGGTTGAGGAATGAGCTCAATGTGCTTGATTTTAGCAACTTCACTAGAAAATGAGCTTGTGTTGTCCCTTGCATTGCATTGTAATATACAACATGTTTACTTTGTGGTAATTCACTTAGGGCTTGTCTAACATGGTTAGGATAACCGCCGAAAAGCGTGTAAAGAAGCTTAACCTTGGATCAAACTTGACAAGCAACTAGAATTACTTTTAAATATTGCATTTCATATGCATGAATGTTGTTTTATCATTTTTCTTCAATCACCCTTTTTATTACCAATTTTTTTAAAAAGAATTATAACCTAAGGCAAAATATTTTAAAAAATTTGAGAGATTGAGAGAGGTCACTCACATCAGTCCCAATTGGTGTTTATTTAGATCTTATTAAAGTTGGGACTTGATTGGGAATAAGTAGCACGAAGGACTTTGAAGAATTACTGAAGAAGAGTGACCGGACGTTGGACCGGACTCTGCTCCCCTATGTTCGGTCAGTTCACAGGTGGTGAACCTTTGCTGTGAAGGAGTGGCCAGATGCTAGAACAGTGTTCTCCCTGCGTCCGGTCAGAAGGTGATCCTACGTCCGGTCAAGCGAAGAAGATGAAGACAGGAACGACAGGACTCTGTCTGCGTTCGGTCAGTTGGGATTGGATGTGTCCGATCACGACTCCAGGGGATTTGGACCTCTTTAGAGTTGACCGGACTCTAGGTGGCAGCGTCCGGTCATTGCCACCGAAGTGTCCGGTTAGTAAAAATCATGCGGGACTCTTATCTCGTTTCTTTTTCTAATCCATCGGGGGCCACCATATAACGCCGTGCACGCTGACCTATTCCGCATCCACGCCCGTGCCCAACATCAGCGTTTCCCGAGCTGCCACACCACATGCTCTAGCCATGCTACACCGCTCGCTGTGCCGCCCTATTCATGAAGTCTGCACCGCTCCCGCGCCACTGCTCCCACGCTGCCATCCCACGCCTCTATGCTGCATCGCCGCGCCCGTGCCATCCGTGCCCTCACCTTCCTTGTGCCATCTCACCAATGCCGCGTGCCACCCTTCACTACACGTCGTGCCCTAGCACTAGAGCTGACAGCTTCCTTGCATTGCATCTCCACGGCCGATCCATAACAAATTGCTGCAACCCTAACCCTAGCCTCGCATTGCCAATCCGGTGGTTCCTCGATTCGTTCCTCTTCTCGTCGGTTCACCGGTTCATCAGGTAGCAAGCCCTCAATTCTAATTTCGTACCTATTGCTTGCTTTCTTAGGGTTTCGTATCTCTAGATGTATATTAAAATTATTCATATATCCGATCTATTCTATCGTGCAGTGAGTTGGTGTTGTTGAGGTCTCATTGGCAATTGTCAGTCAACTTGGGGCTAAGCTCGCGAGTATGGATCGAGGCCAAGCCTCGAAAGTGTCAGTGACAGTTGTTTCTAGTTTGAGGTAGCAGATTATTTCAGATGGCACATGCCAAGAATGCTGGAGGTGGTCCTGGTGATGAGGATCTGAGGCCTCTGCCTCGCTTGCCTACTGATGTGAAAGGTAAGGCGACGAAGAAGCTGGCGACAAAGAAGAGGAAGTATGCAGATGCTGACACACAGAGAGCAGCAGTAGTTACAACTATTGTAGATTGTGTAGAGAGAGGAGGTGCTAGGAGTAGAGTACAGATTGCAGATCAGCTTTCACCAGCATAGAGAGTAGCTATTGAGCAGGTTAAGCGTCATCATGGTAGTCCAGCTAGGACTATCATGCTTGAGGGATGCCGTGTTGCTTTGGAGGAGCATCAACCTTAGGAGGAGCCACAGCCAGCAGAGCAGACTTAGGAGGGAGAGCAGGCCAAGGAGATAGAGCAGGCACCATAGCTTTGCCACTCTAGTTGTACCCGTACCTAGGTGACACCGAGGCTAGAGACACAGTGGAGGGGTTCTCATCCACCTCCTAGACCATAGGGTTTGCCTCCAGTGACTCATCTGGATTTGAGGGCCACCACGGCCAAGTAGGTGCAGCAGTTTAGGTTTGTGCAGTTTGAGGAGTGGTTCCTGCCTAGGAGGGATGAGCGTGCATTAGAGGGCTTCTACACATCACTGCATGAGGATTTTTATAGTGGGGCAGCATTCAGGTCCTAGAGGGTTTGTTATATTAAGGCCATTATAGCAGCATCTAGAGAGTAGATTTGCCCTTACCTATCTTACTTGCCAGGGCTGACAGACTTACTTGGACGGACAGGTAGATATGTTCTATCTTGGGTCTAAGAGTTCTATGCTACACTTTGGATTGGCCCACAACACAGATTCATTCACTTTGCTTTCAGATATAGAGATTACAGGCTGATGAGCTTTAGGGTTAGGGAGATTCTTAGGCTTTAGGAGCAACCCATCTGGCTACATGAGGTGTGCTATGGTCAGACAGCGCCTCCTAGACGTCCACATGGCGATCTTATGCCTCCTACAAATTTGGTCTGCCATTGCTTCACAAAGCCATTTGCGCGAGGGGTCAAGCAAGACACCCACTGACCTCACTCCTACAACTAGAGTACTTGATGCTATAATGAGGAGGACCCTGCTTCTGAGGATGGGATATCACGAGGGGTTAACTCGCATTCAGTTGTGGCTACTGAACTCTCTGATGCAGTAGACTGTATTTGATATTTGAGATCTCTTACTATCAGAGATAGAGGATACTATTGCAGAGGGGTTTAGAGGTCATCGACAGTTGCCCTATGCTCATTGGATTACTTTTTTATTCATAGAGTAGTCATAGTGAGGCCTCCTGAGATGCTGGCAGAGTATTCTGGTGCTACTACAGAGTTTCTAGCTTATAACATGACCTAGATGCTCCGTCACAGTAGGTCAAGTGCACCTAGCTAGTCACACCATCGCCTAGAGGTGCCTGAGACAGTAGCCCAGCAGGATGAGATCATTAGGGATATAGCAGCTATAGAGGAGGAGGAGCTTGATGGAATGGTCAAGAGCGACCCCAGTGACAATTTAGATGACAACTATTAGGATATCCCTCATATGCCTCCTCGACGTCATGACCATGAGGCCGGTAGCTCTAGTTCAGCTCCACCTGCACCACAAACAAACCCTGCTCTACTTGAGCGGATGAGGCAGGATTAGGCTCGCCAGGCTTAGGAGACCGCTGCTACATTTGCATAGTTCCAGGCCAGACATGATGAGTTTTAGCGATAGCAGCAGGCGATCCAGCAGCAGCAGCAACATGCCATGCATCAGCATCAGCTCCTCATGCAGTAGCAGTTACTCGAATTTATGCAGCATGTAGTTACTGTTATTGGGGCTCCACCGCCATAGCCTTCACCCTAGATCGGCCAGCCTACCACCACTTCTATGACTCTAGCTTTATAGTCTAGTGGGCTTTAGAGTCAGGGATAGCCAGCGACATAGTTTCCTTCACCTATAGAGCAGGTGTCCCAGTCATTTGCCTCACCAGTGCCAGCCCCATAGTTCACACCTCTTTAGACGGGCTTCACACCAGCTCAGACTTCCTCGCTGCTTGTGCCATATACCTCAGTCTTTAGGAGCCTTGGTGCGACCTTTAGTGAGTTGATAGGGTAGCCTACTCCACCATATCTACATGTCCCTAGGCCTTCCATAGTTGCACCTATTACTGGGACTATAGAGATGCTCCCTTCTTCAGTTGCATCATCAGAGCCGCCTGCTATAGTTATATCTGCAGAGTCATAGGCCGCACCAGTCCCGAATCCAACCCAGATCGCTTTAGCATTGCTTTCAGCTATAGAGGGTCATACAGCTCAGAGCTCAGGATCAGATGATGATGGCACATAGTTCTAGCTTGCTCCTCGTACCTCAGCGCCCGACTCGTCCGCTGTAGCCCCACCGACCAACCCTTAGGTTTTGGTGTTTGATGCCAAAGGGAGAGAGGGATCGAGTATGTTAGACTTAGGGGGAGTAATACATTTAGGGGGAGTCTATCTATTATATTTGGTTTTTTATGTGTGATACACTATTATGCATTCATGTATTTACTTTCATGCATCGAACTATATTTATGTGATAGTGATATCAACGTGATCATGATATTCATGTGATATGTGACATGTGTGATCTCTACTTTGAATTATTTATATGTCATATCACTTGTGTTATGTTCATTTACTTTGTTTCCACGTTTAACTACGATGCAAATTAGCTTTATTACTTGTACTTATGCTTATTTCATATCTATTGAGTACATCATGTTGGCTTGGGTCATATAAGCTTGCCTATCTCTTTCGTTCTTATTGTCAAAAGTTTATATGAACCAAGCATGTTGAAAACCTCAGCTCTTTTACATACTCGAGGTGGTATTATCATCAATCACCAAAAAGGGGGAGATTGAAAGCATCTAGGCCCTAGTTGGGTTTCGATGATTAATGACAATACGTGATTACTGTGACTAACATATATTTTGTAGATGCAATTAAGTTAGGTCATGGTAATGGCAATTGATTGGGCAATCATGGTTGTCATGCCCCTACGATAGAAATCATTTTGGTTTTCAAATGATGGACGACAAGGTTAAGGATGAACTAGTTCTAAGTGTCATTTGGTGTTGAAGAGATACTTAGAGTAGTTTAGGACTTTATTTTTCCTTTGGCCGTACTATTAAGGGGGGTATGGATGGGTAGCTTGACCTAGGTGAGTCTAGTGGGTTAGGTATGGTGCACACTTGTTAAATCAAGCACTAGGTAGCTCCTAAAAAGCCCTTAGATCAATTAGAGCAAACTTCATTAACATATGATTGTGAGTTGGAAGTGAATGGAGGGTCAAATATTGATCGAACGCTGGTTCCAGTGTGATCGGACACTGGCGCAGAGTCCGGTCAGTTCATTTGATCAAGGTGAAGTCGTCTAGATGCGACCGGACACTGAGCAGCAAAGTGACCGGACGCTGGGTGCCAGAGTCTAGTCAACTCCAGTAAGGTTCTAGAGAGGGAGAATCCTAATCAGACGCGTCCGGTCAGTGATGACCGGACACTGGTCAGGTTTTGGCTACTAACTGGACGCTGAGCAGCAAAGTGATCAGACGTTGGGTGCCAGAGTTCGATCAACATCAGTAAGGTTCTAGAGGGCAGTTTTTGTGACCGAACGCTGGCCAGTGTTCGGTCATAACTTAAACTGCATAGAGGTGGGTGAACTGACCAGAGCATCCGGTCACCTTGACCGGAGTGTCTGGTCACCCCGTAGAGACACATAACGGTTCGTTTTGAATAAGGGGTTACAAATACTTCCTCTATTCACTTAAGGAATCACTTTTGCTCATTTCAACAGCTAAGAAACACCCTTGAGAGTACCAAAAAGAGCAAGGTCCTAGTAAGATAATTAAGATTTGAGAATCCAAGAGAGAGGCCTCATTAGTGAAAGCAAGAGTAGCAAAGTGTGCATCCACCCTTCTTATTAGGCTTGTCGTAGTCAAGTGAGAGTTCATGCTTGTTACTCTTGGTGATCGCCATCACCTAAATGACTTGGTGGTGATTGGGAGCTTGGTGATCATCCGATGAAGCTTGTGGATGACCCAACTCAAGTTGTGAGCGGTTGTGGGTGATTCACCGCGACAGAACATCGAAGAATCAACCCGTAGAGAGCACTTGATCCTTGCGCGGATCAAGGGGGAGCTACACTCTTGCGTGGGTGCTCCAACGAGGACTAGTGGGGAGTGGTGACTCTCCGTTATCTCGGCAAAACATCACCGCGTTTCTCCTTCTCTCTTTACTTTAAGCATTTACTTTGAGCAATTCAATTCTTGTCCTTATATTCATAGAATTATCATGCTAGAGTAGGATTAGAACATAGGTTGGTAAACTTTTGTGCGTTAGAACAATAGAAATACTTTCTAGGTACAAGGGGTGAAGTGGGCTAACCGTAGGGTTTAATTATTGCAAAGAATTTTAGAATTAGCCCAATTCACCCCCTCTTGGGCATCTTGATCTTTTCATGGTCATTATCCACTCCTCTAGCTAGACAGGCAAGCCAGAAGTCTTCACGCCATATAACAGGATTCGTCTCCCCGGTATATTTGGTGACGTTGGTAGGCAGTCGGAAGCGTTGTGGAGATGGTGCCTTCTGGATGCGACGACCAAAGGCCCGTGGTCCTAGGCCGTCTAGGCTGGGACTTCGGTCGTCCGGTCGGCAACCATGCCTGGGGCATGTTTTCTCGCTCCCCTCGATGGTCCAGCTGGGGCTCGTGCCGCCTGCTCTCACTGCCCCATGATGGACATCATCATCACCCCGGGCTTGACGCCGATTGTTGATGACGCTGCGAGCATCTCGGTTTAGCCCGAGGCGTTCATGCACAGGCGGTCGGTGTGGAGCGAGCACCGGGTAAGGTTGTGGTGCAGTTTCGGCCTCCTATTCCACGCCCGGTGACTGTAGTGGTGAGTGGATGGAACAATTCGACTAATGTGCCCCCATGCCTCCGGTAGGGAAAGAGGCCACGAGTCGGTGTCGTGACGTGGAGCTCTCTGCCTGTTGAACAACAGTGGTTTCCACCAGCGCCCGAAGGTTCTGGTGGATAATCTGCTAGGGGAACCGGTCCCAGGACAGAGGGTGGCTAGATGCCACGACGTCGCCGATGCTAGTGCCATTGCTTTCAACATCATTATCCTCAAGGTCGTGGAAAGAGGTAGGAGCATAGCCCACCATCCCCACAAATTTGGATGTGAGAGGAGGCAGCGTCAGCATCCTTCGGAGCCCCCATACGTCCACGTCTGTGGGGGACGTGAGGCCATAGGGGAACCGATCGCATGGCGGTCGCGGTGAGGACAATGGGGTCCCTCCGGAGAGTCGGCGGAAGATATTAAATAGGGAGTAAAGAATAATATGTACGTTACTCACAATGGATTTTGAGCCCAGCGTGGGCTCGGAGCGAAGCGCAGACGCCTTGTCGTTGGGGTTGCCGGGTGGCCCGAAGCCCGTCGGAGGGACAAGTGCCTCCTTGCGGAGGTGAAGCACGCCGAGCCGGTCAGCGATGAAGTCCAGGTTTCCGAAGATGAAGGTCTGGGACGGCTTGAAGATGGGAGGAACCCACATCCCAATAGATGGGAGTGTGGGAAACTCCAATAAGCCGAAGCTAGTCGTATCGCTTGAGCCTGCCATGACGGAGATGGCGGAAAGATGGGCCATCCGATGACCAAAAGCATGAATGTACGGCGTCCTCCCCATGAACGACGCCAACTGTCGGTGTAAAAATTGACCAACAAGTAAATATTTATCGTTTTACCGTACGTTGTGATCGGATATGGCCTAGCACTCAATGACACAGGGTTTATACTAGTTCATGCAATGTGCCCTACGTCCAGTTTGAGTTAGTCGATGACTATATTTCTAAGCCTAGGTGCTTGAAGTTTGTTGTGGGGTTACAAACGAGGAGGAATAAGATGGGGGTGTCAGAGGTCCGGTCGAACTCTGGACTGAAGAGTCAAGAGTGACGGAAGCTCCTACGCGCGCTAAGTATTAAAACGTATGTTATGTGTAGCTTTAGAATAACTAAAGCTAGCAGAGAGTGAGTCAGAATGATTCGTCTGTTGTCCATTTATTTTTGTTGTCTGTCCCCTTTCTAGGATGGAGCGCATCCCCTTTATAGGTTAAGGGGATGGCCTTACAAGTGAGAGAGAGTGTGTGTGCTACCTAGTCTTGTTGCCCACGCCGTCGGGTACAAGATGGTTTATCGGCGCCCATAATACTGTTGACGCCTAGGTGTCTTTGGCAGACTCCATCGTGTTCTTCTGGTATGGTAAATGTCGGTGCCTACCATACTGTAGGATAAATATCGACATCAACAACACTGTTCATGTTCTGATATATCTAGAAGGTTATAAAGTACCCTTCTGATATGACCTGACAGTACTATCCTGTAGGTGTGCAGGGTACGATCCTCGGTATTGCGGTTGACTTAACGTCTTACCTTATCTGCTCCGCCTGATTTCTTGGGTCCTCACCGAGCGGACGTCCCTGGCCGGTCGTTTCCAATAGGCTCCGATCACGCCGGTCGGAGAAGAGCCGCAGGCAGAGGTTCGGTGTATTCCCGGTCGGAGAAGCGGGTCGGAGTCGGAAGTAAGCGTCGCCCTTCCCTGACTAGGCCTTCCGGTCGGAGAAGCGGATCGGAGTCGGATGCGAGCGTCGCCCTTCTCTTGCCAGGCCTTTCGATCGGAGTCTGGATCGCTCTTTCGACCTGTCGTTAGATATCTGGGCCGGCCTAAGAGTTGTGCGTCGTTTGTAATGTCGTCTGCTGCGCCGAGTTTTTGCTGAAAAGCGGACCCATTAGAGATCCCGGGTTTATGAACCCGATAGATGGACAGAGATTTTTACCCATGAATATACCCCTAGATGAAGAATTCTTCCGGTGCCCGCGTCTTTATCATGTAAAACCCCTAGATGAAGAATTCTTCCGGTGCCCGCGTCTTTATCATGTAAAGACCACCGGTTAGTCGGATTCGATTACCCATTGCCATATTTAAGTGCCGTGTCCCGGCCCAAGCTCGTCGGGTCACGCCGTTACCGTAGTCGGTAGACTCGTCCTGTGCGTCCCCTGTCGGCTGTCGTCATCCATTCCCTTTCGCCAGGCGAGGAGGAAAGGCCAAGCCAAGCAGCGCAGGTGCTGCAGACAGGAGATAGAGGTATCGCCCGGCACCCAGACCCTCTCGTAAGCCCCAAAACCAACTGACATCCGGCCCATGAATCACATCACTAGGCGGCCCCGTCTTGCAGGCCGCCCTCCGTCCCCAGTCCACAGTGGCACAGATCAAGCGTCGCAGCAGTGCGCAGAGGCTATAGATAAAAGTTCGAGGAAGACGGTATATAGCTGCACACACGGGCACAGTGAAACTGGAGAGGAAAAATCCCCCAAAATCGCGAGGAGAAATTTTGTTTTCCGAAGATGCCGAAGACCACCTCGTCGCCGTCTCCCACCATCTCCGCCATGAATCCCCTCCTCCCCTCCCCCTCCCCCTCCTTTCCCAAATCACCCCACCCGCCGGACCCAAACCCTAGCTCCCCGAATCCTAGCCCCTGCAGCTACCTCCTCCACGCCGACGCCGACGACGAGGCGCTGATTCAAATCCCCGGCCAGAGCCCTAGCCTGGTGGGCGCCTCCGCCCCCTTCGCGCTGCTGCCGTCCATCGACCCGGCCCCGCACGTCTCGTCGCAGTTCTACACCTTCAGCGCCGCCTCCTACGGGCTCATGCTGCGCTGCATCCGCGCTGGCCGCTCCGCCTCTTCCGACGAGGTCCGCGGCGCCACGTCGCTCTCCGTGCTCGCCTCCTGGCGGGCGGTCTGGAAGGACCGGAACGAGGACACTGCCTACCTCACCGCGTGGAAGCGCATCCAGGACAAGCTCGCCGCGTCGCCCGACGGCCGGCACCTTCACTTCAAGTCCAACGCTGCGCAGCGCGTCTCCCACGTCGGCATGTGGAGGGACATAGTCTCGGAGGCGCACGCCGACCCCGACCTGCTCCGGCACCTCGCGTTCAAGGACACCGTCGACCGCATCAAGCAGTCGTGGACTGTGGGGGCCAAATTCTACGGTATACCAGAATCATTTATCCGTGTATGTGTTGCTGCATGCTCCGTTTGTAAAGCTGCGCCTGCTGGCCAACCTGATTCCGCTATCTCATCGCCTGGACGTGGGAAGCGGCGGCGCAGGTTTGAATATACTGAGACATTGGATGTGCCGGCTCGAGATGTGCCTCGTAGGTTGCAGCAATTGGCTGCCAAGCACAAGGTTGTCCTTTGTATAAGGCAAAAGTATATAAGGTATAAGCCCTTCATGGCTGAGGTGAAAGATTATGCGTGCCACCGTGCTGGAGTGCCGACCTCAAATAGTGGGAGTGCTACATCCTCAGCCAGTAATTCCGAGGGTAAGAAGGCGCGGGTTCTAAAGCGAGAGCCATACCAGTCAAAGAGGTGTGGTTGTGGGTTCCGTATTCGGGCAATTGTGCCAATAGCTAATTATAATGAAAAAGACAAGACTTTTGTGTACTTGGAGGAGGGCACTGCAGTGTTCAAACTTTACGCTGTGCATTCAGGGCATGAGCCAGGGCCACTTGATGGCAATGCACGAATTGTTCACAGGTTGGTTGGTCATAAGGGAGCTCTTGAGTTTGATCCAGACATTTATGGTGTCAGTGAGGAAGGTGATCCTACCTTTTCAACAAAGGGGGATGAAGATGTTGATATTGATGACTCGCACCAGGCGGTCTTGCAGCAAGTACGGGAGCTGAGATCAGAAGTTCTCTTGCTAGAAGGGAAGGTGGCTAAGATGCACCCAGAATTGTTGGGGTCACTGTCCACCGAGTTGTCTGAGGTTTTGCACAGGATTAGGAAGTTTAATTTGGAGGGCAATGTCTACCAACAGGAGACATTGATGGTAGGCAATGAAGAAGTCAGGGGATGGGGGTCAGGGGATGTATCTCACCAATTAGACCAGCATGATCAAGCATTCTGCAAGGATGATGAGATGCTTGATGATGATGATACTGACTTTGGCTCAAGCCTTGGACCTATTGTCTCGTGGGATAGGATGGCAGCAGAGTGCGAGGATAGGAAGATGCTCATGGGTGATAGCCCAAAGTGTGACAAGTGGATGCTTAAGGATGATGTGGGTGACTTTGATGCGAAGAGTATTCTTAACTGTGGGGATGATGATGGTGTGGAGGATTCCAAGGTCATCAAGCCATTGATGCATGATGACACCATGGTAACTGACCCAAGTTTGGTAGGTATTCATGTAGAGGGATTTTACACTGGACCAAAATGGTATGATTCACCAGGTTTGGATTCCAGTGTTGATGGTGGGGATAGCAGTTTTAGGCATGGTCGAATCGTGTGAGTTGTGATAGCCTGATACCTGGAAGATCCTGTAAATTCTGTATACTAGATGTATTTAGCTCACACCAGTTTGATTAAGTGTCTTCAGTTGGAGCTTCAGTCAAAGTAACCTGTCTGCCCTGATATATACAGGCTGCATTATCAAAGCAACTTTTGTTTGAACTTGTATATAGTCCCTGTATTGGTTATCTGCTTGCTTAAATACATTAAAGCTATGGTTCTGTTGGGGCGTGCCTTAATATTTTGTGGAGTTACTCTGTGTGTGTGGACCTGCATGAGTTTAGCAACAGGTTAGTCACAATTATATGTTAGTTTCCTCATTCCTTCACAAGGCTGCATTAGGCTCGTTCTCACTTTGTTGCATTTTAAGAAGTGTCTTTGCTTAATTATACATTTGCGGGCCTGTTCTGGTTTGTATCTTGGGTACAATGATTTAGAAACTTCTGTTTTTATTTGTCTCTACCCTCTGAATTTAAAAATTATATATGAGGTAAATGATATGGTATTTTCTGTTATGCATCTGCAGACATTTGTAGCTTAATGATTCATCCATAAATAGATATTGCTTCCTTCTGTGCCTATTGTTGTTGACTGCTTGGTTTGTGCCATGACAATTAATGCTTCCCATGTTGGGATTACATGAAACATGATATCCTGGGAAATGCAAAGTTAGTGTTTTGAATACATTATTAAGATTTCATGTTCCTTTATCCAAGCTCCAGGATGTCTCCATGTCACATATAGTACTGCTCCCTCAGTTCCAAATTGTAGGTTGTTTTAATATTATCTAAACTTTTCTAACTTTGACCATGTTTATAGAAAAATATGTTAACAACTGCAATACCAAATGAAAGCACTATCAAAATGTATTTCATGGTGGATTAAACAAAACTAACTTGAGGTTATAGAAGTTGGTGCATTTTTCAATAAATATGGTCAAAGTTATGGAAGTTTAACTTATTATACTACCAAACTAAAACAACTTACAGTTTGGAACAGAGGGATACTGTATTTACAAGGTTCATGCAAGTTCTTTGACAGTCAACGGTGTTGTTCATACTCATTTTTTTATGGAACGAATCCATGCTCATTAAAGCAAACAAGAGTGACATATGCTTCAGTAACATTTACACTTTTCTAGTGTCTGTATTTAGTTCATTGTGTTGCTCTCTGATCAATGTTTCAGGTGAGATTTTCTAGCAATTTCGATTTTGGATAAATGTTATTTCAATGTTTGCAGTTTAAAATATTCCCTCCATTCCAAATTATAAGACGTTTTGGATTTTCTGGGTACATAACTTCTGCTATGCACTTAGATATACACTATGTCTAGATACATAGTTAAAGCCATGAATCTAGAAAAGACAAAACGTCTTGTAATTTGGAATGGAGTACATTGGATATTTCACTCTCAAAATCTCAAGTGGGACTGAGACCCACATGTAAGTTGTGGGCCTATGGCATGTTTCTAAACTGTGTATTTATAATGGCATTTTTCCAATTGTCACATAATTTGCTGTTTTGAAATGTGATGGTATAATAAAAGATATGTAAATGTTTGATTCAGAATCTTGGGGAATTAACAATAGAGCAAATTTCACCAATTAACTTGCATGTTCTTAACCTACAAACTGGGAGACTTCAAGGAATGGCAATCTGCATAACTTTTGTATTTCCGCGGTTCAGGGTTATTTCATTCTGCATTTCTGTGTTTGTTAAAGTAGAAGTTTTTATCTTGGCAAGCATATACACAGTACATGGAAGAGGATGACTTCATTTCCTTAGTCTGATTGCATTGCACCATTTCCTTTGCTACTACATGTTTATTGTTGCTGGTGAATTTACCAGCAATATTAATGAACTATAAGTAACCAACCATTTGTTCATGACCTTCGACATATAGGTTCATCAGCATTCAGCAATGTTTGCGATGTGCAGCCTTTCAACAAGGTTATTGTCAAGCACTGACATCAGATGGTATACCACCAGTTCAAGGTTAGGAGAACCCAGATTTAGTCTTCTCTTTCCATATATGATATATCTTTATTCAGGGGTTATATTGTTAAGTTAGCACGTTTGTAACTAGTGTTCATGCTTTGCGTGTGCCAAATTTCAGCTAAAAAATCAAGCAAACCAAGGTTAACAGTGGAACTAGTGTTGTCTGGTTAAACAGCCAGCTAAAAAATCAAGCAAACCAAGGTTAACAATGGAACTAGTGTTGTCTGGTCAAACAGCTAAGTATGATATAGTCTCGTGATCCCTGCAATTCCTTTTTTATAAAAAAAATTGTAGGATTCATGATTCAACTAGATCTATGATTTTCAGGAGGAAATTCATAACCATACTTTACGTTCATTCCTGAACTGATTGAAGCACTCTGTTGAGGAGAGTCAGGATTAAGATGCTAAATATATCTGGAGGTAGCTTTATGTGGCATGTAAGTTCTTTGTTTTGTTTTTTTGTACTATGGTTATTGACAGCATTTGGAACTTGCAACGGATTTTGAGCAGCTTGCTACAGTGATGGATGTGTGGTACAACTTAAATTATAGGAATGGAATTGGTCCCATCTTAGCTGCCATTTGACATCTGGGTTCTAGAGGCATTCCTCATTTGCCAGTCATGGTGGAATAGCTGTTTAGTAGTGGATTTTGAGCAGCTTGCTACAGTGATGGAATATACTATTGTTTCTCTCCTGTAGTGCACCCATTCCTATGCACATCCAACGGTGGTTGGGATGGGAGCACATGCCCCTGAGGGCAAATTTAACTTTACCCTGTTTAGTATTTACAACCTAATATGATGAAAATGAACTATTCAAGGTGGGGGTTTCTACATGACTTAATATATATCTGAAATAAAGTAAGAAACGGACTGGAGTTTGTTTGTTTGTTTTTCCCTCTACTCTTCGGAGAATCTACTGCCTTTTCCAAGAGTGTACATGTCCCCTTGATTATGAGACTCTTGGTGGAAGCGAAGCCCCTTATGAATAGGCACTATTCAAGGCAGAGGTTGCTGCATGAGTTGACATGGTCTGAAATTAAGTGAGAAAGGGACTAAAGTTTTTTTTCCTGCATTTTTATGATCTTGTCCCTTTTTCAAGATTCTACAACAAGCCCAACTTATGAGACTTTTGATGGAAACTTCTTCCGAATTGGCATAAGGTTTGTTGGATAGCAGTTGATTAAAAAAACAGCACTGGCTCGCATTCTATTCTTAGCTACTTAAACAGTACTCTAATCTTTTTTTAGTTTTTGAGATTGCTGTCATCCATTGGTTACTCTGACCTGACCGGGTCTAGTTGCTCTTGTTGGGTCTGAGGAATGGGCTGTTCGTCTGATAAAATTTCTCAGGGTTGATCACAACAGTGAAATATTGGCTTATTTTATGGAATAGTAGGTACTGTTCTTAATGTTTAGTGAGGATACCTAACATGTTCTGTGGGACGATGAATATCCAAATAACTGTGCTGAAGCAGGGGTTTTTTTTTCCTGCTTGTCAGCAGTGGAGATATGGTGATTGATCTTTGCGGTCAGTGAAAGGGCCTTATAAAGCTGAAGTAATTTAAGGAATGGACAGATTTCTGTTCCTTTTGCTTCCAAGTTAACGTTCAATCATTGCAGTAGATCACCCAATTTTCCTGTTAGGGCTGGGAAGTAATCTAAATAATCAGCAAATTCACATTTGGATGAGGGTTGGAACACTTGAACTTGTCATAAGTCGGCAACATGTCTTCAGTTTATTTACTCTGGGAAGTTGTGGTTGTGACTATTCATTTAACTTTTTTTGGGTAACATTTAGTGCATAGGCTCATAAAGCACATGCAGCCTATTCGTTCGGTCGTATTTGGCTTATAAGCCATGGTTTATCAGCCAACGAACAGTATTTTTCTTTCACACCAAACCAGCCAACAGTACTTTTAGCCATGGCTTATAAGCCAAACCAGCCCAAACGAATAGGCCGATGGTAGTCTGCATATGGCTGACACTGACGCCGACCATGCAAGTGGTGCTCGAAGATCTTTTGTTGGATGCAAGATGCATCTTCTAGTTCTGAAATCCATGTGATGACCTATGTAAAATATGTGGATGCAGCAAGTGTGCTATATGATACTTCTGATAAGCGCGAAACGAAAGTTTATTAAAGGGCATGTTAGCTACTTCCTCGATAAAAAAAAAGAAAGCAATTCTCGTGTTTCGAGGAGTCAATAGGTTTCAAGTTTGACCAAATCTTTTAAAACATAACACATGTGTGATACCAAATATGTATCATTAAACTAATCATGCAATATATTTTTTACCGGGTATCTATTTGGAGTCATAAATATTAATAATATTTTCTATAAATTTGGTCAAACATAAGTTTGGCTCAATATAAACATATAAGTGCATCCTTTTGTGACGGAGGTAGAGTTTGGAGTATGAGCCAGTTCTATATATATGTTACCGGAGGCCTGATATGTTCCCGCTGAAGTCTATGATTTGCCATACCATTGTAGATCTCTGATGTTTGATTCAATGTTGCCCCACTATGAGCTCAAATCTGCATGTGTAAACTAATTACTAACATATTGTTCATCTTCTTGTATGGTCTGGAATGAGCTAGATGTCATAAAAATCATGGCCAGAAACTGTGAAAGTGGTGATGGCACAAAAATCATCAGAACAGTGGTAAAACCATCAGGCTATCACTGGTGGGTGAGTGATGTTTTTTATATTCATTGATATAGCATAGGATAAGTATTCTTTTCTTTTTGCGAAATAGTTGAATAGCCATGGTGAAGCAATTTCTTCTGCTTGTCAGCAGTGGAAATATGGTGATCCGGTCATTCATGTTTGCTCTTCATCGAAGGGCCTTGCAAAGCTGAACAGGTGAGAGGGATCGGCAGGCTACTGTTCCTTTTGCTTCAAGTTAATTATTGATGGCAATTACCCTGTTCGCTTGGCTTATAAGCCGTACTTTTTCAGCCAACGAACAATATTTTTCTCTCACAACAAATCAACCAACAGTACTTTCAGCCATAGCGAACATGGCAAATGTTAGATAGCTGCATTACCTGGCCCAGCGTTCCTGTTTTGACTGGACACTGACTTGAATACTAGTTCAGTTGCCTCTGAATCGGTTAACAAGTCACATTTCGGTGAGGGCTGAGCAGCTTATCATTTGTCGGCAGCTTGTGCCAGTTGTGACCATCCATTCATTGAACTGATTTCAGCTTTCAAATTAACAAATGAGTGCGTGGGCTTCAGTAAGCATCTCGTAACAGTAACATGCATACCAGGGCCTTGTTTAGATTGAAGAAAATTTCAACCTGATGAATAGTAGCACTTTCGTCTTATTTGGTAAATATTGTCCAATCGTGGACCAATTAAGCTCAAAAGATTCATCTCGTGATTTCCAACTAAACTGTGCAATTAGTTATTTTTTTTACCTACATTTAATGCTCCATGCAAGCGTCCAAAAATTGATGTGATAGAGAGAGAATGAAAAAACTTGGAACTTTGAAGGGAACTAAACAAGGCCCAGTTGAACAGCAACTATGCAAATGGTGTCAGAATGAACATTTAAAGAATACATCCTCTAGCACGCAAATCTATGCATCAATTCAAGCCCTTGTTTAGTTACCTCAAAATCCAAACTTTGGCACTATGTAAAAAGAAGATTTCCTGTCACATCAAACTTGCGGCACATGCATGGAGTACTGAATGTTGACGAAATCAAAAACTAATTGCACAGTTTGATTGTACTTTGCGAGACGAACGTTTTGAGCCTAATTAGTCAACGATTGAACAATTATTACCAAATACAAACGAAATGCTACAGTGCGCTACAGTGAATCAGACGGCGCCAACTTCGACGAACTAGACGCGGCCCAACATAAAAGGGCACTAATGTGCTATAGATATTCCTGGTGGTCACGGCGGTAACATGGCCATGTTACCTGTATTGCCTATTGCTATGTAGTACGGGCGGGTTTGACATACATGATAATATATGGCCGGTGATCTCCCCAAGGTTTTAGCACTGCAGCGAGAGTCGCATACAAGTGAAAGCGCGACTCGTACTGGTACCATGATCGCCGAATCATGGGTCACTGTCCTGTACTCTTATCTCAGGTTATACAAGAGCTGTTTGGTTACGTTCCTTGACACAGATTGCCTGGCCTGTAGAAGTGTAGAGTTTCTGGATGCGGCTGGAGCCCTGGTCGTTTCTTGCCTGGTCCAGGCAGTCCAGATATACAAAAAACGGTTGAGGCTCGCAGGCAACGTTGTCTGGTGAGATTCCTTTACAACTGATATGGATCAAAATTTGTCAGATATCTACTTCAAACCAATGCAAACAACATAGATCTGCTGTAGCCTGCACAAGCATAACTCTATGAGTTAACAAGCAAACATCCAGACAGTCTTTTTTCCCAGCTAGCTAACTCTACGGTTCTATCAAAACATCCGCTGTGTGTTATTTAATTTCCTTTGCAGCTAACTGTGACGAGCTTCCGCTTCTTGTAGCGTCCTGCTACCATTGTTTCGCTCGGTTGACTGGTTGTGCCTGGAGGTTATTGTTGGAAGCATTGCGACGAACAATGCCCTTTAGTGCTGAAGTTGCCTCAGGCGCTGGCCATCTGATGGAGTCTCTCTATTCATCTTTCCATTTTGAAAGGACCGAATGGCGCATGGCGGACAGAAAAGAGGTGAATGAGATCTTAAATTTTTTTCTCTTCTCAAGAATGAGAGACGATCACTTCCGAAGAAGAGTAAGGATCACTTCCAGGAAGTATCTTCTCAAAATAAGGAAATTCATGATTCAGCCCGTTGTTCTATGGAGAAAAATATGAAACCACAATCAAAGGAATTCTGAAAATCATGAAATTTGACCAAGAGATTCATAACATCATAGACAACAACAATACCAAAAAATATTTTCAAGCTTGGTTGACCTTCTTTCCAAAAAAAAAACTCCAAAATCGATCCAAATGTTGTTCTAGGCCTTAGCCTTCAAACACCAGCCTACTGCTCTAGATACCGGAAGCATGACGACTCCGAATGGAAGGAACACAACGGAAGGACGAAAGGAAATATATGTACTGAGCCCTATTTATACACGTTCGTATCTTTTACAAGGACCAAAATGCCCCCCTAACTACTCAGATCCCCGAGAATATGCCTCGTCCTTGAAGGCGTCTTCGGTCCACCCCGTCTGCGACCTTCACCGGCAAACGCCTTCCTCTGGCGGGTCCTCTCCGTACGGGCCCCCACGGCCGGTGCCCGCTGGGCCTTCCTAGCAGGACGACGGGACGAAAACGACGAAAGACCTGCAAGACGATATGTCATTCTATAACGGTTAGCCACTGGCGGACTAAAAAGTCCTTCCTGATGCCGTACTTTGCTAATGATCGCTCGCTGACGAAAGCTGCAGATGCCTTTCGCCGTAGGTATCGTCGATGCGTCATTCGGCTCAAACGGGTGAAACCGCTGGTCTAGGGCTTTTGAGCCCTCTCCCTTGAGTCAAGGGTGAAAACTACCAATGGCAGTCGCCAATCGTTTCTTCAATGGCCGATTCGACCCACATGGGCGAAACGTTGGTCGAAAGCTTTTGCGCCCTCCTGCACGAGCCAAGTGAAAACTGCCGCTAGCTTTCGCCACTTGTTTCGTTGGCAGGCCTTTCGTCCCTAGCAGGCGACCCCCCCCCCCCCCCCCCCCCCCCCCTCCTAAGGCCTCCCCCAACACCAAATAAGTTAAAAATGACTATTACAAAACTTGTCCCACACCTTTACTAACTCGTTGTGAAGATAATCCCAAAGAATCTTTCAAAAAATATTAAAGCTTCACCACAAATTCCTATCAAACTGGAGTTTTCTTGTAAAACTCAAAAGAGATAATTCAATGTGCTCGTAGAAAATCAGTTGAAGGGCAAAGCTTAAATATGTTCCCTTAAGATCATAGCACCAAGGTTGAGCACAAGAATCAATCGAAGATGCTCTACTCAAAGATTTTTCACCAACATAAGATCTTGGAGAAGAGGAGTTTGGTGCTGGGGTTTATCCCATCGTGTACCCATGTCCAAAGGCCCCAAAAATCACCTCAAGATCACCCAAGAAATCAGATCAATTGCAATTCTAAGAATCACCAAGCAAAGATAAAAAAAAAGCACAAAAAAACAAACCAACAGATTCAAAGAGAGGGACACAAGAAATTAATTTAACAAGATTTTCTTCACTTCAAATCAACAATAAATTAATCTATACATCATATTATCCTACCTTCCAACATCCTCCCACTTTGGTGAGAAACGAACCTAATAGAAAATCAAACCTCGCTAAATTCATTTTTATATCAAATTAGCTCACCTAAGAGGAAATCAAATAACTCGAGCTTAACTCCTCTAATTTTTAGAGCACTTAGCTAACCCTAGGAAATGAACAAGTGGTGGAAAGACCCCCCCCCCCCCCCCCCCCCCCCCCTCTTATTTATAGAGGGTATTACACATTTCAAGAATACCAAATTTAGGATCAAGTTGGTTGGATGCCATAACTGGCTACAACTAAAGTGCAGCTTGCTCAACCTGTGATAGGTTGCAGCACTAAAATCATGCGTCAAACTTTTGGCAAGGAGTACATGCGCAAGACACACAAGAGAAACTAGAGTTTTTGCGTCACAACTAATTCTGTCAGCAACCAAGCACATCGTTCGACATGAACCATTTAGCCACCAAAGACAAAATGGTTCTAGTTGGTTTTCCATGCATCAGACGGCTATGGGACCTTTATGAAGTCGTTTCACCTCGATGCTAGTTCTCCGGTGATGCTACATCCCTGAGATCCTCTCTTGGGTTTTGAGGCCCAAACCCGGAAACCATCCCACTCGTGATTTTGAGGTTGAAATTGCCAAACTCTCTAGTGTACCATAGTAGGTACACAACCCCTCAAATGTCGACATGTGTCCTCCAATGTCCTCATCCCGACGGTCCGCCTAGTGCTTGCGACGCCTCGTCATAATTTTTTCCAATCCCGGCCTTGGCTGAGGACAACATCGTCTTTGTCACCATCTCGCATGTGTTGTTGCTCATCGATGTGCCAAGTGCTAGCCATCTTTGGTCCGTCCTCTGGCCTCTTGGCCCCTTGGTCCAAGACCCCGTGTTCGGTTTTCACAACTCTGGTTCATCAACCCATGCCTCTCGCTTGACCTTTTCCAATGCCGTCTACCAATGTATTTAACACCTGCACATCCACGAGCCAAGAAACACGTCGCACAACACATACTAACTCAACATCTTGGTTAGTCCAAATCACAGTAGAACGAGATCAATCAAAGCTCAATCATCTCACCTTGATAACCACTCATTATCTATGACATAGGTACATATCCACCATGTTTTCTCATATTTGTGCTCCAATAACGTCGTGTCCTGGTTGCAGCAGTACCTCTTGCATGTGTGCAGCCAAGTAGAAAGTGACCAAGGTCTGCACTGGTATGAAATGCCCTAAACTCCACTTACAGTATCTACATTGACAATCTAAAAGCTGTGCCGTTTGTTGTACAAGTTCCTTCAGCTTGCAACAATCAGAGCTAAGCGAATCAGCTAGTAGGCCTAAATACTCACTCCTCAAGTTCTCGTTTAAAAGTTGCAAAGCTCCTCTTAGCGTTGCTTCAAGTCAGCTCTGAATTTCAGTCAGTAATCCAAAAAGGAACATTTGAAACAGAGTTGAAGTTAAATTTCTTCACTTGAAGACTAGAAGTTGAATTGTGGTTAACTGCTGAATTGAAAATTTGCCTGATCCGAACTGCCCAAACAAAATGTTTTGGGGATCACAAGATTTAAGAGAACAGCGTATACTCCCCTTGGCGCCAGTTTGAAGATCCACAGCATCGCACGGCAGCATGGCGAAGCCTAGAACTCTGGAAGGGGCTCTGCTAGCGCCGACGCGCGGCACCGTTTTGATCTGACGAATACCCCGGGCGTCCGCATGAGCTGCATGTAATGCTAATGCATCGTCCGCCGCGTCACCCTCGGGGCCCCCGGCCCGCCGGACCTGTGCGGCCGTGCCGTGCGTTCTGCGACGACGGGGAATATATGATCCTGGTGCCGTGCTGCGTGCTATCAAAGTCTCACCTGGAGTAGGTGTTTGGCGGTAGTCTTAATCTTGTTTCGAAATGACGCGCGCTCGTTATGTGTCTGTTGAAAATTATGGGTGGTTTTCACGTATGATGGTGGTTGATCCTGGTGCCGGCGTATGAACTGTTGTGCTGAATAAGCCTGAGATGAGATGTCTCCGAGTTGGGCCATGCATTCGAAAACCTGTTTCCTGATAACGAGGCTGGACTGCAGAGCTAACGAGCAGCATATATAGCTTGATGTGCCGGCGTATGAACTGTTGTGCTGGATAAGTTCGTCGTTGGTTTGCGTTACAGTTACAGTACAGGTGACTGAAGCAACGCACAGCCATCGACATAGCGCATGCATCCATCGGTGCGCAAGTCGCTTCGCCCGCATCGTAAACTCCATTTTGTTCTTCGTACGAAAAAAAAACACAACTCTTGTGTGTGTTCTCGAAAAAGAAAGATCCATCAGCGCCGACCCGGTGCATCCTGCCTACTAGTGCCTATCTTACGCAGCTTTGCATCGAACTTTAGATTGCATTCCCTGATGGATTCTGATCTCGTTTACACCGCTTGACAAAGCTTAAAAGATGCATGATGCGATGCATCGAGGAATGACGAACAAAGGAAGGATCACTCACTCAGGCCTGGCTGGAAGCACCTGTGCACGCAGGCAGCATGTTGCATCTTCAGAGGAAGGAAGCATCGAATGGATAGGCACATTCCTCCCAGGTGCACCGCCCCAAGTGGCCAGAGCATCTCGAACCAAAACGTGATCCAAGCAAGCTCGCCAGCGCGCGGGCAGCCGTCGTGTTCGTCACCCCTCGTGACTCTCGCGGTCTCGCCACAATGCCGATCTGCATTCTCGCTCGGATTCGCATCGCGTGGAAATGGAATGCGAATCTAACCGCCAAAGAATTTGTTCGACAAAAGTTCCGTTTCCCCTGAATCCATTACCCACGACGCCGCCCACCTGAGTTCTAGGAGTAGTACTAGTTTTGTCAGTGCTGGTAGGATAGGAAGATGCTTAACCCCTCAGCCTCAGCATGGATTGGTTGGTCGTCGACACGTCAAGCAACAGTGCCAAAACGCGAACGCCAAACGCATGCGAGCGAGAATGAGACCGTGGCAACAAGCGACAGGGACGGAACGGAGACGATAGGTTGGTGAACGAACAGCGACCAACTTCGCCCTGCTGGGACGAGTAGGTACGCAGTGATCGACCACGAGGCCAGGGTAAAGAAAGTAAAGCCTGAAAGAAAAAAGCGGTTGTTCGTCCAGCTGGCCGACATCACCGACGCAACCGAAAGTAAAGCACGGCGGATCGGGCCTCGTGCTAAACCGCAGTTAAGGTATTGCTTAAACAAAGAATGGGAGGACGAGGGTGTCGCTGTCCTCCAAGATTGTGGAGGACGGAGGAGGATCCTGTTTAGTTCGCGCTTACCTCAGAATCAATGAATCATTAGTAAACCAGCACGCATCAGGTTCCTTAATCAGAAATACTAATGCTGCTAGTACGTATCGGCACAATCGCTTTCGTTCGCCCCTGCCGAATCCAGATGATGCGGCGGGGAAATAAACGGATTTGCGGGGGCGAAAAACACGGCGATGCTCTCGGCGACAAATTAATTAATCCACGAACGCGATCCGGCGAAACAGGCGCACATGGAAAGAAATCACAGATGGAGCGAGGTGATGGCGAGCCGGAGGCACATGCGCGCTCGCGCGGTGCGGTGGCGCGCCGTGCAGCGGCACGACGACAGCCGCCCAGCCCAGCGTTCGGCCGTGGTTGGTTCCCCCCGTGTGAACGGTGTGATCGATCGACGATCTCCTCGGTTTCGAGAAGCCAGGCGAGCCCTCTTCCGC
Organism: Miscanthus floridulus; assembly: GCF_019320115.1. Classification (NCBI taxonomy): domain Eukaryota; kingdom Viridiplantae; phylum Streptophyta; class Magnoliopsida; order Poales; family Poaceae; genus Miscanthus; species Miscanthus floridulus. The sequence goes on from NC_089581.1 coordinate 157,862,487, forward strand.
CCGTCGGCCTCGGGCTGGCCGCTGGCGCGCGTTGCCCACCTCACGCTCGCGGTTCCCCGGCCCCGAGACCGTCATCACATGGCCCGCCGCGTCGCTGGCGCCTCCGCACATGCCGCGCCGCTGGCGCCGGCTCACGTGACCGCGTGGGACGTCGACACGTTCGCGCGTTGCTTGCCCTTTTTCCTTGGAGCCGGCCGAGCCGCGCACATACTCCGTACGCGAGGGCGCGCTGCCCCACGCGCCGTTCCGTACCCGGAGCCCGAGGGCGCACCACGTCGCCACGACCCACGACGGCCAATCGGGTAGCGCCACGCACAACAATTCGCTGCACGTCCCGACGTCATCTCGGCTGATGCCGTGTACCCTGCCCCCTTCTGCCGGCCGTGGTTCTACTGTACCAAGCTGTCAAAATTAGGCCCAGATTCACCGTCATATCAAATCTTGCGGCACATGCATGGAGCATTAAATGTAGGTAAAAAGAATAACTAATTGTACAGTTTGCCTGTAATTGGCGAGACGAATCTTTTAAGCCTAAATAGTCCATAATTGGACAATTTTTGCCAAATACAAACGAAAGTGCTACAGTAGCCAGAAGCCAAAAATTTCCGGAACTAAACGCGCCCTTAGGCTATAAACCTGAAGTCAGCCTAAGAGCGTTCCTAACACAAATTATTTATCATCCTGTCCCTTATAAGCTCGTATATTTGACCTCCGATTATTCATACAGTACCTTTTACTTGTTCTTCTTCGCGCGCCAACCGCCGTCTCTTAGAGTAAACCTATTTGAAGATATAAATGTTGATATTTGTAAAAGTTAATTAAATTTAAAAAAATTAACACTTCTTCAATATTCCATGTGCCTTAAGATGATTTCAGGCAACACTCTTATTCCACCAACTAGTATAAGTAAATTGTTATTTTTGTAATTTATTATTTGTCTTTGTGTCATAACATATTAAATTTTTGTCCTTGTCTACCCATAGAAATAATTATAAATTGCTAATTGTCTTTGTGCCAAGGTAAACCAGATTTTGTCGGGATTGTGGTTTTGTCTGACAAGTTTTTTTATTCTCGGTGACGAAAATTGCAGATTGCACCTACAGAAATTGCAATGAACGAAATATGCAATTTTAGTACAAAATATATGCAATAAGCATCGCCTGAAAGGAAATTAAAATTCAGGCACATGAAATTTAGCAAGTCCCAAAATTTAAACGTGTTTTAAATATAGATGTTCTTTTGGGACAGAGCAAATACCCAAACAAGATAAGTTGATGAAGCCAAGCTGTGTGAGCTTAATGTTTTTTTAAGTAGCTACAGTACGAGGCACGTTAAACCCTCCAAAGAGGCCCTTGAACGCTAGTGATGCCCTTTTAGGAGCCGCCGGACGGCGGCGCCGGGTACGTGGCATGCGGGCTACGGCCAACGGTTGTCGCCTGTAACATGGGGTGGGTTCCAGAGTTCAAAGCGCAATGGGCATGGGCCTGCAATGCCTCCAAACCAATGCAGAGTTCCTGTCCACGGAAGGCGACCGAGGACAGGGCGAACCAAGCCGTTTGAGCACGTCGCGTTTGAGCAGCAAAAGCACTGGCGTTCAATTTGGCCGGCGACGTGACTTGTGATCACCGGAAACGCTCGGTGCCACCACCGCGCGACGAAAGTGTTGGCGTCGGAGCGCAGCGGGTAGGGCCTTGTTGCCGGCGCTTCTCAGCCTGCGCACGCAACGCACCGCACTCATCTATCTGCCGGCGGGTGGGCGCTATCCAGGGGGCGCGTTTCCCGGTGCCGCGCGCGGGGCGGCGATACGGTCGTTTTCTCGTGTGCCGCCCTGTACGTGGCCATGCGGTCCCAAGCTAGACATACGTACCCCAGCCTAGTGACGCGCAAGTTGGATGGAGGGTCTCGATACGATTCGGGATCGTCACATAGGCCTTATTTAGATTGCAAGTTATTTTACTCTCTCTCTCTCACATCAAATCTTTGACATATGCATGGAGTATTAAATATAAATAAAAATAATAATTAATTACATAGTTTGATTGTAAATTACGAGACGAATCTTTTAAGCCTAGTTAAGCCATGATTGGACAATAATTGTCAAATACAAACGAAAGTGCTACAATGCCAAATACTGATTCCTAACCTCAATCTAAACACGGCCATACATGCATGGTGATCTAGTAGCCTAGCAGCCACAATGATGCAGTACGGGTCACATTCTTATCGCACCAGTACTGTTCGCTTGAACTTATCGGCCCTACATTTATAGCAAAATAATAGTATTTTTCTCTCGCAACAAATAACATCAGCATCAGCCTGCCGTTTTTTCCACCCAGCCGAATAGGGCGTAACGCCGGGTGCGGCTCTAGCTCATGTATAGATGGCGTGCTTTCGGTCTCCCCGGCGATCTTATCAGCTTGCACCTCCGATCCACTTTCGGCAAGAAACGCCGGCGAATTTACTGCGAGTACGTACGCGCTTCTGTAATAACGCGCACGCACGTTTAGTGTTTACACCATCCTCGCAGTCGCAGTTCAAGGAAAGGAATGGCAAAGGATCCGCTGTCGTTTCGACCTGATTTGTGCAGGTACACAAGACAAATCGACGATCAGAGCACTGAAAATGGACCTAGCGATCGATGTGCATGTGTGTGTACTGTAACTTTGCAAGAACGAATGAACGATCACGTGTGATGTTCGTTCTTCCTCATCATGAGCCCAAAAGTCGCAACCTTGTAGAACTAACCTGAAAGGATCTGCAGGGACGGGAGGAAAATTGTGCAAGCGAAAAAGGGCATGTGCGGAAAGGACGGCATCATTACGATGGATGGATGTGCAGGCCGTACTGGTACTTTTGAATTGCTTCAGTAATTATTATGATGATCTCTCTCCAGATTTCTCCTACCTGCTGCTGCTGCCCCATATGACAGCGTGTGCTTCGCTTGCAAGCAAATCCAGCTGGGGGGAATGGAACCAAAGAGTCCGACGGGCGATCGAATCGATCGAGCAACATCGACTCGATGGAAAGCCTAGTTTATATATATGTGTCTTTCGATTCGCAGGTTTGTCGCAGCAGAAGCAAGCACTGTTGCTGGATGGATTAGACACCAACTAACCTCGATTAATCAACGCCGGCACATCCTTTCCCGTGAAAAGAACCTGTGATGAGAGAGTCCGTCCCCGTATCCTTTGAAAGAATTCTTTAATTTGCTTGGTGACCACGGGTAGTAGTCTCTTTATCCTTGGAATTCTTGACCCGTTTAGTCTTTTCTAATGTGCTAACACCCTGACGGTTTTTCTCTGACCGAGCGAAATCCGGGCGCCTTTCTTTCAGCTCCAAGAAAAAAAGGAACTTGTCCTGCATATTCCAGGTAATGGTTGGCTTGGACGGCAAGCAACTGGGAAGGAACGCGCGGTGGCACGGGGCTATCCATCGCCCCATCAGCCACTAGAGTCGTGAACAGACGCAGATGCGGAGATGCCTGCCTGCTCGGGACCACCGTTCGGTGGGAGCGGGCCAGCAGCACATATCAGAACAGCGGTGCTTTTTGCCTACGGAGGACGGAGTACGTGCGCGCGTGCAAGCTGCGTGTGTGTGGCAGGTGTCAGGTGTGGTGTACTGGTGTGGACGAGCTCCAGCTCCGCGTGCGCGTGGTGGTGGTAGTTGACCCGGGTCGGTGCTATCAAGGCTCGCCAAGGCCGTAGCTTTTCATTTCCCTTTTCCTTCTCCCGTTCTCCGCCTAAGAACTTCTGGCGCCTTTGACGCGGCCCTGCTCGTAGCTGCCTCCGTTCCCCGGGATCACACCGAACAAGGTTTCGAAAGTATGAACGCGTCACATACACCCGTCGTATCTTCTCGCAAGAATGGAAAGCAATGGCCAATGGACAACAGCGATGCTAAAACTAGTTTGTAGTATACACTGCACAAGGGTTGGGTGGTTGGGCACATCTGAGTACTGCATGCTGTACCCGGCCGTGCATCCAGACGCACGAAAGAATCGGAAAAGGGGTTCTCCGCGACGCGCGTGGGCGCGGCGCCAGGCTGCCTGCCAGGTGCCTGCTGGCAACCACGCATGGGCCAGAGGGCGGCGATCCCCGCCCTCCCTTCCCACGACAACGCCACTGACTCATCTCTTTCCCACCGGATCCCAGAAGCTTTTTCCACACGGCAGCCGGGCAGCGTCTCCCTTTCTCATGTGTACTAGACTACTAGAGTAGTAGCCTCCTACCAGTACTACAAATTTCCCAGCAGGACCCGTTCGGTCCAACCCCAGCAGCCCAACCACGTACCATTCCGATTGCCCGGTCCTCGTCCGCGACCGCCGTTTGACTCCAGAGCCCGCCCCCTCTCAGGCTCCCCACCAATCGGTGGCAAGGGTTGCGTGAAACCGCCGGTCTCGCGCGCCCATTTTAGACGGACGCTGACCGAGACAACCCCGGCGATCCCCACACACCCACACCCACACACACAGACACAGGCACAGGCGGAGAGGCCACATCTCGGCAAGCGGCAGCCAGCCCATACCAGAGCGAAAACCCAATTTTGAACCGCCGCGACGCTCCCAAGTCCGAACCAAATCCACGATCCCTCCGACCGAAACGAAATCTCCGCCTCCCTGTCCCTACCCTGCCCAGGAGGAAAGAAACGCACGCACCCACGCCCCCGCGCCAAAGGAACCGTCGCCGCGTCGCTAGAAACTGAAGCGGAGCAGAGGAGAGGCCGAGGCCAGGAGAGGGTTCCCGGCGGCGATGGAGCGGTACCATCCCTCCGAGGTGTACGAGCTCTTCGTGCGCCACATGAACACCCCGAGGTAAGGGAGGGTGGGGAGGGGGCAATTTCGTCTCTCTTTTTTTTTTCTGCGGTTTCTCGTTCTTGGATTGGATGGATCCTTTCGATGGAAAGAGCGGTCGGTGATCGGTCGGCGATGGATGGCGCAGGGTGGTGGTGGACAACGGCGTGTGCGCGACGGCGACGCTGGTGCAGGTGCACAGCGCGAGGAAGCACGGCGTGCTGCTCGAGGCGGTGGCGGCCCTGTCCGACCACGGCGTCTGCGTCCGCAAGGGCTACATCTCCTCCGACGACGGCCGCTGGTTCATGGACGTCTTCCACGTCACCGACGCCGCGGGACGCAAGGTGGCCGACGCCGACGCCCTGCTGGCGCGGCTCGAGTCCTCGCTCTCCGCGGACGCATTGCCGCCCCGCACGCCGCCCTCCGCCGCCGTGGGAGCTGGGATGCCCACCCTGCTCGAGCTCGTCGGCGCCGACCGCCCGGGCCTCCTCTCCGAGGTCTTCGCCGTGCTGCACGACCTCCGCTGCGACATCGCCGACGCCAGGGTCTGGACGCACGGCGGCCGCGTCGCCGCGCTCGTGTTCGTGCGCGACGAGGAGACGGGCGCGCCCATCGACGACGCGGCGCGGGTCAGGCGCGTGGAGTCCAGGCTCAGGCACGTCCTCCGCGGCGGCGCGCTCGGCGCGAGGATGGTCCGGGCAGACGCCGCGGCCGTCAACATGGACCGGAGGCTCCACCAGCTTCTCAACGAGGACGGGGAGGCCGAGAGCCGCGCCGACCAGGCGGAGGCGACGGCGGTCGCCGTGCAGGATTGGGGGGAGAGGGGGTACTCGGTGGTCACCGTGAGCTGCCGTGACCGGCCCAAGTTGCTCTTCGACGTCGTCTGCACCTTGACGGACTTGGATTACGTGGTGTACCACGGCACGTTCGATACGGACGGCGATCACGCCCAGCAGGTGAGGCATCGAGGCGTTTCTTTCGCGATTGATTGATCCCCAAAGATTTTTTTTCGTCCCGGTGAAATAGGTCGGTGCTACCTTGATTTTTGTCGCGCTGATCTAGGGCCGCCATTACTGAGTTCCCAGCCATCTGGAGTTCTTGGAGTTGGAATTCCTGCCAGGAATCTCGATGTTTCCATAGTACTAACTGGCTGCGTTAGGCGCGTCGGACCTTTCTATCAAATTTTTTCTCTCACTTTTACCTTTTGGTTGCTTTGATTGTGATTCTTGTGTGTATGCTTGAAGTTAACCCGGCTTTTGTTCATGAAAATTTCCTTTTACTGAGTTTTCTGGGCTTGTCATTATAAAACGGAATGTTTAGTTTTTGTTAGTTTCATTTGCATTGCTATATTATTCTGCTTCAAAATTGTACCCCAGCATAGTCACGACTGCATAATTAATAGTAGTACTGAGCACTATGGCCCACTACCCTATATTCAGCTTGTTCGGCAAGAACAGTGTTTTTTAGCCAGTTTCGCAAACCGAACGGGCCTATATCTTGCAAAACTGATTGAATTGCTGCTGCCGTGCAGCAAATTGAATTCAGACACTATACCTATGCATACATATGCACGCCTGTTTACCACGGGTTGATTAACTGAAGCTAAGCTGGCATCTTTTTTTTTTTTTTTTTTTGAACAAGCTGACATCCTGTTGCTTGGGTGCAGGAGTTCTACATCAGGCGGTTGGACGGGCGGCCAATTAGCTCGGCGGCCGAGAGGCGGCGCGTGATCCAATGCTTGCAAGCGGCCATCGAGAGGCGCGCATCCGAGGTGCGTGACCGCTGAATATCTCCCTTCCTTTCCCTCCATGCCACGCCACCGCAGCAAAAGCACGCGACTCAAGCGCAACGTCTCTTTCGTTCTCTGCCCAACTTTCCACTTCACCGCCGTGTGTTCGGCCGAAATCCCAGCCGCACACCTCTGTCTATTCTCTAACACCAGACTGAGCGATCCTCTGTGACTGTGCGCAGGGCGTGAGGCTGGAGCTGCGCATCACCGACCGCCGCGGGCTGCTCGCCTACGTCACGCGCGTGTTCCGGGAGAACAGCCTCTCGGTCACGCACGCCGAGATCACCACCAGGGGCGACATGGCCATGAACGTGTTCCACGTCACCGACGTGGCCGGCCGGCCCGCGGACCCCAAGACCATCGACGAGGTGATCCAGAGGATCGGCACGGAGAGCCTCCGGGTGGACGAGGAACGGTGGCCGCGCCTGTGCTCGACGGCGGGCGACGCGGGCCGCGGCGGCGGTGCGGGGATCTTCTCGCTCGGGAGCCTTGTGAAGAAGAACCTGGCCAGCCTCGGCCTCATAAGATCCTGCTCATGAGGACGCGATCAGGGGGGGGGGGGGGGGGGGTGGCACGTGCGTGCTCCATGGGATGGATCCTTGTGTAAATATGGGATGGTGCGTGGGTTAGTTTGTAAATGAGTAGGAGTTTTAATTTGCCGTTTCTAGGTTCTAGTTGCCACGTGTACATAGTAGCAAGTGGAGATGGAAGGTTTTAAAAGTTGCTGGTCGGCAACAGCTTGGAGCTTAAAGGACCTCTTTGGTGGGTCATGCCACGTATCTAACTTTTTACATAAAAATAGATGGATGGAAGAAATATAATATAATATAATATATCCATGTCGAGTTCTAAGTACGTTGTTAGTACCCTATATGGTGGTAACTGAATATTTCTTGATGTCCGTCCTTAGCCCTTGTGGTATGGTGACATGACGAAAGCTCTGTTCCGAGATCTCGAGGTATTTTTAAATGAAACAGAGCCGACCAGTGAGAGATTACTATGTCATCTGTGTGTCGTGGTAATGCAATGAAAAAGAAAGCATATGGGTCAGTATCCTGGTTCGGAAGGAAATTACCCTGAATCTTAGACCCGTCAGAGTGAAACCGAGTACTTATTTCGCAAGGTCAAAAATGGATCTCATATTCTCATGTGGTTCACTCAACTCTCGAGGTGGTGCCATCTGGCCAAACAAGCGGAATCGGAACAATACTAAATTTTACCCGTTCACATCAAAAGGTCAAATCTGAGATCATACAACGGAATAATGGGCGGAGTATGACGGCTGATCTGACAAAATTCATTTGAACTTTCAGCAAACCAACATCCCTCGTCAAATGCCCTGCATATGAACGTCCACTGGCCCACACACAAATTCATCATTTCGAGTACAAGTTTCCTTGCGGACACACTATTTTTCAACCTATTTACCGACACCGTTTCGCTGTCAGCTGAAAACAAAACCATTTGACTTCCTACAGCTACATTGAAAATCGGTTCGGGTAGACCAATGATCCTGCAGTGACATATGTGCTCACGGCTGCCTCTGTGTCTGTCCCCTCGATACGAAACCAGGAAAAGATTCACGCATGCAGCAGCGGCGCGTAAGACACTGGCCGGCGCCTCGCTTTCACGGGAGCTGAGCTTTCGCCGACCTCCTCCTCTCGGCTGGCTGTCGAGGGTTTCCGGGACCTGGACTCCTCAGGGCTCAGGCTGTGGCTGCCTTGTGAGTTGTGACGACGGAAGGATCGACGCCGACGCTTACCGGGTCATGTGTCATGCATGCCGAACGAACGGAACTGAACCAAGCCTTGGCGGCAAGAAACGAGAAGAGCCCGCGTCTCCCAACCACTGCTGACCTACCGCCCAACTGCCGCGGATCGGACCAAGCCTGGTACGAGACGCCCGGCCGCGGATCGCCGCCATTGCTTTCGGGGCAGCTGCAGTTGCGGTGCGGTAGATCAACTCGGGGGAAAATGACCGCCCAACCTTTTTCCTAATTCCTATTCCCGCCATCTCGCCGCGGACTCCTCTCTCTTCTCCCGTTGGTGCGTGCGAGAGGGAGGGGGGGAGTGGGGAGAGATCAGGTGGGAAGTGTATGCTTGGGATGGGCCGTTGCGTTCGTTGCCGGTTTGAATCCGCGAAAACGACGGGTGGTTGGTTGTGGTGGAGTCCATGGGGATTGGGGAGCAAAACGTGCGGGAAACCATCCTGTGTGAGAATGGGTTCGGTGTACGACCGCCATCATCGCAATTAATCAACGCCGAGTTGACAGCAGGGCGAGAGGACCCTCTGGAGTGGTCCTTGGCAACCACTACAGCCAGTGCAACGAGCAGAGTTTTCCGAGTTGCGACGAAGTGGTTTTCAAAATTGAGATGATTCCTCTGACACAAAAGAGCTTTTATTTTGCACCATTTTTTTTTCTCTCCAGATTGTGTGTTTGGAGATCTAATGAAGCAGTTTACCATGAACAGTTACCGATTTACTGGTAGCAAACCACTGATCAGGGTCACCTTCATTCGTGTGACGTGTCGCCGGTCTCAGTCTGCCCTGGAATTCCAGAGCCCTGCTGCTCCAGCCGAGCTGCGAGAGTTTGGTATCGGCTATCGACCTTGTTGCGTGCGTACGAAACCTACTTTCACACCTACCAAAACGGTCTCGTTTTGTAAGGACAACGATCTCGAGAGCGACAAGAAAGCTAAAGCTGGAAGCTCCTTGCCTGGCTCTAAGAGAACAGAATCACCGTGCCAACGACTTTCTGTGCCCTAAAACAGCAAACTTCATGGCAGAATGACAGAGGCGCAGAGGAATTGCTTCGCTCATCCTGCTGCTGAACTGCCAAGGGCAACAGGATTCCGGCAACGGATCCCACCGGATCTGCAGCCGATCGGGCGTCCGTGCCTGCATAACTGTAGATCTACGACGCACTAGAAGCTACGCCAGGAAAAAACTGGATAGCAATTGCTAGCCAATTCAAGTTCTGCATTTCAATGCTGCAACTTGCAAGACCTAAACCAAGTCACGAACGCTTCCGAAGTTTTACAGCACTTATGTTGCAGCTACCAAGCACCCTTCCAACTTGTAAAAGAATGTTTCTATGATACCCGCCCTGGACAGAGCAGGAGGTTACTGACCTGTACAAAAGAATCTATGGCTGTTTTGACAGTTTATGGGCGAGACGCACCATTTGATTCTGATGTGGTTCAAACGACAAATTACAACCGTTAACATGCATGCATCAACTAATCCTGAGGAGTTTAACCAGCTTACACAGGGTCACTGCTTCTAGGTATTATTCTTACTGGAAGACCAGCTGGCGCGGGATCTTGATGATCCATGACCAGGTGTCTATCATCTTCATCCTTCTGATGGACATCAGCAAAGTGCAGGCTCAGCCCTTCCTCAATGTCAGAGTCGACCATATATCTTGTCTTGGACAAAGCTTGAGGGCTCCTCCACACGCTGCTGCTTCTACCATTGCTCTGCTCTAGATCCTCCGTGCTTCCCTCTGATGTATCGCCACTGTGATTACTGGAATGAGGATGTGTCATGTATCGATTTCCAAATTCTGGAGGCTCAATGAAGCTGCCCTCGGGACCAGAAGGATATGCAGGGGCATGTGCCCACCAATTGCTGTTAGTGTTATCTTCTGTACCATGGTGCTTCACTGGAGTGTTCCGGAACAAAGCACTTGATGTGGATGCCCCCAGATGACTTTGAACCCTTTCGTACAACTCGTAATCCCACTCTCCGACTTCTTCAATTTCAGATGTTTCCCTTGCTGGTGGACTTGTGCTCACACCAGTCTCAGGGAATGCTGGATCAAATTGGGGGGCCTCAGCTCTATCCGAGCGTGGTGGATGACACATGTAATACCAGTCCAGGATATATGGATGAGTTCTTTGGTCTGTGTCCAGCAATCCCAAGGGGTTCAAGTTATAAACAGGAGGCAAAGTGGCCTCAGCATGGCCATGAATATCGCTATTGAGTTGTTGGAAGGTATCATCCCTTTGACCTCTAGTGCCTGCCACAAAGCCTGAAGCTTCCATTGCTTGATATTGTGCAAGAGCTTGTTGACGTATTTGCTTTTCTTTGAACTTTTGGAGGTTAGATAAGAATTGTTTGCCATCAGCATTTGGCTCCCATGATGGATAGACACTCTGAAAACTGAAAACAATCATGTAAGACGGTTAGTCTTCATATTGCTGCTCCTGGTTTTGCAATGACAAGAAAATCTGATTGAACTTTGAAAATCTAAGGACAGGTAACCTATTCTGATCTTGACCTCCCAAAGAAGAGGGGGAGAAAATTGCAAAAGTGTAGTACAGGCCTCTATGGAAGCAGCCAAACCCAGGCATGTGATCGAAGAGTACAATATGCAGAGTTGACTTAATAGAATGGTGCTCGCTAAAGCTGTTGATCAGTGCTTGTATAAGACTACTTTTTTTCCCCTCGAACTACTTGTATAAGACTACTGAACTACGTCTATAGCACACAGAGCAGACCAAGCAGAATGATTCTTGCCTGGAATATCTTCAGATCAGTGCTAAAAGATTGTCAGTGCCTATATTCTGCTACACCTATAGTGTCAACAGGGCAGTAACGGCAAAAGGTGTGACAGTAAAAAGGGTGCTCTTGTCCAAACTTAGGATAAAAGCAAGCCTTCATATACTAGTACCTTCAAGCGATTAAAGTTAGAAATACTGGATGTTTTCATTTGCCTAGGCAACATCATTTTCCACCAAATCCCACTATTAAGGCCTGGGAAGAGGGGGTAGGGGGATGTTCTAAGAATTTTCCAGATCAGTTCACACTTGTACAAAATTCAAAGGATTTACTTCCTGAAACCCCCGTTTCCAAACAGGGACTTAATGTTGATAGGTGCCATTTTAGATAGTACACATTTTACAGGAGCAAACTATCTAAGTAATCTAAGGCACTCAAATGGTACATAAATTTGCAAGCATCGCATTCAACGACACTACAGTAGAAGTACACCTGTTGGGTTGCTGCCCCAGCTAGCTTCCCGGACCAGACAGCACCATCCAGCCCCAGGTGCTCACAAAATCGGACGCCTGGGGGTGCTGCCTAGCCTAGGCAAGCTGGCCACACAACTTCAGAGCAAACAACTATTGAAGTACTACAATTCATCTAATCAATCCTTGACAGCACTTACAATGCACTTGTGATAAACCACACTACATGCCTAGTAAAAAAGTAAAAGAAATATTTGAAATTGCATGTACCTTAAGAACGATTTCTCCATCTTCCCTTGGGAGCTCCTGAGACCTTTAAGAGCATTGAACGGTGACCCATAGTTTCTATTTCCATGTCTTTTGAAGTCAAACAAGCTCAGACTATTGTAAACATAGAGAAATAAATGTGTTAAGTATTGCAAAGGCCAAGCAAAAATAAGCACTAAGAAAATAACAGAAACAGAAGCAAAGACCTGCATACATCTCCCACTCCGTCTACATAAATTGTGAAGTCTGAGATGAAGCGCAGAATGTCATCAACTCGCTGTGGATAATGAGAATTCAGAACTGTCAATAAACTTGGATGACATAAAAATCAATGTTGAGTTAGTTCAGAATATTACCTTTGGTACCTCAAAAATAAGCAAGTAAGGAGTGATGAAAATGGAGGCCATCTCTTCAAGTAGCATAATTATAGTATACTGCACACACAGATTGTCAAGTCAATTCTTATTGCCATATAATTGAAGCAGCAAACCACAAAGCTGATTGCCTTATACCCCATCATAAAATGTATAAGTAGAACCAAGATCTTAAAGCAACTATGCAATAAGGAGAGGGGAATGTTAGGAACTAGCCATGGTTGGGACAGTCATATGGGCCATGGGCCTCGAGCCCAGTCCAGACATTGGATGGGAGATTACATATGCCAAGGGTCAGCAGCGAGAAGGGCATCAAGCATTACAGAACCAATTAACCAACAGGTTATCTCCTTTCCTAGAACTCTCCCCCCCTCTTACTGTTCCTCTTCTTCCTCTCGATACCCTAAGATTCTACTACTTCCTCCTCTGATTTCCTCCTATTCTCTGCAATCCAGTACCAGGTTGCTAACAGGGGTCAATGAATACAAAGAAATGGATGGATTGGAAGTTTAGAACACTCATTTTAAAGCTAGATGGTATGGCTTGCACGTGAGGATCTTTTAATACCTTGGCCAGTTGGTAACAATTCTGAGCCAGCTAAGCTATCTTAAATGAACTGTAACTAGAGGTCAATTAGTTACCTGAAATAATGTCTCAAATTCTCTCCGGACAAGTTCGCTGTTCTCTTTACCACGCCACCGCTTTGGCATGTAATGTGTTTGGTGAACAGCGAGGCACATGGCCCCTTCTGGGTCAATAACTTGAAGCTCATCGGCCACTACTTTTCGACTTATAGCTGCTATTGTTCCAAAAACAATAGTATACCAGAGAAGATTTCTTCCAAAAATCTACAGACATAACATATAAGATTCTACAAAGTGAATAAGATACATGCACTACAAAAATACAAAAGAAAATGCTAATATCCCCATACAAGTCACATCAAGTTGCAAAGATCCCTAGAAGTTATTTCAAGTTGCAAATATGCTATAAAATAGTTGCATTTACCACCCCCACAGATCTAATCCATATGCATAAAATAGTTGTGACCTCACGTGTTTGGCACTTGTTGCCAGCATGAAAAGATTGGGGGGTGATGATGATTAAAACTATGTACTCAAGTCCACTGAATCAAATGTGGTAACCTAATATGTCGTCAAACCCTCCCACACCACCCTCTCCTTCCTATGGTGACCAACTATATATGGAACACTCTGAGCTCACATCAAGGCAAATATGTGGATCCCATAAAGTAAGACTTCATTGGGACTATACTTGTAGGATAAACACAGCTATTCTACCAAGGAGGTATTTGCATCTTGAAGTGACTTATAGCAGGTATTTGCAATTTAGACAAAGAAACAATACAAAAAGTAGGGCTTACATGTCCTTCAAGAATAGATTCACCCACAAATCCAATGATAATTAGAGCACCAGCCAAGCCACCAGAAACAAAAGATACAAATTTAGCTATGATGGAAATCAGTGGGGTTGGAAATTGCTTCAAGTAATTTAAAGAATGAACAACACCGTTGTTCATTCTGTGTCTGAAGAAGTGATCAACCTGCAATGTTTGTAATCACTTTTAGATCAGTAAAACAATACTCGCAGATACTGACTATGAGATTGATTAGCCACAAAAATTAAGAAAGGGAAAGCTGGAGAGCCCAAAGATTCATTTAGATATCAGCTGCAATACAAGAAAAACTAATGATGAGTCTGAGTAGAAGCTACCTCATTATACTCCCTAAAGATCCACCTCGATAAGTTTGACCATCGTCTAGATGATGCTGTACTGGGGTGATTATAAATTTCTTCAGCGTGCCTTAGAATGACGTAAACCAATGGAAATATCACAAGGCAGGGTGATAGGATAAGCATTGCAATGCCAACAAATATAAGTCGCTTTTTCAACACATCTGGGCTTGTCAAAAACTCTTTCCTTACACAAAATTTACTGAAAAAAGAGAATAAATGTTTAGTAAAAGAATTCAATGAAGAGGAAGCAAACTCTAGTGAAATAAAACAAATTATTAGTAAACACAATGATTTGAACCATCCCGAAGCAATGTATGAGTGCTTGGTAGAAAGCCATCTGGTATGCGCATTGGAAGTTGGGGAGTCTAGATTCTAGCCTGTACATGATATGTTGGATGAGCTTCTGATGGACGTGAGGACTAGGATTCATCATAAATGATCCGTTCTATATGGATAGGTTATTTAAGCTAACAAAGTAAATGACACAATACATCTGGTCACCTAGAAAATGCTAGTACAGATTGTTTTAGAACTTAGAAACTGCTATGCCAGTATACACACTATGTTCATGTTATGACGGAGTTCTGATATATACAAAGTGCCTCCAGTATTAACTAAAATAATAAAAATTGGTATTGACAGTTGGCTGATTTATTTCAGACTTCTAAAGTTCCGATGCAGCTATGTGCTGAAGCAGCAGCTTTAACAGCTTATGCCTTCTTAATGCCTAGTTGCTCCCCTTTTCCTTCCATAAATGGCCTAGTTGCTCTGGGCTAAGCTAATATCCAAAGAAAGAGTGCCATGTAAAAACAAGCACATAGCTTGGTCATGTAGAGTCTAAAGCATTTTAGCCAACAATATTTTACAAAAATTAAGAAAGAAATAAGATCCAATGGAAGCAGTCACAGACTTCCTTACCTATCAAACATACTTTGAAAGATGCACCAATTTAAGGTCCATTCGAGGGCCTTTGGAAGTATCAGATAGTTTCTCCTTCCATGCTCATGTGATCCAACAGTCAGGCCAGCCCCAGGCACACAAGAATGAATTGGAAATGAAAGAATGCCTTTATTGACCATCCCTATCAAATAATTTTCTTTCCTCATGATTCTCATGATAATATCATGCTCTGAGAGATCCCTAACAACACAAAGTTTTTGAGATTTCTGGAGCAGGACAACCTTCTCAATTATTTTGGGCCATGATATAGTCTGAATCTCAAGATCATTCACCTTAAGTCTGCACGAAGGTAAACAGGATAAGGGCAAAATCATTGCTATGAGCTAAAAAGGGAAAAAAAAGCACATAAGCAGAAAAGTTACCTGTCATAGTAGAACTGACGAACATTGAGTGTACTTCTTAACTGTACAAAGAACTTGAGGAAGTTGGTAAGTCCATAAGCTGTCATTATGACCATTGATCCAACAATTATCATTTTGGGCAACGTGAAGGGAACTAATGGGTCATGCTTAATGACCTTCATCAGATCACATGGTTTCTCCCCAGATTCAAGTGCCTCCACTCCGCATTTCAAATGAATAAGATTATCCCAATCAACAAATAAGAAAAAGAACCCGATACAGCATACCATAAAAAGTACATTAAGGACCTCTATTATCCATTTGGTAATGATACACCTGAGCCCTTTTGCACAGAAATATTCGTAAAGCCTTTCAAAGAAAATGTCCAAATCAGGGATATGTTCTTCCTTGACACCTTCGCCATGGAGAAGTCCAGATGGGCTCTCACTTCCAGAACTTGGCAACCTCCGGTAGTCGGACAACTCTATTTCAGGTGGAATATCAACAAGCAGCTGCGCTGATAACGGCGATTGGATTCTCCATGGCCAGTTAAGTCTTGTTTGTGCATGAGTGTCCTTCGAAAGGAAGGACATCATTCATGAAAAGAGAAGGCAGGGCCAGTAGATAGGTCCCTTGCCATGCCAGACACACACACCTATATGGAAAAACAAATATTCACATTTTGCATACCACCATATACTCGATTGAAGTAGCAGCACAATGAAACCAGAGTTCCTCCAAAACTCACAAATTAAGACAAAGTCGGTCAATTAAATAAAAGTGATGTAAAATGGAAAATAATTACTATTTAGAGCAGAAGCAAATCCAAAATTAAGTCCTGGGCAAGCTTAAACAAGTACATTTGGAAGGCATCAAAGTGAAATCAAACATATGAGTAGCTATCATTCCTGAACAAACAGAAATTCTGCTATGCCAAGAACTAAATTTCTACCAGCTTACCACATCTAGCACCAAGCAGCAATAGTTGCAGGTTTGCAGCCGAAGCTGAACTACCCTCAAGTTCTTTGCATCAATGGATTAATCAATCAACTCCTCACTGAGACCAAAATGGCCAAAACGTAATTGTATAACACCTGCTCCCTTCACATATCAAGGGCGTGCTTCAGCAAAAGCAGCTCGATGCCCTACACGGCTAGACCCCCACGCTTCAGCAGCTAACCAATAGGTTGAGCTAACTATCAGCAAAATCCGTACTCTCTACCTACACCACCAACGTCTAAACCATCCCCACAACGCATGACCGGTTCAACTACCAAGGTTGTCAGCTAATTGACGCCAAAACGCCGGAATCAAATCGAACTCGACCCGTCAATCTATCTATCCACACAATCGCCAGAAAATAAAATCCACGCGAAGAGGAGAAAGGCGCTTACACCGACCTGAGGAGCGCCGGCGATCGGCGGTGCGCAAGCGCGAGGGGGGGGGGGGGGGGGGGGGGGGGGGGGGGGGGCGGGGGCGGGGTGGCGGGGGGTGGCGGGGGCGGTTGTGGGCAGGGGGGAGAAGCGCGGAGCGGCGAGGGCTGGAGGCTTCGCGTGAGGAGGTGACTTGCGGTGGACTGCAGCGCCGCCGGAGTTGGGATGGGGTGCGGGCTGGGGAAATTGCGCGAGGGGGCGAAAGCAAACGAGGAGACGACAGGGAAGGCAAGGGGGCAGCAGGGAAGAGAGGGCGTGCGTTTCAGGAGACGTGACGGGATCGAGGAGGGGAATAGTTTTGTTCGTTCCGTTTATCCGCGGGTTTCTTCGTGTGTTGCGTTGCGTTAATCGCCAAGGAATTGGGAATCGCAATGGCTTGCGCGTGGGACCGGCCGATGATTAGTTTATTCATTATAACTGTTGAGCACTGCCATTTGGGGGTAGAGCTTATCACCTTCTTTTTTTTTTTTCGTTCGGCTTACCCCTGTCTGATTTGTTTGGCTTTTTTTTTCCAGCTTGAACAATATTTTTCTCTCATAACATTTTAGCTAGAACAGTATTTTTCAGTCAATGTCAATTAAGATTTAGCAAGCTGAACATGGCCTTTTTCAGGAAAGAAACAGCGAGCCGGTACGGACTGCCCGTCAACCTACACGTAAAGACTCGTTCATCGTTTGGGTAGCGCTACAGATAAATAGTTCAATATTTATTTTTTGTCTTCTCCAACAACAAGACTCAAAAGACAACCATTTCTACAAATAAGTCTTCAGAAGAGAGGATACTCAGATTTGAGTTATGTATTTCCTAGCATCTAAAATGGGTCTTCCAGTGGCCCCGTTCGACTTGCTGAATCTTGGCTGAAAAATATTATTCTAGCTGAATTGTTGTGAGAGAAAAATATTGTTTCGACTGAAAAAACTAGCTGAATATGGAGTAAGCCGAACGGGACCATAAGTTTGGATTCCACGATGGATCTCGTGTGTTGAAGACAGCCTAACAGAGTTCTAAGGTCTCCGAGACCCAATTCTTCTTCGCATCAGACGGTGCAAGGAATGATTTCGTTGTTTTCTTTGTGATTTTTTAGCTGGTCCATTGCTGTATATACGTATGTATACGCATGGGCGTGGCAATAGCGCTGCTTCCGGGCCAGCCACGCTTCCACACCCACACCTATGCGCTGCTCGGCTGCCGTACGCCTTCGCATGTGCCGTCGTGCGCTGCTTCTGGGTTTGAGGCTTTGAGCAGAGAGCAGTCAGCGTCGTCTCTCCTCCAAGAGCGGATCGAGCCGGGCAGCCGGTGGCACCACGCACCAGCCATGCACGCACGCGTTACGCGACAGCAACTCTGACGCTGAGATGGATCAGTGACTGCCGTTGGTCCGAGACGTGGCGGTCCGGGGCTCCGGGCTTAAAGCGTTGCGTGCTGCTTAGGTGTTCATGTTATTGGACTAGTTGATCATGTGGTTTATCATGTTCATAACCTAACAGGAAGAGGAACATGTCATTACAGGTTTAGAGCTGAACATGATATAGAACTCTGAGATTCTGCGGTCTACATATTACAGTGCTACCAGCGAAAGTTTCCCCTAAATCACCCAACCAGAGAGAGTTTCCCAAAAAGCAACCACTAAACCACCCAACAAAACCATCGGTAACATGGACACATGGTGCCTTAAAACAGTGCATCCTATATATATGACAACAATTCAAATTGGTTTAGCCATAGCCTGGAGTGGCTTAGACATCCCCAGCGTCAACCCAAAATTCTCAGACATGTCCACTCCATTCCTCTCCACATCCGCCGAAAGCCTCCACTGAAATCGGTGCAGCAAGGTCGAGAGCATCAGGTGCACCATGCGAGCAGCCAGCGGCAGCCCGGGGCATATCCTCCGGCCGGACCCAAACGGCACGAGCTCGAAGTCCCTGCCGCGGAAATCGATCTCCTCCTTCTCCAGGAACCTCTCCGGCACGAACTTCTCCGGCTCGGCCCACAGCTCGCGGCCCTGCCCGATCGCCCACACGTTCACCAGGACGCGCGTGCCCTTTGGCACCGTGTAGCCTCTGATCTCCGTCGTCGTTTCGGCTTGGCGGGGCAGCAGCAATGGCGCCGGAGGGTGGAGGCGGAACGTCTCCTTCACGATGGCCTGGAGATACTTGAGCTGCCCGATGTCGGACTCCTCGATCTCTTGTTTGGGGCCGATCGCTTGTGCGAGTTCGTCACGAGCCTTCGCCATCGACGAGGGACTCTGTAACAGCTCGGCAATCGCCCATTCTATCGTGGCTGCGCTTGTATCAGTCGCAGCAATGAATAAATCCTGCAGGAAAAAAAAATACGGAGAGTAGAATGAGATATTTCGATGCCGCGATGCGTATATATGCATTTCGCTTAAGGCCTTCTTTAATACATGTATATCCACCTTAATCCACTTCAACATATGTGGATTGACATGAACACATGTGCATCAAACAAGACCTAATTGTGTGTTGAACCGATTTTATATGCATGGTAAAACTGAAAAGCAACAGTGTAGGTTGTATTTCCTGACTCTTTTTTCGGTTCTCGTTGATCAGACTTGTTATCGAGATCAAGCTACCCGGGATGAAGAAAAATGTTAGTCCCTTGTCCTTGAATAAGATGTACGGTACAAAGTTAGTAGTTGCATGCTTTTACAGCCACGGAATTGAGTTTTTCTTCTCAATTGACACGTTTTTGTTACTTGATGGCTATCGTCCACACATTTTCTTTCGTATATTCTGGATGAGCCCGTGTCTGTATGTAGCAAATATTTGGCCATTCCAAGGTAGACCAATCAATTTAACGCTAGGTCAACATTGTGCAAAACTATATAACTTTTTTCTAAGCGGTCAGCAAAAGATCTGCCGAACTTGTACTGATTGAAAGGATCGAGATACCCAAAAGAAAAGGTGAATTGGACTAATTCTAAATTTCTTTACAATAATTAAATCCTATGGTTAGTCCAATTAACCCTTTGTGCCTAGAAAATGTTGCTAATTGTTCTACCGCACAAAAGACTTACAACCTAAGTTCCAATCCTACTTTAGCATGGCAATTCTATAAATGTAAAGACAAGAATTGAATTGCTCAAAGTAAATACTCAAAGTAAGTTGAGAAGGAGGAACGCGGCGATGTTTTGCCGAGGTATTGGAGAGTCGCCACTCCCCACTAGTCCTCGTTGGAGCATCCGCGCAAGGTAGTTTCCCGCTCAAAGTAAGTTGAGAAGGAGAGCACGCGGCTACCACTGGCGAAGCGAACCACTGGGACACCTGCTCTGTCGGTGAAGCATACTGTGCTGGTGGCTGTCCCTGACTCTGAAGCCCACTAGGTTGTAACGCTGGAGTCATTGAAGTGGTAGCAGGCTGACCAAGCTGGGGCGAAGCCTGTGGCGGTGGGGCCCTAATCGCCTGCACTACATGCTGCATGAACCCGAAAAGCTGTTGCTGCATGAGAATCTGTTGCTGATGCATAGCCTGCTGCTGCTGTAGTGCCTGTGTCTGCTACTGAATAACAAGCTGCTGGCGCTGGAACTCGTCCTGCCGAGTCTGGAACTGAGCAAGTGTAGCAGCTGTCTCCTGAGCCTGTCTGGCCTGGTCCTGCCTCATCCTCTCAAGTATAGCAAGAAGAGCGGGGTCAGTCTGCGGGGCAGGTGGCGCTGAACTGGAGCTACCGGCCTCAGCATCATGTCGTCGTGGAGGCATCTGTGGAATTGGCTAGTAGTCATCATCAGAACTGTCACTGAGCTCACTAGCGACCAACCCCTCCTGCTGAGCAAGCTCCTCCTCCTCTGTGGTTGTAATACCTCTGATAATATCGTTCTACTGGGCTACAGTCTCTAGCACCTCTGAACGACGGCGCGGCTGACTAGGTGTCTATGGTGTACTGTGGCGGATCATCTGAGACATGTTATAAGCATAGGGTAGCTGCCTGTGACCTCTAAGCCCTCAGCTATAGTGTCCTCCATCTCTGACAGAAAAAGATCCCAGATATCAAAAATTGTTTGCTGCATGAGAGAGTTGAGAAGCCATAGCTGAATCCGAGTCAATCCCTCTCTGTATCCCATCCTCGAAAGTAAAGTCCTCCTCATAACAGTCTCAAGCACGCGAGCAGTGGGTGTGAGATCACTAGGGTTTCTTCTCGACCCCTCGTCAAAGGGCTCTATCAAGCAGTGATGTACCAAGTCTGTAGGGGGTACCATGCCACCATGAGGGCGCCTAGGGGGTACGATCTGTCCATAGCACACCTCATAGAGCCTGACTGGCTGCTCTTGAAGCCTGAGAATCTCCTTGACCCTAGTGCTCGTCAACCGATAGTCTCTGCCACCGAATGCAAAGTGAATAAACCTGTGGTGGGGGTCAATCCAGAGAGATGCATAGAACTGACGAACCCAAGATAGAACATATAATCCGGTTCGTCCAATCAAATCTGTCAGCCCCGGCAGATATGCAAGGTAGGGGCGAATGTGCTCTCTAGCTACTGCAACAATAGACTCTATGTTGCACACTCTCTGTGGTTTGAAGACTGCTCTATTGTTCAGATAAGCATTATAGAAGTCCTCCTGTAGGGGTGTATAGAATCCCTCTGATGCTCTCTCATCCCTCCTAGATGAAAACCATACCTCAAAGTCCACGAACCTTAGCTACTGCACCTGCTTGACCGTGGCGGCCCTCAGGTCACGATGGGTCACTAGAGGTGGACCCTGTGGTCAAGGCGATGGACGAGAACTCCTCCGCTGAGTGACTGGCCTCGGTGAAACTAGGACACGAGTACGACTAGAGCGGCATAACTGTGGCTGTGGTGCTGGCTCTATCTCTTCAGCCTGCTAGACCTGCTCACCCTCCTAAGACTGTTGTGCTGGCTGTGGCTCCTGAGTCTGCTGAGCTAGCTGAGGCTCCTAAGTCTGCTATGCGGGCTGAGGCTGCTGCTGTGGCTCTCCCTGAGGCTGAACCTCGTCAATGGCAACACGCCGTCCTTCAATCATGAGGGTCCTAGCTGGACCACCATGAAGGCGCTCAACTCGCTGAAGTGAAGCCATCGCCTCTGGTGAAAGTGGATCAGCAATCCAGACTCCACTGCGAGCACCTCCTCTCTCGGCATGCTCTATGGCCTCTGCAACTGCGGCAGCTCTCGCTGTGTCTGCATCTGGATACTTGCGCTTCCTGACTGTCAGCTTCTTGGTCGCCTTGCCTTTAGGTTCTGCAGGCTGGCGAGGCGGGGCCTCGGATCCTCGTCACCGGGACCACCTTCGACATTCTTCGTCCGAGCCATCTGAAGGATCTAAGATGTATTAACTGCCGTTGACAAAGATCAATTGTCTCTTTCGAGGCTTGGCCTCGTTCCATACTCACGAGCTTGGCCCCGAGTTAACTGACAACAACCACTGACACCTCAACAACAACAACTCGCTACATGATGGAATAGATAGGATATACAAATAAATATAATATATCTAAAGATACGAAACCCTAGGAAGCAAGCAATTTAGATACGAAATTGAAACGACAGGCTTGCTACCTGATGATCCGGCAAAATGATGAGACGAGGAAAGGATCGGGGAACCACCAGGTCAGCAACAAAGATTAGGGTTTGCGGGTCATCGGCACTGGAGATGCGATGGCCGAGCGATGTAGTGACGGCGAATCGACGGCTAGGGTTAGCACTAAGCGGCACTCCAGCAATGGATGGCACAGCGCGATGGAGCTAGGGCACTGTAGGGGTGGTGCTGTGGCTTGGGATTGCAGCCGGCAGTGTTGTTGGGTGGTGCTTGGCGCGGAGGCAAGGGCACTGGTGGTGATGTGGGGAGCTGTGGTAGCTTCGGCTGCTCCAGTGCGGGACAGGCGGCATGGTGGATCCGGCGGCTAGGGATGTGGAGCTGTTGTGGCGGCGCAGGGGAACGGAGCCGGGCAACACGGCGGCACGCGCAGAGGCAAGAGCGGGCAGAAGCAACGGTGGCGTGTGGTGTGGCGGCATGGCGCTCGGGCGTGAGGGGCATGACGCAGGAGGATGCGGTGGTGGAGAAGAGCTTGGCGGCGTGGGGAAGACGGCAAATAGGTTAACACGCGCGGTGATTTGCTTATAAGGTGGTCCCCCGAACGGAACAGAAAAGGAAACGGAGAAGAGTCCAAAAATCGCACGCAATCTACTGATCGGACGCTCCGGTGGCAGCGACCGGACACTGCCACCCAGCGTCCGGTCAATTCCAGAGAGATCCAATTCCTCTGGAATCGCGACTGGACGTGTCCGGTGGACACCGACCGGACATAGCCAGAGTCCAGTCAATACAGCCTTCGTCTTCTTCCTCACAACTAGACGCTGAAAGCCTTCTGACCGGACGCTGAAACGCAAAGTCCGATCACTCCTTCGCAGCGAGTTTACCTCCTGTGAACTGACCAGACGCTGGACATCAGAGTTCGGTGCAGCGTCCGGTCACTCTTTCTTCAGTGAATCTTCAAAGTCCTTCGTGCCGCCTGTTTCTAATCAAGTCCCAACTCTAATAAGATCCAAATAAACACCAATTGGGACTGATGTGAGTGACCTCTCTCAAACCCTCAAGTTTTTCAAAATATTTTGCCTTAGGCTATAATTCTTTTTAAGAAATTAGGCAATAAGAGGGCAATTTGAAGACAAACGACAAACAACAATCATACATATACAATGCAATACTTGAAGGTAAATCTAGTTGCTTGTCAAGTTTGATCCAAGGTTAAGCTTCTTCACACGTTTTTTGGCGGTTATCTTAACCATGTTAGACAAGCCCTATATGCATTACAAAATATTAAACATGTTATATATTATAATGCAATGCAAGGGACAACACAAGCTTAATTTTTAGTGAAGTTACTAAAAGCAAGCACATTGAGTTCATTCCGTAATCTACAAAATATTGCCTCATCTAGCGGTTTAGTGAAGATATCTGCCAATTAATCCTCGGTCCTTACACCTTCTAGTGAAATGTCATTTTTAGCAACATGATCTCTAAGAAAGTGATGGCGGATATCTATGTGCTTGGTGCGAGAGTGTTGAACCGGATTATTTGTAAGTTTTACCGCATTTTTATTGTCGCACAAAAGAGGTATTTTATCTAGAACTACACCATAGTCTAGCAAAGTTTGTTTTATGTAAAGTATTTGTGCACAACAAGCACTCACGGCAATGTATTCTGCTTCGGTGGTGGATAAAGCCACACTATTTTGTTTCTTAGAGGACCAAGACACAAGTGATCTACCAAGCAAATGGCACCCTCCGGATGTGCTCTTTCTATCAACTTTGCAACTGGCATAATCCGAATCGGAATAGCCAACTAATTCAAATATAGCTCTTTTGAGATACCAAAGGCCAATGCTTGGTGTGTGCTCAAGATACCTAAGAATTCTTTTTACGGCAATTAAATGAGTTTTCTTAGGATTTGCTTGAAATCTAGCACACATACACACACTAAACATGATGTTGGGCCTAGATGCGGTCAAATATAACAAGCTACCAATCATAGAGCGGTAGAGAGTTTGATCAAACGGGTTACCTCCCTCATTGAGGTCGAGATATCCATTAGTTGGCATTGGTGTCTTGATTGGCTTGCATTCATTCATCTTGAATCTCTTGAGAAGATCATTAGTATATTTCTCTTGAGAGGTGAAAATTTCTTCTCTTATTTGTTTGACTTGAAAACCAAGAAAGAATGTAAGCTCTCTAATCATTGACATCTCAAACTCCTTCGACATAAATTCCCCAAATTTTTTGCATGAATCTTCATTTGATGATCCAAAGATGATATCAACATACACTTGACAAATGAAGATATACCCATCAAGCTTCTTGATGAATAGTGTGGTGTCGACCTTCCTAATGGTGAAGCCCTTCTCAATAAGAAAGTCCCGAAGGCGCTCATACTAAGCTCTTGGGGCTTGCTTAAGCCCATATAGTGCCTTGGACAACCTATAAACATGATTAGGATATCTAGGGTCTTCAAACCCGGGAGGTTGATCAACATAAACTAGTTCATTAATAAAGCCATTTAAAAATGCATTTTTCACATCCATTTGATAAAGTTTTATTTCATGATGTGATGCATATGCAAGGAGAATACGGATGGCTTCTAATCTTGCAACCGGGGTAAAGATCTCTCTAAAATCCAAACCTTCGACTTGAGAGAACCCATTTGCAACTAGTCTTGTCTTGTTCCTCACAACAACACCTTGATCATCTTGCTTGTTTCAGAACACCCACTTTGTTCCAATGACTCTTGCACCTTTTGGCCACTCTTTAAGAGTTCAAACTTCATTGCGGGTGAAGTTGTTTAACTCTTTATACATGGCATTTATCCAATCCGGATGTTGAAGAGCTGCTTATACCTTAGTAGGCTCAAAGCAAGAGACAAAAGAGTGATGAGCAATAAATAAAACAAGTTTTTGAGATCGAGTTATTACACCATTTGATGGACTCCCTATGATAAGATCTTGTGGATGATCTTGAAGTAGAGGTGTATTTCTTCTATGGACCACTTGAGGAGGAGGTTGTGGAGTATCAATATCTTGTGCTTGTACCACCATTTGTTCATGGGAGATATGAGTATCTTTATTTTCTTCTCTCTCATCTTTTTCACCATCTTATAGCACACTTGATGAAGAAAGTGGATCAATTACTTGTACATCATCTTTAGGCTTAATGTCTCCAACCAAAATATTCTTCATAGCCTCCCTCAAAGGTTCATCATCTACATCATCAAGATTCTCATGTGCTCCTTGGGAACCGTTAGATTCATCAAATTCTACATCATATGTTTCTTCAACCAAGTCAATGACATGATTAAATACTCTATATGCTTTGGACTTTGATGAGTAACCAACAAGAAAACTAATATCACAACATCTTTAAAACTTCCCTAGGTATTGCCGCTTCTTGTAGATGTAGTATTTGCAACCAAACACCCTAAAGAAGGAGACGTCCGGCTTCTTCCTATTTAGTAACTCATAAGGTGTCTTGCCAAAGAACTTTTGAAGGAATAGGTGGTTGGATGCATAGCATATGGTGTTGATTGCTTCTGCACATAGAGCTTCAGGGGTATTGTACTCATCAAGCATTGTTTTTGCAAGAGTGATCAATGTTTGGTTCTTCCTCTTAATTATACCATTTTATTGAGGAGTATATGTTGCGGAGACTTCATGTTTGATTCCAACTTCATCACAATAAGCTTCTATGTTTGTGTTGTCAAATTCTTTCCTATTATCACTTCTTATCTTCTTGAGCTTTACTTCAAATTCATTTTGTGCTCTTTTGGCAAACTTCTTGAAGCAAGATGCAACTTCAGATTTATCATGAAGGAAGAATACCCATGTATACCTTGAATAATCATCCATAATCACAAGACAATAAAAATTTCCTCCCAAACTCTTGTATGTTGTTAGTCCAAATAAATCTATATGAAGGAGTTTTAGCACTCTTGCGATTGACATGAAAGCTTTTATTGGATGGGTATTTGCAACTTGCTTCCTGGCTTGACATGTACTACAAAGCTTGTCCTTCTCAAACTTCATATCCTTCAACCCTCTCACCAAGTCATTCTTCATAAGCTTCTTGAGTGAGCTCATCCCAACATGAGCAAGTCTTCTATGCCATAGCCACCCAAGTGTTGTTTTGGTGAATAGACATGTCTTCAAGTTTGCATCTTCAGAGGTGAAGGCCACTAGATATAGGTTGTTATATCTAAATCCTTTGAATATCACATGATCATCATCCTTCTTGGATACAACAACCTCCTTCTCGATAAACAAGCATTGGAAACCAAGATCACATAATTGTCCAACAGATAGCAAGTTGAAACTCAATGAAGCAACATATAGCACATTGGAGATGGAATGATCATTTGATATTGCCACTTTACCCAATCCTTTGACCTTGCCCTTTGAGTTATCTCTAAATGTGATTCTTTCTTACCCATCTACTTCTTCATCTAGTGAGGTGAATATACAAGGATCACCGGTCATATGTTGTGTGCAACTACTATCAATAATCCAATGACTTCCACCAATCTTATAGTTCATCTACACACAAGAGATCAAGCTTTAGGAATTCAAACTTGTTGAGGGTCCTTCACCTTCTCAACAAGTGACTTTGCAACTCAAATTTTCTTAGGCCTATTCTTATTTGGAGGTCCTAAGAACATCACTTTCATCTTTCCACTAGAATCCTTTCTAAGCATGTAGTGAGCATTGAAGGCAAAGGGTCTAGCATGCTTGGGCAAGGGTTGTGGTGGTGGAGTTTGGCACTCATAAGTAAAGTGGCCTTCTTGTCCACACTTAAAGCATCTCTTTAGCTTTGGCTTTGGCTTTGATTGTTGTTGTTGAGCTTGAGCCTTCATCTCTTTGTTTGCCATATACCTAATGCCACTTCTATCCATCTTTATAATGATGTTCATTAGAAGCTCACTTTGAAGATACTTGCCTCTAGTGAACTTGCTCAATCCAATCTTGAGATGCTCTTTTTCCAACTTGAGCTTCTTGTTCTTTTTCTTGAGTGCATCACTACTTTTATCTTCCTTGAGTGCAATATTGTTTCTCTCTTCTTTGAGTTTCTTATTTTCTTCTTTTAGCTTCTCATTCTCAAGAATCAAGTCGCCATCATGATGAAGAGTTTCTAGCACAATGGTGTTGTGGATTTTGAACTTTTCAAATTCTTTCTTTAGCTTTTCATTGTCATGCTTGAGCTTGACATACTCATCATAGTCATTGCACTCAATCACTTGCTTGCCTTTGCCACTAGATCCTTGTTCAATGCTCTCATCAATTAAATCATCACATGATATAGCTATATCAATCTTAACAACATCGTTAGTAGCATCATGTGGCTTATTGGGTAAAAATTCTTGAGTAATAACAAGATTGTCATGATTAATCTTGAGAGTAGTATATTCATCTTTTAGCTTGTTATGGCTAGTGATGAGCTCTTTGTGCACCCACTCAAGTTTATCATGTTTATCTTTAAGCTCTTTCTTAGAAGATTTGAGCTCTTGAGTTTGGATAACATAGCATCATTTGCTTCTCTAAGCTCAACACTAGCCTTTTTGGCTATCTCACATTTAGCTAAAAGAGAATCATTCTTAATCT
Source organism: Miscanthus floridulus (assembly GCF_019320115.1). NCBI lineage: Eukaryota > Viridiplantae > Streptophyta > Magnoliopsida > Poales > Poaceae > Miscanthus > Miscanthus floridulus. Next base: position 157,890,285 of record NC_089581.1, read on the forward strand.
CAAGCTTTTCATTTTTAGCTCTAGTCTTTATAATGATCTTAGTGTATTTCTTTAGCAATTTAGCAAGATCATCATAAGTAGGTGACTCATATTCATCATCATCGCTATCACTATCACTATCATCATTATGAGCATGATCATCACCACTACTATCATCATCATGTGATACCTTTCGTTCACCTTTGGCCATAAGGTATAGGTGTGTAGAGGATGATGGCGGTGGTGGCGGTGAAGATGATGAGTCAATAGCAATGGCGGCCACCTTCTCGTTGTCACTATCATCATCGAATGATCCACTAGATGAATCAATGTCCGTGAGTCAATCAGCGACGATGTAAGCCTTTCTACTCTTCTTCTTCTTGTGGAAGTCCTTGCCATCTCTCTTCTTGTATGGCTTGTTCTTTTTCTTCTCATCTTTATCTTCATTACTTGAGTCATCTTTCTTGCCCTTGTTCTTGTTCTTGAACTTGTCTTTCTTGGGCTTTGTGTATTGGTGAGTTAGATGACCAAGTTCTCCGCAATTATAGCAATCCATCTCGGAGATTGGCTTCCTTCTAGAACTAGTAAAGAACTTCTTCTTCTTGCCATCAAACTTGATGCCACTCTTGTTGAGCTTCTTTAGTATCTTGGTGGTCTTCTTCACCACGAGGGCAAGACTTTCATTATCAACTTCATCATCACTTGAGCTCTCATACTCAAGTCTTGCTTTGCCCTTCTCTTCACTAGCTTTGAATGCTAAGTCCTTATCTTTCTTCTTGGTAGAGGATGAGCCATCTTGTGGTGTGATGTGCATGTACATCTTATGAGCATTAATCTTTCTCAAGATTTGTGTTGGTGTAGCGGTGAGAAGATCACCTTGATGTAGCACGGTCACAATATGTCCATATTTGTCAATGGGAAGGACACTCAAGATCTTTCTTACAACATCGGATGGTTGTATTTGAGTGAGTCCAAGCCCATTGACTTTCTCTATAAGAACATTTAAACATGAATACATTTCATTAGCACATTCTTTAGGAAGCATTTTAAAAGAGTTGAGCTTTTTCATGATAAGATGATAGCATTCCTCACGCTCACTCTTAGTTCTCTCATGGAGCGCACAAACGTCCGACCATAGTGCATGGACGTCTTTGTGGTTCCTCACGCGATTGAACACATCTTTGTAAAGGCCTCTAAAGATGGTGTTTCGAGCCTTTGCATTCCACTTCTCGTAATTCACCTCATCGCCTTGTAGGTTAGTAGCATCCTAAGGTTTTAGAAAGCCTTGTGAGGCGGCTCTAAGTATACCAACATCTAGAGCCTCTAGATATGTCTCCATGCGAATTTTTCAATAAAGAAAGTCATCTCTCTCAAAGATAAGAGGATGTCTATCCCCGTGAGACATCTTGCTCTAGATGGTTAAGCCTAAATACGTGAGCATAAGGCTCTGATACCAATTGAAAGGATCAAGATGCCCAAGAGAGGGGTGAATTGGGCTAATTCTAAATTTCTTTGCAATAATTAAATCCTATGGTTAGCCCAATTAACCCCTTTGCCTAGAAAGTGTTGCTAATTGTTCTACCGCACAAAAGACTTGCAACCTATGTTCCAATCCTACTTTAACATGGCAATTCTATGAATATAAAGACAAGAATTGAATTGCTCAAAGTAAATGCTCAAAGTAAGTTGAGAAGGAGAAACACAGTGATGTTTTGCCGAGGTATCGGAGAGTCGCCACTCCCCACTAGTCCTCGTTGGAGCACCCCCGCAAGGGTGTAGCTCTCCCTTGATCCGCACAAGGATCAAGTACTCTCTATGGGTTAATTCTTTGATACTCTGTCATGGTGAATCACCAACAACCACTTATAACTTGGCTTGGGTTATCCACAAGCTCTCTGGATGATCACCAAGCTCCCAATCACCACCAAGCCGTCTAGGTGATGGTGATCACCAAGAGTAATAAGCACGAACTCTTACTTAACCACGACAAGCCTAATGAGAAGGTGTATGCACACTTTGCTACTCTTGATCTTCACTAATGAGGGCTCTCTTTGGGATTCTCAAATCTTAATCACCTCACTTGGACATTGCTCTTCTTGACACTCTCTAAGGTGTTTCTCAGCTGTTGGAATGAGCAAAAGTACCCCCACACACGAGCGGAGGTTGTATTTATAACATTGGCTGAAAAACAAACCGTTATGTGCCTCTGCGGGGTGACCGGACGCTCCGGTCATGTTGATCGAACGCACCAGTCAGTATACCCCGAGCTTTAGTGGTTATGAGTTGACCGGACGTGTCCGGTCATGTTTTCTCCTCACTGGAACCTTACTGATGTCGACCAGACGCTGGACCTCCAGAGTCCGGTCACTTGCTGAGTAGCGTCCGGTCAGTAACCAGAACCTGATCAGCGTCCGATCAGCATTGACTGGACACGTCCGATTAGGATTTTCTCTCTTTGGGACCTTACTAGAGTCGACCAGACGCTGGTCCTCAGCATCCGATACAATGACCTCGCCGTGTCCGGTCACTTCCAGACGCTTTCACCTTGGTCAAATGAACTGATCGGACTCTGAGCCAGCGTTCGGTCACACCGGAGCCAGCGTTCGGTCAGTTTTTGACCCTCCATTCACTTCCAACTCTCAAACATTTGTGAATGAAGTTTGCTCCAATGGATCAAAGGGCTGTTATGGAGCTACCTAGTGCTAGTTTTAACAAGTGTGCACCACACCTAACTCACTAGACTCACCTAGGTCAAGCTACCCATTCATACCCCCTTAATAGTATGGCTGAAAGAAAAACAAAGTCCTAAAGTACTCTAAGTATCTCTCCAACTCCAATCAACACTTAGAACTAATTCATCCTTAACCTTGTCGTCCATCCTTTGAAAACCGAAATGATTTCCATCGTAGGAGCATGACAACCTTGATTGCCCAATTGATCTCTATTACAGTGACCTAACTCAATTATTTCTGCAAAACACACGTTAGTCACAGTAATCACGTATTGTCATTAATCACCGAAACCCAACTAGGAGCCTAGATGCTTTCACTGATTTATAGAAGAGTTGAAGCATCACATGTTCTTTACATTTTTTCTATCATGTATAACAAGATTGACACTATGTCAACATCATGCAAAACTAACTGCACGGCAACTGCTACGACACGTTCGACTACATCGAGTAGCTTCCGCTGCACCTGCGCATCTAGTGGTAATCCCATGATCTATAACTAGCAGTAGATCTTGGTTTATGAGGTCGAAATTTTTGTTTTCCGGCTAGCGTAGCATCCTCATAACCCTACAGTGGTATCAGAGCCATTACTACATCGTTATAGGTTCGGATGAGTGCGTATGGAGATATGCATGGTTGTAGATGAGTCTCTGATCATGGTTCGTGATTTTACCGTGTTGGTCTTGTAACGATCTACTCGTACCGGTCGGAATTTCGCCATCCGAGTTAAGTGATACATGCAAATCTAGTCATGGCAAGATGGAGATCAATCAGATTGATCGAATCAAACCTAGGTCAAGTGCCGAGCGCATGTGATGCGCAACAGTGATAGATTGGATCTACTGCCGGGCGTCGGGGTGCAAGAAAAAGTGTTGTTCGGTAAAATAGCCATAACTTTTGCATACGACATCGGATTGAGACGAATTCTATATGAAAATTGTAGAGAAAACAAATTTACATCCGATTCTCATCGGCATTGCTAGTTTCGCTGAAATTAGATTTGCGAAAAAAGATCGGGAAGATAGTGTTTTCGGCATTTTAAGATTAGACGTCGGAATCGGTTAACTCTGTTTTGTAGGAATTTGTGACTGGTATAGCCCTTATGCATATGTGATGCATGTATGTAATTAATTCACGGCTTGCATGTCGTGAGTATGACAATATGGCTGGAGCCACTAAGATATTGTCAAATTGATGTAATGGCCTGCGTGCCAAACTGTGATGATCCTATCCGCGACTATGTAATCTTCTTCACTGCCTTGCGTTAGTGATAGCTAGTCTTGGTGGACTCATCACTGAAGGATGGCATACATGGATCATGGAGATGGAAATCATCATGAGGAACAGTTAGATGGAGATGGAGATCCCCAAAGGAACATTGGGCCATACCATGTCATATCTTTGTGTTAATGTCGTTCTTACTATATTCTACTTTCACGTGCGATAATGTTTTTGTCTATATACGATGGTGAAGTAGAACGATCCCTCGGCAATGTTTAAGTTAAAATGCTTCCCCAAACCTTGCACTATCAGGTGTCTTGTACAATCGGTGGTGGGTCTATGAAATTAGGGTGCCACTAGTTTTCCTTGACTAGACAGGTTCGTATCGGATACTTATAGCAGAAGGGTTGGTTACTTGAACAAGGTCATCCTAACGGTTAGGGACCTTGGAGCATGAGTAGTTGGGCATCAAAGCATAGAGATGCTGCCCAACAACAAGAGTCATATGTGATATGATTAGCAAAGAGTTGCTTACCGATCTACCATGTCTTCTAGCTGTGATGCTAAAGCTCACTAGTAGACTTGTTAGTTGTGGGTCTTGAATCACTAAGTTTCAATAGAGGGATATTGATTTTAGTGGGAGTAGATTATATTAAAGTTTTAATATTGTTTACTCTATCTTGGATATATTGTCTTAGTATTTTGCATTACTTTTGTTGTAGATAAATGACACCTAGCAATCAACCATTTACTTTGCGTTCAATTCTTGAGAAAGATAAGTTGAATGGAACAAACTATGCGGATTGGATCCGCAACCTGAGAATTGTTCTCAGGGCTAAGAAAAAGAAAGAAATTCTAGACACCCCATTACCAGATGAGCCTGCTAATAATGCACCTGCTGCAGAGAAAAATGCTTACAAGAAAGCATGTGATGCTGATCTTGAAGTGAGTTGCCTTATGCTTGCTTGTATGGAACTAGATCTGTAGTTGCAGTTTGACAATAACCATGCAGCGCACGATATGATCGTGGCGCTCAATGATATGTTCTAGACTCAAGTCAGGACTGAAAGGTTCAATGTCTCAAAGGCTTTTGTTGAAACCAAGCTAGCAGAGGGCGCAGTAGTTGGGCCACATATGATTAAAATGGTTGGTTACACTCAGAGGTTGGAGAAGCTGGGCTTCCCAATTGGCCCTGAATTAGCTACTGATTTTATTCTCACGTCTCTTTCGCCCAGCTATGGAAATTTCGTCACGAACTACCATATGCATGGGGCGGAGAAGGGCTTGAATGAGTTATGTGGCATGCTTAAAATAGCAGAGGCTGCCATCAAGAAAGGTGCTGGCAGTAGCCATGTGATGGCGGTCCAAAACAAGCCTAAGTTTAAGAAGAAGGGCAATTCTTGGAAGAAGAAAAAGAACAAGGCTAAAGATGAGATCTCTAAGCCAAACCCACCTGTGCCCAAGGCTGGACCACCTGCTGATGTTGAGTGCTTTCATTGTCATGGGAAAGGTCACTGGAAGAGGAACTGCAAGCTGTACCTAGAATCCATTAAGGATCACGGCAGTAAAGGTACTCCCACAGCTTATACACTTGTTGTTTATGTTACAGACATTTTCCTTGCTAATTCTTATATTAATTCTTGGGCATTTGATACCGGATCAGTTGCTCATATTTGCAATACGATGCAGGGAATGATAAGAAGTAGAAGCGTGGAAAAGGGAGAAGTTGATTTCCGCGTGGGCAATAATGCAAGAGTTGCTGCGTTGAACGTCGGGACGATGCAACTCCACCTCTCGTCAGGATTTATTATGAAATTGAATAATTGTTATTTTGTTCCTAGTTTAAGTCAAAACATTATGTCACCTTTGTAAGGAAAATGGACCCTTGGCCCATTTACTTTGGATTTTGGTGTTTGATGACCAACACAACCAAATTGGACTAATGAATTTGCAAGTGTCTGTTTTGTAGTCCAATAGGGTGCAAGACGTGACTTGGACAAAGGCGACGTGATGATCCGATGATCAACACCTCAAGCAAGACATTAGAAGCACAAGTGAAGACCCAAAATATCAAGCAAAGTCCAAGCACGAAGATAGGAACCAAGCCGTACGCAAGATCGCGAAGAAACGAGCTCGCAGAGGCGACCGGACGCTGGACCGGATGCTGAAAGCGCGACTGGACGCTGGACCGGTGGCTCGGCAGACAGGCGACCGGACGCGAGGACCGGACGCTAGCGGCAACCGACCGGACGCAGAAACACAGCGTCTGATCGAGTACAGAGAGGTTCCAGGCACGCGAAACTGCAACCGGACATGTCCGGTGGCAGGCGACCGGACACTGGCAGCGTCCGATCGGTAGTTCATGGCTGCAACAGTCGGGACGACTAAACGTGTCCGGTCAGGACGATCTCAGCGTCCGGTCAGTAGCAGAATTGTGGGAGTTCGACCCCAACGGCTACTTTCTCAGTGGGGCTTATAAATACAACCCCCAACCGGCCATTTGAAGTGTGTGAAGCTGATGAAACATACCAAGGGTGTTGATGCACCATTTTAGTGATCTCCACATGCATAGTGCTTAGTGTGTTATTAGGTGATTAGCATAAGTGCTTTGCGAAGTGCTTAGGTTGATTAGACCACCGCTCATGCGCTTGCTCTAGGTGTTTGCCTAGTGTTAGTGAGGTTTGCATACCTCTTGCCACCCCATGCTTGCGAGCACAAGTGTTGTACATCGGAGGGGCTTGAAGTCTTGCGAGATCGCACCAACCGCGTTTGTGGTGCGGCCGCCACCGTGTACCGAAGGGAACAAGGCCCGCGGCGTTTCGGCCGGAAGCTTGATAGTGAAGACGGCGGGAAGTATCCGGGAGAGGCTTGCCAGAAGGCACATCGGAGACCCACTTGCGCGTGGGGAAGGCCCGAGGCTATCCACGGAGTTACCCGACCAGGAGCTTGGCCCTTGCGAGGGATTCCTTACGAGGGGCTCCAACGAGGACTAGGGGGAAGCTTGCGCGCTTCTCGATACCTCAGTAAAAATACCGGAGTCATCGACGGGAGTTTGCATATCTCTACCTTGCTCTTTAAGCTTCTGCATTTACATTGATCATATTATCATCATTTGCGGTAGAGATAGCAACACACTAGCAAAACCGTAGTTACACATCTAGATAGATTATCTTTTGCATAGGTTTTGCTAGAGGTAGAAAAAGAGGCCATTGTTTGGAGTTAGAATTTTAAGTTGCCTAATTCAACCCCCCCCCCCTCTTAGGCGTCACGGTCCCTTCAACCTTCATGTTTGATGAAGGATGGTTATTCATTTGTGAGTAAAGACAATGGTTGTGTGATCTCTAAAAATGACATGTTTGTGGCTTCTGCATCTATTATGAATGGGTTATTTATTTTAAATCTTAAAGATGCTCCTGTCTGTAATATAAGTGCTAAAAGGCCTCGGCTTAATGAGTTAAGTCCTACCTATATGTGGCATTGTTGTTTATGTCATATAAGTGAGAATCACATGAAGAGGCTCTATTCTGATGGGCTTTTAACTTCGTTTGATTTTGAATCATATGAGACATGTGAGGCTTGCCTGCTAGGCAAGATGACCAAGACGCCTTTCACAGGTTTTCCTGAGAGGGTGGTAGACTTGCTGGAACTCATACATATTGATGTATGCGGACCAATGAGTACGACAGCAAGAGGCGGATTCCAATACTTCATAACCTTCACTGATGACTTTAGTAGATATGGCTATGTCTACTTAATGAAACATAAGTCTGAGACATTTGAAAAGTTCAAGGAGTTTTAGAGTGAAGTAGAGAATCAATGTGGCAAGAAAATTAAGGCTTTACGATCTGATCGTGGAGGCGAATATTTGAGCCACGAGTTTAGCAATCATCTAAAGAGTTGTGGAATTGTTCCATAGCTTACGCCACTTGGAACACCTCAGAGAAATGGCGTGTCCGAGCGACATAATCGGACTTTGTTGGACATGGTTCGGTCTATGATGAGCCAGTCAGACCTACCGTTATCATTTTGGGGATACGCTCTAGAAACAGCCGCTTTCACATTGAATAGGGTACCATCTAAGTCAGTAGTTAAGACACCACATGAGATGTGGACTGGTAAGAGTCCCAGTTTGTCTTTTTTGAAAATTTGGGGTTGTGAAGTTTATGTCAAACGACTTATGACAGATAAACTAACACCCAAATTAGACAAATACTTTTTCATAGGATATCCGAAGGAAACTTTAGGGTATTACTTCTACAACCGATCAGAGGGCAAAGTGTTTCTTGCTCGGAACGGTGTTTTCTTAGAGAAAGAGTTTCTCAAAAGAGAGAAAAGTGAACAGAAGGTGTATCTTGAAGAAGTTCAAGATGAGCCAGTTAGGAAGGACTCTACGAGTGATGCTAATGTAGCAGAATAAGTTGAGATACCCGTAGCAATAGAAACACCGCCACAACCACAAAGGTCAGCAAGAATCCATGAGTTGCATGGGGATTTGTTATTGTTAGACGATGACAAACCTACGACTTATGCGGAAGCAGTGATGGACCCAGATTCTGAGAAATGGCAAAGTGCCATGAGATCCGAGATAGATTCTATGGGAAACAATTAAGTTTGGAACTTGGTTGACCCACCTGATGGGGTTAGACCCATAGAGTGCAAATGGATCTATAAAAAGAAAAAGGATATGGATGGAAATGTTCACATCTATAAAGCTTGACTTGTTGCAAAGGGTTTTCGACAAGTTCAAGAAATTGACTATGACGAGACTTTCTCGCTGGTAGCGATGCTTAAATCTATCCAGATCATTCTAGCAATAGCTGCTTATTTCGATTATGAGATATGGCAGATGGATGTTAAAATAGCCTTTCTAAAATGGAAATTTGGATGAGGACGTGTATATGATACAGCCCGAAGGTTTTGTTGATCCAAACAATGCTGGAAAAATATGAAAGCTTCAGAAATCCATTTATGGGTTAAAGCAAGCATCTCGGAGTTGGAACATTCATTTTGATGAAGTGGTCAAAGGGTTTGGTTTTCGTCAGAATGAAGAAGAACCTTGTGTTTACAAGAAAGAAAGTGGGAGCGCTATTGTATTTCTGATCTTGTATGTGGATGATATATTATTGATTGGGAATGACATTCCTATGTTGCAATCCGTAAAGACTTCATTGAATAATAATTTTTCTATGAAGGATTTAGGAGAAGCAGCATATATTTTGGACATCAAGATCTATAGAGATAGACCGAAGAGGCTTATAGGATTAAGCCAAGATACATACATTGACAAGGTGTTGAAACGATTCAACATGGAACAGTCCAAGAAAGGGTTCTTGCCTATGTCACATGGTATGCGCTTTAGCGATAAACAGTGTCCTTCGATAGCTGATGAGCGGAAGCAGATGAGTAAGGTTCCATATGCCTTGGCAGTTGGTTCCATCATGTACGCCATGACATGTACTCTCCCAGATGTCTCATATGCTCTAAGTGTTGCGAGCAGGTACCAAGCTGATCCATGAGAGAGTCATTGGACACTTGTTAAAAACATTCTTAAGTACTTGAGAAGAACTAAATATGTGTTCCTAATCTATGGAGGTGAGGAGGAGCTCGTTGTAAATGGTTACACCGATGCTAGTTTTCAAACTGACACAGATGATTCACAGTCTTAATCAGGTTTTGTGTTCACAATAAATGGTGGTGCTGTAAGTTGGAAAAGTTCCAAGCAGGAGACGGTGACCGATTCTACAACAGAGGTCGAGTACATTGCAACTTCTGGAGCTGCGAAGGAAGGTGTTTGGATGAGGAGGTTCCTCATTGAACTTGGTGTGTTTCTGAATGCGTCCAGCCCATTGAATCTACATTGTGATAACAATGGGGCAATTGCGTAGGCTAAGGAGCCAAGAAATCACCAAAAGAGCAAACATGTACTACGGAAATTTTACCTTATTCGAGAGTTCATTAGATGAGATGAGATCAAGATGTGCAAGATACACACAGATTTGAATGTTGCAGATCCTTTGACAAAGGCTCTTCCACAGCCTAAGCATGAGGTGCACATAAGAGCTATGGGTATTAGATATCTTCGAGATTAACTCTAGTACAAGTGGGAGATTGTTAGGAGTATGCTCTAGAGATAATCATGGAGATGATTATATTGCCTTGTATCTATGATATATTATGAGTTCATTGAATTTTCATTAAAGACAATCTGTATCGATTAGCAATTATGTGAATTGTTTGTAAAACTCTTTTACTTAAATGGTTATTCTAATATTGTCCCTGGTCAGAGTTCGTGTGTGGACACACATGAATAATGGATCAGCACATTATTAGTTGATGACTATGTTTCACAAGTTATAGACATGGAGATGTCAAACTAATAATATGGGCACATGTATGACATGAGGCTGGACTGACCCAGCGTGAGATATCGTTATTATCTCTATTCACATCATGTACGTTATGTTCTTAGACCTGAGATTGTTGTATGTATTCAAGATGTGAAACGACCTACTCAGGGACTATCAAACGCTACTCCATAACAAGGTAGTTATAAAGGTGGTTTTCGGGTTTATCGGGAAACATGCTATGAGACATAGACAGTCAAGATGGAATTTGCCCCTCTATATATATGAGAGAGATATCACTCTAATGATTAGATCAAGAAATGCATGGCCGTGCTTGGGTTAAGTGTTAACCTATGAGTTGGACCAAATATCGTGAGGCAAGGGAATAACAAGTATGTGTTTTTATGGTGGTTCGTCTGATATGATCTTTGCGTACGCATAGGAGTTGACATGCCTTGCTAGAGGCCACTATCAACTAATGGCCAAGTAGGAGTACTCGGGCCATGTCTATGTGTGTGTGAACTCATAGAGTCGCACGCTTAAGGGGCTGGAAGCTTAGTTCGGATTGGATCCGAATTAGACAAGGCTTAGGGTTACTAATGGGCCTCCAACTCGGGAGCTCATTAGGGACGCCTATAAATATGTGGGGTGGGCAACGGGGCAAATCAATCCACGCCTTTTGGCAGCCGTCGCCGCCCATCCTACGCCCGCACCTGCTGCTCCTCGCGGACCTAGCATTCCGTGGTGCAACGCTTCCTCCTTGTACGTGTGGATACCTCGGAGGTGCTGCATCTGGAACACAAGGACGAACCGCACGAAGGGGACGGACGGACGGACGACCTCGCAACTGCACGGCACTGCTACGACGCGTTCGACTACATCGAGTCGCTTCCGCTGCACCTGCACGTCTAGTGGTAATCCCGTGATCTATAACTAGCAGTAGATCTTGGTTTATGAGATTGAAATTTTTGTTTTCCGGCTAGCGTAGCATCCTCATAACCCTACAACCTACAGTTATAAGGGTTTTGCCCCTATTGTTTAGGATTTTTTGCCTAAGGCTGTGTTCGGCCGGGAAAGAAGTCGGTTTGTTCGGCTTATTTTTCCAGCCGAAGCAGTATTTTTCTTTCAGAACATTCTATTATGAACAGTGTTTTTCAACATGAACAGTAAATAATACATATCAGCCGAACACTTAGCCTTCTTCTAATGATGTCAGAGTATCTTCACCAGATCCCCTTTCCCATTTCTCCTAAAATCTAGTATAGCGATTGAGAAAACTGGATTACTATGTATATAGGGAATATGTGCTCCAGAAAATTGATAAAAGTTGGATTGTTCGGCTGCTGAAAAAAAAAACCATTGCTGCTGCAGCTGTAGCTTTTTTCCTCTTTCAAATCTCTGTAGTGGCAGCAGCAGGCTGCAGCAACGACTTTTTCCTGCAGACGAACAAGCTAAATATCATCCCTTGTATGTGAGCCTGACATGCTACATAAATCTCCTTTTTCTCCCTTCTTCCTTTCTCTCTCATCTCGTTTCTCATGTATACACCGCAAGCGGGCACTCCCGCAAATGGAGCAGCAGTGGGCGAGACTCAGCGGGTGCGGGCAGTGGCGGCGGCAACTCGCCCAACATGGGGGTGCAGGCGAGGCGGACGGGCTCAACTCGATGTGGGGCGTGGCGCAGCAACGGCGGGTGGCTCGCGGCGAGCGGGGCTGCGCAAGGGCACGGTGAGAGGGCAACGGCAGCCCGAGCCGATGGATTTTTTTTACGAAAAGAAGAGTTATATTGGATTACAGTTGAGTACATCGTTACGGAAATGGTCTCCATTTATATTGTACGCACGCTTGGATAGCTTCGAATATCAAATCCAAACGTGTATGACGATTCGTATAGATGACCGTAAAGGCAAACACTTGATAAAAGGCCTGAGAACATATGCCCAACGAACGACGACCATCATTCCTGCACATGGAGTTGAGAAACTTCTTCTTTCATGTGTCTTCCTTCTTCTTCTTGCTGCCACCGAAGAATAAGAAAGACTAATCTAAAATTTATTCTCCCTAGTCTTTCATCGTGGTTAGATCTAACCACAACAAAACAGAGAAGGGACTGGAGGAAATTATTCCATTGTGGCGACATCATCTCCACCTTGACGTCGCCGTTTGAAAAACTAAGTCTCCATGTCGTCATGTCGAGGAAGTTGCTGACTCTGTAGTTATCGTCCTCATCTTCAACAGAGCCGCCATGAAGAAAACGAATCCACCCTGCTCCCTCGTCGTCGCCGGGAAGGAGGAGAAGATAAAACCCCAATACCAAGAAACTTGAGCAATACAGCGAGATGCCGGAGGGGGAAGGGAGGAGGACTAGCGGTGGTGGAAGTGAGGACCGCTCTCTAAGAGCAAGCGTGTGGATCGCGATGTTGCCTCAAATTAAAACCGAGCCGATTGGTTCTGGAGGTTAGCGAGAGAGGAATAGAGAAAGGGGATTGAGAAAAATGTCGCTTCTTCTCCTTTTTTTATGGATTGAGGTGGTGATTTTCTCAATTGAGGAAAAATATATAGAGAAATGGGATTGAAAAGACGATGTGTTAAAGCTTGATTTTTGCCTTTAATCTCTTTTATTCCTGATTGTACGAAAATTGGATCACTTATTCTTAATCTAATGAAGATGCTCTTAGAGCGAAGCAAAAGCTTGCACCGTCCAAATGAACAAAGTGGAAGCAAGTTTCCAGGGGCAGTTCTCTTCTATGAACAAGTTTTCCACCTCGAAAATGCTTCTCCTTTAGTGGTAGCTATTCAGTATACCTCAGTTCCAAATTTGAATGTACTTGGGTTTGTTCTTAGTTAAATTTGTTTGAATTTGGACAAATTTATCAAAATATCGTACGGAAAATTTTTATAAAACTAAATAAATATAATATATGGATATATTCTATGATGAATTTAATTTAATAATAGAACTGATTTGGACATTTGGTATTGTAGTGTTGATACTTTTTGTGTAGAAAACCTCGTCTACCCGAAGAAGCACCAAAACACCCAGCGTTGTATGTCGTGGTGGAATGGGGAAAGGAGTTACCGTAAGCAATGACAGCAGCGTTTGACGATCGAAGCCCCGGCCGTCCTCCGCGCCGCGGTAGTCGAGCAACAGGTCCAGGAAGTCGTTCTTGGGTGGATCCCCGGCGGCGCGCTCCTGTATGCGCCGCTCAATCTGCTCGTCGAAAATGGCGTGCAACTTCGTGAACACCCTCACTCAGCCGCTGCGGGTCCAACGGCGCGATTGCCGGGAAGAAGTCCGACAAGTTCGGCGCCCCGACGGCCACCGGGAACTCCTCGATCACCTCCATGAACTCACCCGACGCGCCGCGGTCATCAAGGTCCGCAAGGTCGGCGGACAAGATGGTGCAGGAGAGCAGGTTAAGGGCCGTCGTGAAGGCCACGCGGCGGACGTCGACGGCCGTGCCTTGGCACGCCAGCCCGGCCACGTGCGACACGAGCCGCTGCACCTTGCCGCGGCGGAGGGCCTGATGCGCGTCGAGGCGTTGCGGCGCGAAGAGCTCCGCGGAGCACACCTTGCGCAGGGCGCGCCACCGGGGGCTCCCCGGCGAGAGCCAGCCATGGAGTGCTCGTCGTGCGCGCACGCCCGGGCGGCGTCCGGGACGGAGCGCGTCGAGAAGGCGGCGTCGTGGCGCTGGAGGACGTCGCGCGCGGCGTCCGCGGAGGATGCGTCGACCGTGGTGACCGACCCGAGGCGCAGCGCCATGAGCGGGCCGTGGCGCGCCGCGAGTCGCGCGAGGGAGCGGTGTGGGTGGGCGCCGAGGTCGAGGAGGTTGCCAACGAGAGGCAGCGGGCGGGGGCCCGGGGGAAGGTTGCGGCGGCTGCCGGCGAAGAAGAAGCAGAGGTACAGGGAAGAGACGATGAGGATGGCACATAGCGTGTAGAGGTGGAAGAGCTCCATGGTGAGCTACTGAGCTGAGCTCCGTGGCACGGGTGCATTACTATGCGACGTGGTCTTGTTCTTGTAGAGGCGGACGCCGGACAGGCCCTACGGCACGAGTAATAGTACGTGTGAGGACTTTTTGGAATTTTGCTGGCTGCTAAGCTACGGTCTACGGACCGCGTGATTGGTTGAGCTCCGGCTGCAAAGCTACGGACCGTGATTGATTGAGCCATGGCGAATTAATATCTACGTCTCTGTCGCCGAAAATTGTAAAGAGAAGAAGACGACTAGAAAAAATGATAATTCTAGTCCGTTTTTAGTTATGGCGTTATCTATGTATAGGTTCTAGGCAAACTCTTATATCTTATTAGCCGGACTATGGACCTGTTTGCAAGAGCTAATTGTTAGTTATAAAATTAGGTAAAACTAGCTCTAGTGCATCCAAAGCAGGAAACTAATAGATGATTTATTATTTTTTAAATCTTTAACTATTGTTAGCCAATTACATGTGATATAGGCTAATTTTTAGGCCCAACTAGTAAGTAGTCCTACATATTTAAATACGGCTCATATATATATAAGTATATACGTGGGAGCTCTAATCATCAATATTTAAGGAATAATAAACAGTTATTCTACTTTGTGACTATGTATTTTCTGTTTACATCTACTGTATTAAATTATTAGTTATGAGAGGACAACAAAAAGAATGGGCTGTGTTGCTTTCATGATGGCCGCGTGACGACAATGTCGATCTTGGAATTATGTGACGTAGGACGGAAACTAATATGAGACATAGGTCTCATTCGTTTCGCTGAAAAGTCATAGCTGAAAGTACTGTTCGCTGATTCGTTATGAGAGAAAAATAATGTTCCTCCGCTGAAACAATACGGCTCATAAGACAAGCGAACAGGGCCATAGTCACACCTCTATATGTGTGGATATACTATAGTCTTTACATTTTTGTCATCAAAGTTGACATTTCTCTTCATGATTCCCAGTAGATGCTTTCTCCCTCCACGACAAATATCGCCAACTCGGCAATTGCGTTCATCCAAGCACTAGTATTGTTTTGAAAACAGCCAATAGCTAGGCTCTCTATCTATGATTCTATGAAGTCATTCACACGTTTTACTCTTTTCCCTTTTTTCTCTTTACCGGACGCATGTTTTATTATTAACAACAGGAGAACGCATAACAGTAAAAGGAAAATGCATCAAAGGTTGAAAAGCGCAAGTGGTGAGGAATTGAGGATTGGATCAGCGTCGGCCGTTCGGTAATCGGTGATGCTCGTGAGTCGTGACTCAAGCCTGGAGATTAGAGTTCATGCACCACTCTTGGTCGCAGTTGCAGATGCACGCATCGACCTATTATTCCCCATCCTAGGCCATACATAAGTCTTTACACTTGTCAACATATATAAACTTGGATGCCGGCAACAGATCCAGCGTCGCGTCTGTGTTTTTGGGCTTGGATCTGCGGCAACATACATAGGCCATGTTTAGATTGCAAAAAATTTCAATCCGATGAATAGTAACATTTTCGTCTTATTTGGTAAATATTGTCCAATCGTGGACCAACTAAGCTCAAAAGATTCATCTCGTGATTTCGAACTAAACTGTGCAATTAGTTATTTTTTACCTATATTTAATGCTCCATGCAAGCGGCTAAAAATTGATGTGATGGAGAGAGAGTGAAAAAATTTAGAATTTAGAGGTAATCTAAACAAGGCCATAGTCTTTACACATTTTTTTTTTTGGGGCTTGGAGTTGGATGGCGGCATCTGTTGCACGAACGTTCGAGAGTCGCGTCTGTTTCGCGCGATGGACAAGGAGTTTGCCTAAAGCACACCAAGACCTCCACGCACGCGTATGCCCTCTGGTTTCGCTGTCGTCGTCGATGGATCTGCTGCCGTTACAATCTTCTTGAGAGCTGTAGGAATGTTACAATTACTGGAGCATACAGGTGTCGTAATCCGTCCAGAACATGCAAAAGCAAGAGTTTTGCAGATTTGCAGTAAACATTGATCATTTCCTCTCACTTTCTTTTTCTCCGTCTCTCTTATTTCCTCCCCGCCTGGTTCTGCCTGCGTAACATGCAGTGTACAGAGCAGACAACAACCACACCAACTCCCAAGACCCGAGCGGATAGCAACAAGTCACCATCGCATCAGCAAAGGCGCACGATTTCTGCCATCCAGACTCTGTTCATCCTCCGAATGAACTCCTCGGCCCGCATCATGAGCTCATCCTCTTCCTCATCGTCACCACATTTCTCTTGTCCCAATATCATCCTCTGCTCTTCTCGCTTGCCTGCAGCTGCACCTGGACAGCATTCGTGTCAACGTCGGCGACGCACCCCTTGGGGCGGCCGTCGACGTCGTGAGCACAGCTGTGCCTGTGCCTGTGCTCGACGATGCTAGCGGCAGCGGTTGGAGGACTCTCCCATCCTCCACCGCTCCTCTTCCCTCCTTGCACCTGAATGCCAACCTGAATGCCATCCAGCGTTTCAGCTTCGGCGGCTCCCGACGGCGATGATGATGTGGGAGAAGCAGAAGGCCAGTAGCGACGGGCTGGATGACGACGCCCAGAGAGTGACCAACTCCATAGATATTCTTCTGCTGTGTTGGACCGTTGGTCTCTTGGAAGAGGCCAGGCCAGGGGGAATGAAGGCAAGTTTTAAGCTTGTTTAGTTCTAAAAAGTTTTCTAAAAAAGTGCTATATTTAATGTAGTATTTTCGTTTTTATTTGACAATTAATGTTCAATCATAGATTAATTAAACTCAAAACGTTCGTCTCGTAATTTCCAACCAAACTATGTAATTAGTTTTTTTTTGTCTACATTTAATGCTCTATACATATATTGCAAGATTCGATGTGATAGATACTGTAGTACTTTTTGGAAAAACTTTTCGCAAACTAAACAAGAGGTTAGTTAGGTGTTCTTGGATGGTGAAGGAACCTTGGCGCCTCGAGCCTTTATATATGTGTCCCTAGAGTTCGGATTCGGAACCCCCAAGTGTGTAGAGGAAGATTCTGCACCGTGGAACCTGCGGTCGTGGGCTTCGTGGTCTTCCTGCACAAGCAAGACTAATGCATATGGTTTGTATTGCTTGTGAGACGTATATGTTGAGCGCATTGGAGATACCGATCAGCTGCTCTCTAAAGTCTATCCTGACTTATATAGTTCGAGGGCGTAGGATCTCAGATAAACCTCGTTTTTCTTGGTTTATTTTTGGTTTCGTAGTCAGTTACAACTTGCAATAGAGCCCTGATAGATCATGTTAGGCCCTGTTTAGTTCTACCAAATTTTCAACTTTGACACTATGCAAAAAGAAGATTTTCCGTCACATTAAACTTGCGGTACATGCATGGAGTACTAAATGTTAACGAAATCAAAAACTAATTGCATAGTTTGGTTATACTTTGCGAGACGAACGTTTTGAACCTAATTAATCACCGAGCAATTATTGCCAAATAAAAACAAAACGGCACTGTATCTATGTCTTCCGTACCGAGTTGATGAATGTCATATCAGTAAAGAACCGGTTCTATCCTCCATGACCGTACACCTCGTCAAGTTAACTAAATGTTGATCAAAATTTTAACCTTTTTCGTCGGTCAAAATTAGCCTTACTTTCACGAGAAGGTGTGATATAAAGTATATGATTATAAATTTAGATGGGAAATTATATAGACTAATTGCTCCCCCTATCTTGTAATATGAGGTGTCCTAAAAATTTTAGGGCAAATTATAGAGCAAAATAAATGACACATGTAACCCTCTCACTGTAGAGAGATCTCGTGTTTATCATATCTTGAGTCTGGAGGTAGACGCCCGTGGCAAATATGTATGGTAGTTTTGACGAGTTAATCCAGCTAGAATAATTTATAATTTAAAACAAATATTGTGTTTTAATACCTTATATTTCAGGACTGATGGGGTAATAAATAAAGTATATCAGAGCTTCACTACGGGAAACGGTGACAATGCCGAGTGCTTTCTGTTTGCCGAGTGCATTATATCGGGCACTCGGCAAACAGAATATTTGCCGAGTGTGTACTCCAAGACACTCGGCATACTATTACACTCGGCATATCTAGTATTTACCGAGTGTCAACACTCGGCCTCTAGGGGACACTCGGCAATAACCACCACGTGACCCGCGCGTGCGCCGTTCTACCGGGCGGCGTGCCGGCCGTTAGTACTTCGCCGAGTGTCCGTTAGAGACACTCGGCGAAGTATTGATTTGCCGAGTGTTTTATTCCGACACTCGGCGAAGTGTATGGGTTTGCCGAGTGTTTATGGAGACACTCGGCGAATGAAAAACAATTTTTCCCTCCTCGGCCCTCCACAATTTTTCTACTCCCCACATACGACATTTGGTACTGCATGTTAAAAGTTGGTCTATTTCTTGGTCTGTTTGCTATATTTAGTGAATTAATTTCATTTTGAGTAATTTATTGATTTAAACGAAATTTGAACTGCCAGTGATTGAAATAATAGAATAAAATGAGTGGAAAAATCATATTCATGTCATTGAATCCGGATTGATGTCTCATACAGGAAATGAAAAGAAATTTCGAACATTTTGTTCAGGAAACACGACCACGAACGTGTGTTCGAATGATTTTAAAATTCTACCAAAACCAAACGAAGTCTGAAAATCACGAGATTTGTCAAGATGTCATGATATCATATGTGGAGGCTGTGGTAAAAAATTGAGAATGTTTCGCATAATTTGTGACGTATGATGCTTATAAACGGAAGCATCTTCAGAGAAAATTCGTAGAACTTAGAAGGATCCGATAAGATTTAGAGTCCAAGTGACATGTTAATTGGGTTTGAGTTCAAATTTTTTTGTATAGGCAATACACAACATAGATTAGTTCATGTCAAATTTTGACAAATTTTCGGATCCGTTTGATATTTTTTATTTATTAATTGCAATTATAGAATTTTAGTTGATATAAATTAATTTTGAGCTATAACTGCATGATATCATTTGACATTTTAATTTAGTAGAAAAAACAAATATGCATTTTGAGTGAATTTGACAAGTTTTTTTTTTCAAAATATATAGGAAAAAAGTTACTAAAAGAAGCTATTAAAGGTATACATAAAATATTAGCGTAGTTTGCCGAGTGTTTCTATATAACACTCGGTAAAGTATCTCTTTGCCGAGTGTCTTATAGAAAACACTCGGCAAAGTCTTGGTGCAGGCCCACTGCCGCGCGAGTAGACCCTTTGAAAAAATAAAAAAAAATAAAAAAGGAGCTATGCCGAGTGCCAGATCGCGGGCACTCGGCATACCCCCTTACAGTTAACCCGGTGCGACCCCGCACGCCACACACGCACACAACGCACACACGCCACAGACACACGCCGCGACCACCCGACCCCGTCCCGCCGGCGTGCCCGCCGCCTCCCCCCGCCGGCGTCCCCGCCCCCGCTCCATCCCCCGGCGGCGCCCTCCCGGTCCTCGGCGTCGCCCTCCCGGCCCCGGCGCGCCACGCCCGCGGCGGCTCCACCCGGCGGCGCCACCGCCCCCCCCCCCCCACACACACCGGCGGCGTGGCCGCGCCCCTCGGCGTCGCCCTCCGGGCCCCGGCGCGCCACGCCCGCGGCAGCTCCACCCGGCGGCGCCACCCCCCCCCCCCCCACACCGACGGCGCCCGCGGCGGCGAGGCCACCGAGCGGAGCGGGAATCGGAACGGAATCGAGTCGAATTCGTCCTCACCTTCTCGTCGTTGCTGGTAAGGAAGCCCTAACGTTGCTTGCTCGGATTGAAATTATATTCCCTGTTCTACTAAGGCTTCTGCGGTTCCGCCCTTGAATTTTCGGTAGATTCGAGCAATCCAACCAGAAATTCCTGTAATTCCTTGTCGGGATGGGTTATCTGACCCAATCGAGCCCCACTAGCTGCTGGATTGGTTCTTGATTTTCAATACATGAATTTCTGCCGATCGATAGGCCGATAGCTACACTGCATTCTTGTTTGGTGGTTAGACTCGTGAGAGCAGCCGTTTCTGGCTTTCTATTTGCTGAACCCTTTCCAGGGTTGAATATTTGATGTGAAAGTGATTAAAGAACTAGGACACTGTTTGGCCAGTTAAAGGGCTTACTTTTAGAGATGCTTCATTTTTTTCTCTTGTTTCTAAGAACACACACTTGTTTTCTGTACCTGATACATAGACTGATAGACACGTGAATGCAGACAAAACTGTGAAGATTTCTCCTCTTATGGAAAACTGTGAAGATTTCTTCTCTTATGGTTTGGGGCTTTTTAAGTGAGAAAGAACTAGCAAAAAAAAAGGAAAGAGAGAAAGAAGACAATTCACATCTACTGTGCCGATCCATTTTAAACAACATCTACTGTGGTCATCAATTTTGAATGATGACTATGTGGCCATCAATTTTGAATGATGACTGGAGATAATGTACAGTACTTAGAAGTTTCACTAGTTGGGTTACAAAGTGGAAAGCTTAAAATTCAAAGTCAAAAGTCTGATTTGTCTAACTTAATGTTTGAAATTCTGAGAAACTTATAAAAAAAATTAAATAAAGTTGAATGTATCCCTTTCTGACTCCAAAAGTCTGGTTAAAAAGTGGAAAGTTTTACTCAAAAGTTGATTTGTCTGTTTAAAGTTCTGAGAAACTTATAAAATATTGACATTAGGTTGAATGTGTACCTTTTCTGAGTCCAGAAGGGTTTTACTAGTTTGTAAAACAGCGAGAGTTCAGTATTAGCAAATTTCTTGAGTTCTACACAGATTAGGTTTTTGTTACAGAAAGTAGAAACAACTTGCTTATATATATAATAATTATATAAGATTTATTCAATCAGAGGCCAAGTTCCCAGCCTCAGTTTTAACAAATCATCAAACTAATGCATCCTCTCTACACCTGCTTCCCTTCCACATACACTTCCACACACTTCCCTTAAACCTTTCCTGCAATTTGGTTTGTGCAATATTATGTGGGGAAAACCTGAAATATCGTTATACTGCAGTCTTGTATGTCCAGGATTGTTGTTTAGGCCCTTTTGCTGTTTCGTAGGTTGGAGCACTAAAATGTTGTAGGTTGGAGCACTACGGGAAACAGTGACAATGCCGAGTGCTTTAGATGCACACATTTTGATACTGAAATTCACTTTGCAATATGAAGTCTAACACTGTTAAAAAGGAAGCTAACACTGTTTCGAATACTTCTCTTTTGTGCAGAATCAATCGGCGGCATCAAATAATCAGTTTCAAGACCCGGATTTGTCGCAGAGGTTCCAAGGGCCTACGCAGTGATTGCATTTGTATTGTGTCTTAGTTGTGACTTGTGATGATGGTTTATTGTAAATTGAGATGATGGTTTATTGTGACATGTGATGATGGTTTATTGTGAATTATGATGATGGTTTATTGTGAATTATGATACCTGTGACAAATAATTATGCCTGTCATGATGTTTTATTGTGAATTGTCATGGTTTTTTTGGTGGATTGACAGATATGTGACATTATTAAAAAAGAGACCATTTTCCATTCTGGTAACCTTCTTTGCCGAGTGTATTCCAGTGGACACTCGGCAAAGTGACCATAAAATCTGACCGCTGGAGCTTGTTTGCCGAGTGTTTTAGTTCTGACACTCGGCAAACTTTGGAAACTTTGCCGAGTGTTTTAGTTCTAACACTCGGCAAACTTTGGAAACTTTGCCGAGTGTTTTAGTTCTGACACTCGGCAAACTTTGGAAACTTTGCCGAGTGTTTAATTTCTGACACTCGGCAAAGTTGAGAAACTTTGCCGAGTGTTTTCCGTCGTGCACTCGGCAAAATCGACATCGCCGTTCCATCCCGTCAATTTTTTTTTGCCGAGTGTTTACTGACAGTCGGCAAACTGTTTGCCGAGTGCCCGATGAAAAACACTCGGCAAACTACTGTTTGCCGACAAATCAATGCCGTGTGCTGTATGCCGAGTGTAACACTCGGCAAAGTATTTGCCGAGTGTTTTTGGGCGTTTGCCGAGTACCCTTGACACTCGGCAAATCTACTGTATCCCGTAGTGCTTGATGTTGATAAGAAAGTATCTACGTGGGATTGTGTCATAATATAAGCACTTTTGACAAGGCAGAGATAAGAGCATCTCTCCAAGGGTACTAAATATTTTCTTCCTAAAAACATAAAGTTTTACAACTCCTGAAAAAATATAGGAAGGAATAAAAAAGTCTATCTCCAAGAGTTTCTAATAATCCACTCCTAAAATATAAAAGACAATTTTACATCAGGAATTATATATTATTTCTTAATTATCCTAACTACTTTTATATATTCTTTCTCTATTGTACATTTCCATCAGGAACTATTTTCCGCTCTTTATTTTTTTCATGCCCTTCCACCTTTAGATTGGCCGACAAACACACGTGGAAGAGAGAAGATATGCGCATCTCGGAAGCACGTAACTTTACGCGGAATAGAATGACTTTTTCAAGTTCTAAAAGATTAGGAGAATGGATTAGAAATTGTTTGAGAGTTTTTTTTTCTCTCATCTTGTTAAAAACCAAGAATTAGGAAACTCTCAGAGATGCTCTAGGCTATTTTTGTTAATGATAGTCCCCAAATTTATACATATAAACCTTTAATAATATTTATGTTCCTTAAAATAATTGGCGTGTGCGACAGCTGAGATTGATGTACATGGAAAGAATGGACTTTAGGCCTAGTTTAGCCCATATTTAGTTCTAAAAACTTTTTTTTCCAAAAAGTGCTACAGTAGCCACCACATCGAATCTTGCGATAGTGCATAGAGCATTAAATGTAGACGAAAAAAAACTAATTACACAGTTTGGTTGGAAATCGCGAGACGAACGTTTTGAGCCTAATTAGTCCATAATTGAACACTAATTGCCAAATAAAAACGAAAGTGCTACAGTAGTCAAATTCCCAAATTTTACCCAACTAAACACCCACTTAGTTCCAAAAAATTTTCACCCCAAACTATCACATCGAATCTTGCGGCACATGCATGGAAATCGCGAGACGAATATTTTAAGACTAATTAGTTCATGATTAGCCATAAGTACTACAGTAACTAACATGCGCTAATGATGGATTAATTAGGTTTAATAAATTCGTCTCGCAGTTCCAGATGAGCTATGTAATTAGTTTTTTTATTAGTATCCGAAAACCCCTTCCGACATTCTCGAAACCTTCGATGTGATATCCAAAAGTTTTCATTTCGCGAACTAAACGCAGTCTTATTGTTCCGAACGGACAGGCAACAACCATCCCGTGCCATGTTGCCATTGGACATGCGCTGCTGGTAACATTGTTACTGCTTAATCTAATCTTGTGCAGTGAAAGAGGCGACGGTTACTCTGTTCACAGAACTTTTTATCGGGAATATGAATATGCCGGGAAATGGCCATTTTTTTTTGGGTGGGGTGGGGGCGGCGGCGGCGATCTCGTGATGTAGTTTTTTTTAGGACAATCTCGTCATGTAGTTGTAGTTTCTGATACCGCAATAGGGCCTAATTATGATATACGGAGTATTCACTTTGGGCTTTAGATTCAATAGTTCATGGCTTCAAGCCGGGCTTGGTTGTTGGGCCGAGCTAGCTTCTGAAGATGCGGAAATCCAAAGTTGTATGATGCTGGAAAGAGAGAAGCTATAGATGCGCCCTTATCCCAGACTGGAAGAACGAAGAACTACGAACTAAGAGCAGGGTATTAGTGAAATAATTCAGATCATTTGGCGTCCTAGCTCGGAGCTTTCCAGCAGAAGATAGTTGTTCTTTATAATCTCACTCACCAACTACTCCTATGTCGATCCCAGCGGTCGTTTCGTCGGTGGCCGTTGAGAGCAAAATCAAATACTAGCAGCGAGCTGGACACCCGCCGCTCTACACACTACTAACTCCAGTAGTTGGGTTGACGCCGGCCAAGTATTGGACCATGCATCACACCCCGTGCAACTTGTATGACGCGCACGCTCCACTAGCTCTCCGCTGCTGCCTGCTGGGGTAAGGTAACGTACAGTCGGGAACGCAGAGAGGCCATGTCCCGCTGTTTCAGTCCAATAAAGAAATCCATATCGTATACGAGTCATGAGCGCTTGAAAAACAGTGGGTTTTTTCCACTGATTTTGCAAAAATCCATCAGGGTCTCTGGCCCGTCAAAGAGGCCCAGCTGCTCCGCCCCCTGTATGGGTGAACTGGAGTACTGCATCTGCATGCGTCGTCGGTCAGTGCTCAGTGGTCAGGCAAGCCGCAAGCAGAGAGGGCTTGGTTATTATGCACGCTGCACGCATAATACTCTTTCCCGATCTTGCTACTCGCTGCGTGCGCCTTTGAGGTCCTGATGGCTTATGTCATGAGCCATACTTTTTCAGGAAAAGAAGAGTGTTTTTCTGTTTGTCTTTTCAGCAAAGGGAAGAAGACCTCGAAGCCGAAGATCGCTGTGACAGCTGGTCCTCGATCGGGCTGGTGTTGCCCGCGAAGCCAGTCGACAGTGTGATTTGGTGGTGGTTGGGGTAGCCACGTACTGTACCCATCCCTACGAGTATCAATGCGGTCGATGCAGCAACGTACAGTTGCAGGCAATAGGTTAGGTGCAGTCCTTCACAGGCCTGTACATTAGCAGGTGCAAAGTGTGCGACTGTTTAGGGCCTCTAAATTTACACAATAACTAAGTAGTAAGTAGCAATTAATTAATGGCCAGACCAGCAATCAATAATTTGTTAATTGGAGTTGGCCCAACGTAAGGCCCATGGCCATCCGCCATGCATAGCCCACCAGCCTGCTTGGATCCTCGGCTTCCCCATAGCCCATAGGTACAGATTGGCCGGCGACGTTTTATTTTCCTTTGCCGCAAACCAGATCGTCGTCGCGCCGCTGCTAGACTTGGGCACCGTGGTGACCGTGCAACCATCGGTTCATTGCCAAGATGCCAAGCCGTCGTCCACCAGGAGCCAACACGTCGTCAGCTCAGTACGCACACGGCTTTCATTTCAAAGAATACTAACCATCGGTTCATTGCCAAGATGCCAAGCCGTCGTCCACCAGGAGCCAACACGTCGTCAGCTCAGTACGCACACGGCTTTCATTTCAAAGAATACTAAGAGAATGATGCTTTTCAGTAGAACATAAGGTCAGTTTGTTACTGGAGTACTTTTTGTATTGTTTTAGCATCAAGATTTGATATGTTCTAGTACTGTATTTCTGGATTTATTCTAGGATTTAACGGCACTATACTTTCACTGGCAGGCGACGTCTCCGTCGATAGCGAGGTGTCAGTGGTCACTTCGTGAATCTCGAAATCTACCAGCTCAGTCCTTCGGATGCGCTTATATAAGGGTAGGGTTTGCGTATGTGTTCATAAGGGTAAGTGTGTGTTTGCATTGTACTGTGTAATTCTAAAAAAAAGAACAACGTATACTTGAAGCTTTATAATGAAATAAAAGTATGCTTTTGTTATATTATTTTCTTATAAATTTTAGGGCCACATCACGCGTTTCGTTCTGGTACCTCCAAATCGTAGGTACGGGCCTGGTCCTTCAGTACATGTATACAGATGTACTCGTCTACCTCTAGTCCTCTACCTAGCTGTATCGTACCTGTATATACAACCTCTCTCCTTAGTCCTTATTTAGCCTGCTGCCTGCTTATCTGAAGCATGGGTCGCGACATGGAACCGAACGAGAGAGAATTGACCAGGCAGCTAGAGATTCATGCCAGTCCTTCATATGCATAGCTAGGCTCAGCTGAGTAGGTGACGACGACCTTTGCTTTTCCCACACAACGTAGTATGTATGAGCCGGCCCCTGGTTCAATTGTTCAGTTCAGCAGTTGCATGCACGCGGTTCCCCGAGGCACATCAGCTGTTACCCGTCCGCATCAACGAGTAAAAGGTCAGGTGCTGTCCTGGCGAGTGTGGTCCGCGCATGATGAGACGCCGGTGAGAGCCTTCAATAGTAGATGGACATGCTTCCCGGCCGGCCCATCGGTTGCTAATCAACGTGAACCGGTGTAGCGCCGGTTGCCACGCACCGCCTGTTCCCTGCTCCCAGTCCCAAAATAGAAAATCGTTCTCGCTTTCCGAGAAATCAACTATTTATAAGTTGACCAATTATATATGTAAAAAAATAATATTTATAATATATAATTAGTATCATTAAATAGATCGTTGAATATACTTACATAATATATTTATTTGGAGATATAAATGTTGTACGTATTTTCTACAAATCTAGTTAACGTTGAAAACAATGACCTGCACGCATCCCATAACGTTCTTCTTTCTGGGATGGAGTGAGTATGTCGCTTAAGCGTAGCTACGGTATTTGTGTTGTTCATTTTTAAAAAAAATAAATAAATATTTTGTAAAAAAAATATTAACAATATTTGTATCTCTAAATAAATTTATTATAAAAATATATTAAATAATTTATCCAATAATACTAATTATATACTATAAATATTAATATTTTCTTGTATATATTTGGAAGTTAAATATGTTTAACTTTCCAGAAGGCGAGAACGACAATTAAAAAAAGCAGAGGGAGTATTGCGTAGTACAAAAACTTTGGGGGCAAGTATAAAAATTTTAGGAGCAACTACCAAGTACATGTATTAGATTACAACTAGCAAAAATGTCCGTGCGTTGCAACATGATTCAAGATCATTTTATGTGTTCCAGCATCTTGGAACCAGAGGCCTTGTATTTTTGAAATACATGTAACAATTAAGTAATTAACTGGATGACTTGTGGAGGGCTAAAAAATTCATCAATCATTTCATGTGTGTTCCAGCATCTTTGAACCAGACTTTATACCGTACCTTGACACATGATGTTCTAATACAATGGACACAAGAGGCCCAGAGATTAATTATTATGTCATGTTTCTCAATTGATCTTAAGAGTGTTTTTCTTTCACGCTACTTGAACTCGTACAGGCTTGAAAAAATATAGGGTCATCATGGAAACGATTCGTACTTTAGTATTAGAAAAAATAGCTAGTAAACTTGTGCCTTGTTACGGATTTATGATGAATTGAAGTAGTTTAGGCCAACTTGTTTTACGCATAGAGCCTGTTTGGTTTAAAACTTAAGAAACATGCGTGACCAGACCTTCCAGGCGGCTAATTTTGGATAGCTTAATTCTTATAACCTGATTGACTCAAGCTAAACACCTAGTTTTATTATTAGGTTTGATCTTATAAAGAACCTAGCTATTCGGGGCGCCTTTTCACATGAATTTTCTTATTATTATTTTTGGATCTTCTGTGTCATGGTCGTGGTCCGCCACATATAACGCGCACACTTATTTGCCCCTTGACCCCATCCCCACTCTCTATCTCAGGAGTCCCTCTCCCCTCCGTTCTAGAGCTAGGTAGCCAGCCGAAGAAGAGACGGAGAATGCCGTGAAAAACGCGAACTGGGGAGCCCCGCTAGTCCTATGAGGGGCGGGTGGTGAGCTCGCGATGCTAGTTGTGTGAAGAATGGGTGCGGAGACTGTGTCTGTCTCTCTCACTAACAAACCGTTGAGGGCCTATTTGGCATGGCTCCGACTCCTCTTAAGGAAAAAGGCTCCAGCTCCTGCTTCTCTAGAGAAGTGGTATTTCTAGTGGAGCTGAAGCCCTTTGAAAAAACATTTGGCAAAATAGGTTCGCAAGTTTTAGCTTGGTTGTTTGATATCAAATGTTCTCTTTGATAGTTGATATCAATTTGCAATGTCAGTTGATTAGGTATTTAACCATGGTGACTAAAGAATTCTGATACTATTTTTTTCTGAAAGAAATACTACTAATATATCCAATAAAATATGAGCATAAGCTTATATGTTCTCATCGTTCATTTGCCCTGTTCGGCAGGACTTATTGCTGCTGCGGCTGATTTGTAGAGCTAATTTATTATGAGAGAAAAATACTGTTCTATGACTAAAAAAGTAAAATTAATTCTGTTGATAAGCTCAAGCAAACTGAGCCATTGTCTTCACCGTCAAACCTTATTCTTTTACTGCCCATGGTAATGCTTATCTGAACATCGGCAAACTAGCAGCGGAGCTGGTCTTGGCCAACAATCACGGGCTTCTCACTCTGACCACGCCATGCCATGGCGCGGGGGAGTTGGCACAAGGGGCCTCTTTGGATGAAAGCCTAGAGTGCTTGTTTGGTAAAAAACGTTGCAGAGTTGTTCGAAAATTCGATGGAATTTGCCTGGCCAGACAAGTTAGAAGATGGTTCGTTTGGTTATAAGCATGTGCCTGGAAAGGCTAATAAAAATATAATACCATATTTTAAGGCTAATAAAAGGTACAATACCACATTTAAACATGTATGGTTACATTTATAATGTATAATAAATAAATAAATCATCCATATATTTTCTCAATTAATAATATATTTGAAATTACAAATAAAGGTAATAGATTTCCTAGCTATTTAAAAATGTCACAAGGAAAGATGGTACGAGGAAGAAAGATAATTGTATTTACACTGCACACACTATGCTACTTTTAATGTGAACATGACGAACCTAAGGGAGAAAGAATAGAAAATATAAAATATACAAGCACTGCACTCACTCATGCCTTGTTTAGTTCCTTCTCTAAAGTTTAGTTCCTATCACATCAGATATTTAAACACATACAATATTAAATACTCCTTCTATACTAAAAAATGAAGTTGTTTTGGACAGCGATACGATCTCCAAAGCGTAACTTTGGCTACTTATTTTTATAAAGATATTTATCAAAAAGTGATATATGTAAATTTTTGAGAAAGCATTTTTCAAGACAAATCTATACATATGATTTTCACATTTCCAAACTCAACAACTTAAAAGTTATTCATGATTTATATTCCTAATGTTTAACCCAAGCCTTATCCAAAACGACTTCATTTTTTAGTATGCAGGGAGTATAGACTAAAAAATAACTAATTACACAGATTACGACTAATTTGCTAGACGATTTTTTTTAAACCTAATTAGTCCATGATTTGACAATGTGGTGCTACAGTAAAACTACAGCAGACGTGTGCTCACGATGGATTAATTAGGCTTAATAAATTAATCTCACAGATTACCGAGGACTTCTGTAATTTATTTTATTATTCCTATCTAAACACTCTCATGTGATATCCGATGTGGCATCCCAAATTTTAGTTGCTGGATTTAAACAACACCTCGTTTCACGGAGGAAGCAAAGTACTCCCTCCATCCCTAAATGTTAGTCGCTACGATTTGCGTGTCAATAACTTTGACTCGATTTATAGAAAATACGTGTAATATTTCTATCTCTAAATAAATTTATTAAAAAACTAGATTCAAATATCTATCAATGATACTACTTATGTATCATAAATATTAATATTTTTAATATATATTTAATTAAAGTTGTTTCTCGAAAAATGAAAATAATAGATATTTAATGACGGAGGGAGTAGTAATTAATAAAGGAGAAAAAGGCATTGACAGCACTACGGTATCCCACCCAGGCAACATCGGCGCTGTGCGTACATAGGCCACGTTCGATGGTCTGAAACTTGGCTGAAATTGGTTGAAAACACTGTTTTAGCTGAATTGCTGTGAGAGAAAAATACTGTTCCATCTGAAAAAAGAAGCCGAACAAATTGAATATAGGGTAAGCAGTCCATGAACGCGCATGCACAAAGCCCCCAAAACGAGCACGCTGACGCTATGCAGCTCCGCGCTCTACTGCTGTACAGGCATGTGTGCCAAACAAAAATGTCGCCCGGGACCAAACTAAGAGAGCCGTAAAGTGGCTTCTGCCGTCAGGAGCCAGTACGCGTTCTTCCTTGTGAAGTCCACGTGCACCCCGCGTGAATCATGAGTTGGAAGTTCAGCTGGGATCTTCGTTCAAGCTGATCGACGTCTCGGCTCTCGTCCACAATTCACGCGACATGCGCTGCTGCTTGTTTCCCACGAGACGAGACGAGGCATCGTACGTGCTGTGCCACAGCCCACAGGACATGTATTATGTTTACTGTTATGTCTACTATATAATTACAACCGCGTGCGAGTCTGGTGATGGGAAGAGTAATGGTAATCTTTGGATTACTGTATTAGAACGGTGGCGGTAACAGAACTCTATTCCTCTGCTTAATGAAATACGTGAGCCCACAGGACACGAACCTTCTCATCTTCAGGCTCAGGCAGCAATCCACATCTTCAGGCTTCAGGCAGCAATCAAATGCACCATACTCCGTATGCATGTCGAGAGCAAAGCAGCACGGTATGAGCTCACCATGCAACCGCTCCGACGCTTTCCAGATCGTCGTCCGTGTCACCCGTCCGTTGCAGCAACAGAATCAAGTACACACAACCGAACGTGCGCGTACGCTTGCCATCAATCCAAGAAACAACCGCCTGCATGCATGCGCGCGATCCAGGGCGGGGGGCTTCTTCGTCGTCGCGCTGGCGTTGATCGGGCCATCTACCTGCTCTGCTCGGGACGAAAGGAAAGCCAGCTGAGAGCTGAAGCTGACACAAGCCGCAAGCCCACCGAGGAATCGCTTTTTATTGTGAATCAGCTCAAAAGGGTATCTCGGACGTTAGAAAATCTCGGATTCAGTTCGATCAGGTCTGATTTCAAACGGGAAAAGCTAGACGGGCGACGCCAAGTCGTGACTCGTGAGTGTATGGGGAGGCCATTTCCCAGTTCCCAGTCTGCTTGCTGCAATGCTCAAGTCAATGCGTACTACGCAGCTCAGACCCACAACAGGGAGGGGAACATGACCGTTCGTACCATGCACTCTGAATATCTGGCAATTTCGTTGCATTGCATATTTGCATGGCAGCAGATCAAGTTAAAAAGAAAATCTTGGAAGGCGTGACAAGTGCTGGGTCAACAAAGTGTGCGAGGCCGAAGTGGCCATCCACGTTTATGGGTTGTTCAGACGTTTGCGCCCTACCTTTTTTCCGGACCGTTTTCAGCGAGCCTGCTGCTCTCTCAGCAAGTGGACTGATCAAAGTCCGCTATGGGCCAAGGCGATGGCTCATCATTGATGCCGCGATTTGCACGCCAAGTTCTGCTGTAGCTAAGAGAACTTGACGCTTGACCGCTCGGGCGAACTGTGAGAAAGGCTTGGAGAATGCAGAAAGAGTGGACCGACTGGCGGGCGATAGGCCAGCTCGACAGTGCTTTTGACTGGTTTCAATGGATTGCCATGGCCCATCGGACGGGATCGGAGCACATTGCTGCGGTAACGCTGTCTGCCAGAAACGCCACTTTTAATTCGTCAAAGTTTAAGAGACGACTTGACAGTTGACAAAAGTTTGCAATGTCAAAAGGACGGCCGACGGGGTGAACTCTTAACCGTACGTGTAAATGCAATGGATATTTTTTGAGAGAGAAAAACATACGCAATTAATAACAGGTATAAAAACTGATGTAGATCATCATAGCGCAATCATGCGTGTTCGGATGCGACGCTGCATGTCTTTTTTTTTCAGGTCCAAAAATACTGTCAACTTAAACCTTGAAACCAAGGTTTTAGATAACCGGTAAACCAGCTGAAGTCTTCTTCAAAAGTCATAAAAAGTTACAACAAGATATAGTGGAAAATATTTCCATTTAACGGTTTTTATAGGAAACATGAGAATTCTTGATTATTTTATGCATAGAATAGAAATATGTGGCTAAGAAAATTTATGAACATAAATACTCAAATACATGCACACAGCACTAGGGTAATATATGTCCAAATCCATTACTTAGAATTCATTAATCAACTATTGGCTACGATGAACATTCATCATTCAACAATCAACGACTCTCTAATTAACTGAAAGGAGAATTTCACTTAGTTTTTTTCGTTTCTTTTCTCCTTTGGGCATTATGGCCTTGTACTTTTTCTTCTTTTGTTACTTTTACGTACAGAACTTTCTTTCTTTTAATTGAAATCCAAAAAAATATCAGGTAGGGGCTTTCCCTACTGAATAGATAAAAAAAACGACTCTCTTTTTTTGTGACTTAACAATCATCGACTCTGACCAATCCTCAATGGAGCGTTGGTTCGGCTTGCCTGGGCTATTGGCCCGTCCAAGAACTGGGCCTGTTCTAAGACAGGCTGGACCAGTTTGCCCACGGGCTTCATATGCAGGTGACGATCGGACGGCCCGTGGTGAGCGCGAGCGGCCGAAGAAATTCTCGACGGACCACAGAGAGCATGGCATGGTGGTGCCCGTTCCGTAGTAGTTGCCTTGTTGGGGCGACATTTTAATCGTGTCTGTGCCCGAGCAAGACGCGACGGGACGCTGCTACAGCAACGGCTATCCATAGCAGTCTAGCGCCGGCGCTGGCCGTCGGCTCGCGTCGCTCTCGGGCCGGAGGTGGTCGGTACGTGTGTGGGTAAGCCGGTAAAGCCAAATTTTTTTTAGCCTTTTTTTAAGTTTTTTACAAATACGTCTCTAAAGGAAAGATTTCAGAATCTGCATCCTTAGCTCGACGTCATCGATACTATCACCGAGCTAACACGTCTCGGCGTCAGCGTCCTTGGCGCCGAGCTCTTGGGCTCGAGACCCACGTGGAGGTGACATAGCAGGGTGCTCCATGGCACCGAGCTCGGCGCTGTAGATCTTGGCGCCAAGCTCGACGCCAGGGTAAATGGTGCCGAGCCTTTAATACGTATGGGCTCCAATCCTTTCTCTCTTCCTCTCCCCCCCTCTCTCTCGCATCTCCCTCGCCCGAGCCTAGTAGAGCACCACCGCAGCCGGGCCCGGAGCTCGCCACCGGCCGCCGGAGCCCGTGCGGCCTCGCCGGCGCACACCGGAGCCCACCACCGACCGCCCGCGCCGCGCCGCGCCGCGCCCGGAGCTTGCGCCGGCCACCGTCTCCGCCCCGCGCCCCCCGCCCGCGCAGGCCCCATGCCACCGTCGGCCGCGCCCACCTTGCTCGCTCCGCACCGTGCCGCACCGGCGCCGTGCCCACTGTGCAGTGACCGTGTCGTGGCCACGTCGCGCCCGCGCCGTGCCGTGCCGCGCCGCCCGCGCCCGGCCTCGCCTAATTGGTTGCCTGTGCCGACGTCCGCGGATTAGTCGTTGCAAAGGTAAAAATTGTGAATATGCAATGTACCTACTTAGTTGGCATTTGTTATTTACCAGTTAATGTGATGACTTACGTAGTTGATTTAGTTAGTGATCTAGTGAGATATATATGTAAATAGATAGAAACATAGATACATAGTTACAGAGATATAGTTAGATAGCTACTTAGATAGGTAGTTACATATTTACATAACTAAATAGGACCGAACTATTTAGTTAGTACACTGTATCTATGTATGTAGTTGTTATCATATTTACTTAGTTTGTAGTTAGAAAGTACTTGTTAGGTACTATCTAGCATCTATTTTGAACCAAAGGACATGTGTTTCGTTATGTGTTTGAACTAGATGGACAACCTAGTAACCATATATCATGGAGGCACCGTTGAATACAATCGTTATGGATATATTGAGTTTGTTGACATGCAAAGCGTGCCTGTGTTATTCAATGATAGACCTTCATTTAGTGAGATGCTTGCACGGGCTCGGGAGGAGCTGCATTGCCTTGGAGATGATGGCATTGCAGTTGATGGTGTATTGCACCTAGGTTCTCCTCCCAACATTCTCAGGCGAATGATCCCAATTGGTTGTGTGGATCAGTGGGAGAACTATGTGAGATCGGCTATGAAGAGCCAGCTGCAATGTTTAGACGTGGTTGTACGTCGGGTGTTAGTTGATCCCATCCCTCATGAGTTTTCCCCACCAATAGGTCAGCAGGCACACATCGACCCTCCCATCTCGGAACCTAATATGGATATGGAAGTTGCACCTACGGTTTCCGATGCTCAATCTGCCCCCAATGCGGTAGTTGGAGATGCTTGTCAGACTCATGTTGTTGTGGCAGATCCTTCTCATGAGATCCCTTTGACACCGAATCATCCGAGTAAATGTCTTAACCGCATGCTTATTGGGAGCTTAACCCCTTCCTTACATCCATTTCTTTCATTCTTTCCTCATTTCTCTACTTATGTTGCAGGAGACATTCCTGGGAATGTGGATGTGCCCCCAGTTGCTACGCAAGTACACTTTGGAGATGGATTCTGTGGCTCTAATAGTGTTAAAATTATGCATGATTTGGAGCCATATGAGATGGCAAGGGCTCTTGATTCTGATGATGATTGCCCTATTGGAGAGCTGACAGAGAGTGATGTTGAGATGCTGAGGCGTATCTTTCCCGGCCGTCGTGATCCAAGAGTTCATGAGTTCAGCGATCTTACTCATTCTGATCAGGCATGTGTAGAAGGATGTGATGATGAGCTCCTAAGGCCGGCCATAACATGGTAATTGAGAATGGGAGGGTGTTCAATGACCTCCCTGCATTGAAGAGGTGGTTGCAGGCGTTTGCAGTTATACGAAAGAGACCTTACAAGGTCTTGCATTCATATGCGGAGTGTCGTTACACAGTTGTGTGTGACAAGGAATGCTACCCATGGAGGGTTTGTGCAAGGAAGCAAACGGTCACCGGAAAGTGGAAGATCACAAAAGTTGTTGGGCCACACAATTATACTGACCATGAGCTGACACTGAGGCATCGACAGTTGACATCTACCCTCATAGCCAAGTGGTTGATGAGAATATTATAGGGAGAATCCAACATGAAGGTGGGAATAGTTATTAGGACCGTTGAAGCATTGTATGGAGGTTATGTGATAACTTATGGTAAAGCTTGGAGGGCTAAGCAGCGAGCATGGAAGATGATATATGGGGACTTTGAGGATGGGTACGAGTAGCTGCTTGTACTTTTCAATGCAATCAAAGCGATGAATCTAGGCATGCATTATGAGTACATCTCAAAACCAAATGCATGGAAGGATGGGAGGTAGATATTCTTTTGTGCTTTCTGGTGCTTCCCTCAGTATGTCGAGGCCTTTAGGCACTGTCGTCCTATCTTCTCCATTGATGGTATGTTCCTGATTGGCAAATATCAGGGTACACTTCTTATAGCCATATCCTGTGATGCGAACAACAGGTTGGTTCCTTTGGCATTTGCTTTGGTTGAGAAGGAAAACAATGACAGTTGGGGATGGTTCTTGAGGCTAGTTCAGATACACGTGGTTGGACCTAGTAGGGAGGTTGGTGTCATATCTGATAGGCACCAGGGCATACTTAATGTTGTGTGAGAGCAGATAGAGGGGTATGCACCTTTGCACCATCATTGGTGTACTCGGCACCTTACCGAGAATCTACTCTAGAAGGATGGTGTGAAGGGTAACTTTGATCTGTTCCAGGAGGCTGCTCGACAGCTTGAGGACAAGTACTTTTAGAAAAAGTTAGAGCAGGTCAGAACCACATCAAATGCAGAAGGTAGACAATGGCTCACTGGTTTGATGAGGGATTTGGAGAAATGGATGAGAGCTCACAACGCCATTGGATGGAGGTACGAGTTTCAGTGCAGCAACATGGCAGAGTCATTCAATAAGTTGCTATTGGGGATACATAGTATGCCCATGAATACAATCATTCAATTCATCTTCTATAAGCTTGTGGCCTGGTTCAACGATAGACACGCCCATGCATTGAAGTTATGGAGTGATGAAGAGATATGGGCTTCGAAACCGAAGGCACACCTAGAGAGGGCAAATGAAAGGGATGACACACATGAGGTTACATGCTTTGATCACGTCACAGGGGCTTATCGGGTCGAGCATAGGGGCGGTACAACATCCGACAGCGAGGTCCGAGAGTTGAGGATGCATGTGGTTGTCCTCCAAGATTTCAAATACAGTTGTGGTAAACCAAGGCAGTACCACTTTCTTTGTTTCCATTTGGTGGTAGCAACTAGGCATTGCAACTATAATATCGAGAGCAAGATACCTCACGAGTTCAGTGTCAACACGCTTGTGCACACATGGAGCCCCTGCTTTGCCTTTTTGGGACCCTAGAGAGTGGCCTCCATATGATGGGCCGAAGTACATTGTGGATCTAGCTTACCATTGGAACAAGTGTGGATCAAGGAAGAGGATGAGGCACAGAATGGTTATGGATCAGATACTTAGAATAACGAGGCATGGGAGAGAAACCCCATTTGTTACTGACCTCGAGCAGTACGAGTGCGACAAGTGTGGTAGACTTGGCCATAATTCATGAAGTTGCTATTGGCAGATTAGTGAGGTGCGATTATTGGTTGATTATATTACTTAATATTTGTCATATTCATTTAATTAATTATGCATGTAATTATGTCAATTACTTGTTCATTTCTAAGTTCATGTTTTATTGCATATTGAATTTTTAATTCATTGACTTTTTTTGTAGGATGGCGCAATTCCACCTGCTCGACCCGACATACGAGGAGACCCACCGAGGATGTCTCATAGCGCAGGGGCAGGTAACAATCTATATGTTTTGTTCAAATTTTGGTGAGCGTACATGTGTTTATGAAGTAACAGGAGACTATGTTTTATTCCATGCAGGACCTTTCGCTCCTTCATCCTAGAACCCACAGTGGGTTCTTGGACATGCGGTACGACGACAGGTACACTCCTTTCCTGCAAAGAGCTGTCCTGGATGTCATCTCTTTTTAGGTTCATCATGGGTTGCCCAAGTTCAACTCAACGGCTATAACTACGTTGGTTGATAGGTATTATATTCAATTATTGCCTCTATTTATGGCCATTTGTTCATGCGCTTGCCTTTTTGACATGTAATCTTGATTTGTCTAAAATATAGGTGGCAGCCGAAGACTCACAGCTTCCACCTACCTTTCGGGGAGATGACAGTCACGCTCTAGGACTATCAGAAGATGCTAGGCCTGAGGATTCATGGCAACCTAGTCACCGGGCAGTGTAGGTCAAAAGGCTAGAGAGCACAAGTGGAGGCCTTCCTTGGGCATGGGCTTGGCGAGGGAGGGGCTTGCACTTCTAAAGTTCTCATCTCCTGGCTTCAACAAGAGTTCGCACAGTGCCCCAAGGAGGCAGATGAGGAGACAGTTGGGTACTATAGTAGGGCATGAATCCTACACCTGTTTGCCTATGTTCTCTTCCTCGACACCATGGGTGACACTGTGTCCTAGATGTGGGTCCACTGCCTCAGTGACTGGGACTAGGCGGGTCACTACAGCTGGGGCTCTGTAGTCTTGGGTTTTCTATACCGACAGTTGTGTGAGGGGTGTCATTGAACTTCATCCAACACGTCACTTGGTGGATGCGTGTACCTGTTACAACTGTGGATGTGGGCTCGTCTTCAAGTTCACCATCCAGAGATTCTGGCTCATCATGAATGGTTCCAAGGTTAGCCTCTAGTTTGGTAGCCGATGTGGGAGTACCTTTGGGACCAGGTCAAGGTTCTGTATGCGAGGTTAGAGTGGGCGTACATTGAGTTCATGAACGAGCTAGACATGCTGACGGCGTCTAGTGTAAGTAAATTTTATTTCCCATACTAGTTTGAAATGGATTAGTATACCATCTAATATCTTGTTTGGACATGTTGCAGGTGGAGTGGGAGCTGTACGATGGAGAGGGGGCACTTCCTTTTTAGTTGAGCAACGTTTGTGGGTTCGACAACAAATTCTATAGGATGAGGTGCCCTCTAATCTGCTTCTATGCTGTCAAGTTCCACCTACCAGATAGAGTTGCATGCCAATTTGGAGTGAGATAGCTTTGGCCTACGGCTCTATTCTCGACTGGCGTTGACTTACACAAGTAAGCATTTTGCTATTTCAAATGTCTTGTGATGGTCCATTTCTATTAATATGGTGACATGTACATGGATTCAAGTAATGATGACATACGTGCAGGTTGGATCATCAGAAGAACAGAAAGATTTTTGACTGGGAGAAGCACCACCAGTCCTACATTGAGCAATGGGAGGAGATGCATGACAACGTGGATAAGAACAATGAGCCACCCACGAACCATGAGTTCCGGCGGTACCAAGCCTGGTACCAGCATACGACACATTGTAGGCTAAGGGTACAGTGGATAGAAGATGACTACACTAACATCGAGTCCTCCGACGATGAAGACAAGACGTATGACCAATCTACTCGTGCAGGAAGGCAGGTGGAGGTGGACCGATCTTGGACAGAGTGGTAAGTCAATTGCCTTATTTTTCTACGTTAAGTTGCATATCAATACATTAGGTGTTCTTGGACCGACATTAGGAGTTATCTATTTTAGTTAGTGCCACCTTCGATCCGTATCACCCTTATAATATGTTAGATTCTTGTACAAAAGAAAACAAAACATATTGTTATCTGTTTAAAAGTATTATTACTGATAACTTTGTTGTAGGGCAATACACTCAAATGCCCTGTTGAAGAGATTGAGCACATTCGGCCGAGAGTTAGGGACGACTACATGCTTAGCTTCCTGGACGTAAGATTCAAAATATTCTTTCAAACATATTATTAATACATTAGATTCTTTTAGTTAACATATTATTACACATGCGACTGCTCGTTGTGGTTGCTGGACAAACACAATGCAAGACGTGTATGTTCCTTCTGCAGGCAGAGGAGGCTTGGGTTTCTCTAGCCAAGTAGCTACAGGGGACGGGGACGAGGATGAGGACGACGATGATGACGACGTGGACCAGTGGCATGAGGAGCTTGGCCCCTCTTAGCTCCATGATGCTCCCTCAACTCAGCCTACACCGCCTCCAGGCACTTGGCGACGTCGTCCGCATGACCCTTACACTCTAGGTATGAGCACGCTCGGTCACAAGGGTAAGGACAAAAGTAGGAGGCAATGAGGGTTGTGGTAGATGCTAGTATGCACTATTATAGATTTTGTATTTACTTTCCTATAACTATTTTGGACTGTATGGATATTGTGGATTATTTGGACCGTGCATGACATGTTATGTTGGTTGTGATGTTGGTTGTGGTTGCATTTTGCTCCTTGGATGATTAAATGTTTAGAATATATAATGATGTCTCTGTTTATAACTGTGGATGCTCCTAAAACAAGGGAAACTCTTGCGAATTTTTTCCATGAATCATTAATCATACTACACTACTAAAAAGGCACAAATGTAGTACATAGATTAAATGTAAATTTATTAGAACGTGTATAGTCCAATCGTACTGTATAGATGCTTTTAGATGAATCTAGGGTTACCCAGCAACAATTAACAAATCTAGGCTTTTTAGACAATAAAAATAGACTTTTCAGATACAAGGACAACATTGATTTATCACTTCACTGACATAGTACTGGCATGCAAGGAAGCACAACTCCACTCTATCTCCACCATCCATCTTATGACTATTTGATCCAAGGGCTGAGGTGAAGAGGTACACGGATCACTGACATGGCACATTGAGAGGCCTCCATTCCTCCTCTCAACCTATAAATAACCCCTCACTCATTCACACACAAAACAAGGAAGAAGAGCACTTCTCAACATTTTCTTTCGTTATAGTACCAATGTCTAGAGGGTCGTCCAGAGGGAGAGGAAAGGGGAAGGGAACAACCATTAGGTGGGAGGGTCCTCTTGGTCCCGATTTCTTTGAGGAAGCTCTTTATGAGAGGTTCCTAGTTGAGAGTAAAAGTGATTTCACCAAAGAGGCACCACTGAGGGGATACAATGAACGGAAAGAAGAGTGGCCAAAATGCATGCATGGTGAGGACTGCCTAGTGTAGATGTTCACCGAGAGAATAGATACAGGTCGTCGTTTCTTCAAATGCCCACAAGCATGGGTACTTGCTATTAGTATTTGTTTCTTCAATATATTCCTCGTCTATACAACTTATATGACATACTTATTGCAGTCTTCCTTGGCCAAAGAAAACTATGGGTTCACTAGGTGGGTCGATCCTCGACCTATTTATCCGTATGCAGAGTACATCTACTACCTGTAAGACTGTATCTTTGATCTAGAAAGGGAAGTTAGCAGTGGTTACAAGGACGACAGACAGGACGACAACAACAACGGTGTCAATTCATAAGAGGCACTCTGCAATGATCCATATTGCACTTGCCCTAATCACAGGAACAAGGGTCCTCCGTTGCCACCACCACCAACAATGGGAGGCTACTTTGGAGAAGGTGCAACATAATTTGCTATGTGGCCACACTACTAGGACCACTTTATCTTATTCACATGGCACATCTATATGTTTATTGTTTGGTTTATTTAACTAAGGCATGTTAGGTTTAGTCGAAGGAATTTGGTACCCTAGTTCGATACATGACCTCACATGCCATTTTATGTGTTTTGTGTGTTGAAAAGGCTCAAATCTAGTTAACAGATTAAATGTAAATTTATTAGAATGTGTATAGTCCAATCATATTGTATAGACTTTGGTCAGGACTCCCGACTTGGGTTGGGACTTCCGACTATCGGAAGTTCAGACTCACATCAGGACTTCCGACTGTCGGAAGTTCCGACTCACGTCGGGACTTTTGATGAACACAATCATTGCGCAGGCTAAGTGACTGGGCGTCAGGACTTCTGGCATGAGTCGTGACTTTTGACTATTGGGAGTTTTGGCTTATGTTGGGACTTCCGACACCAACAGTCACTGAAAAATATTCTATGTGCTCGTGAAGTGCTAGAGTGTCTCTCTTTTGATTTTATTTTTATGCTTGAGCACTATATCTTCCTCAAACCAACTAAGTTTGCATCCCTCTTTATAGTGTGGTGGATCCTAATCTCAAAAACAAAAATAAAACCATTGGAGAGTGCACAATGAGTAATAGCTGCGACATATCTCATTAAGATCACATTAGTCCCTAATTTTGATGTCATCAATACACCAAAACCCACATAGGGGGCAAATGCACTTTCAAATCCTTAGTCTGAAACATATTGAGTAAGCAACTCATTATCCAAGTACCAGTCCTCTACCACAACCCTGTTGTTGTGGCTAGGCTCACCTGCGTTGCTCTAACCTGCCTATCGCCTATAGTAAGTGGCCTCCGCTTCATCTACAGCCACTATGGCCTGAGTGAAGAATGCATTGTTATCCTCCTCTGCCTACAAGCCTGCCTCTACTAGAGCGATGGGCTCACTTAGTTGGCTAGTGTCGTCCTCATCCTCGTCCTCCTCATCAGACAACACAATCGATGATTGAATGGTGTGACCAGCTCACGATCTTCTCCTCATACCTTACATGAGCCACCTCTGCGGCATATTCCTCACTGCAACCAATCCCTTCATGTATAAAATGCAATCAGTTAGCAACACGATTATATTACATTTAAAATTAGGCAACGAAACAAGGCTTTCAAGCACTCACTGGCACATAATGCAGCAACATGCTCGTTCAAGACCTGCATCTGAACTCTCATCTCCTCCCTTGCCTCCTTCCTTGCCCTCTCCACCTCTAACGCCATCCACCTCTCCAATCCCCATTTGTTAAGCCCAACATCGATCGGGTTATAAATACCGTGCTGTCTAGCAAACTCACGTATCTTTTCTTTGTGATGTTTAACAAATAGGTTGATGTAGTCAGATCCATATCCCCTATTTCGTGCAATTACTTGCCTCCCCTTCAGTTCATCCAAGAACATAGCTTGACCATCATAACATTCCCACCTACATTCCCTAGTGCTCTATTCAAAAGAAATATTATATCATATATATCTTAGCAAAAGAAACAAAATACGATCTCATGTTTACCACAAAAATTACCAACCTCATCATACTCAACCATATGGCCACAATAATGGCCTATTCCAAGCTCCGAAGGGACTAGGCCATTGTTGGATTTAACACCATATTCGCACATGATAGGAGGTGCTTTGTAAATTACCCTTTCTTTTTTCTTTTTCTTAACCTTTCGTGGTTCTTCCGGCCATTGGTTCTTAGGACCATGCAACCACTCCTTGAAACAACACTTCGCCATTGCAAACACCTAAATAAGGTGACATTAGTACATGAACTCATATAGCTCAAGATTTCAACACATACACTTTGCACTTACTTCATGCTTGTTTGGACACATAAACTCCAACGTATTCTCAGGGTTTATCACAACTCGATCTCCACAATCGCATAGAGGAGGTTTCTCGAGTCGTCTAACTGCGGCTAGGTGCTTCTCCTTAGCCATCATTGGCAGAGGATTATGGGGGTGGAACCCACCGCTTGAAGTGCTCATGTGGATGTCTCCCTCTAAACCAATCGTTAAAAAGGAGGTACCTAGGATCAAACTTGTCTGCACCATTGATCCATTGAAAGAAAAAGCACCTCTCATGGTCCTACACAACGAGATTCCAACAAAATATTAGTAGCATACATACACAAATAAAGAAAAAAGATAGTGGAAACAATTTCTTACATTAAAACGACTGCATGTGTAGAAGCACCACGTCGCTGTGTCTAGATGTTTCGATTGAAAAACATAGGCCGAGAAACCACAATCATAGTTAGGGATGGGGAGGTCAGGAGGGACGGGGGCATCTTTGCTAGACACGTCGGGGTATAATTCTGGAGGACGACCCCATTTTCGCCAAAACTCCACCCAAAACATTTCTTGGATCTAACAAAATGGATGTAATTTAACAAACATAAATCAAAACATCACAAATAAATGTTAATGAGAACCATAACTACAATACAACCAATTTCATTCTAAGAACCAAAAGCAATTTACATTAAACCCTAAACCTTGGGTTTCCCATTTGATGCACAACAATGAACCCATAACATAACTACGTGCGCCTAGGTTTGCTAGCTTTTCAACGCCTTTGCATCATCCTATGGTTGTATAATACAAATATTGAGGGATAGAATGAAACCCTAAGTAATGACAATTCTTAGGTTAAAAAATCCAACTAATATATACTGAATCGATGCAAAAAATAGGAGGGGAGCGAGGATACTTTGCTCTTGAAGATCTACGGATCAAATCATAGTTTCCAAGGTCCAATATGTCAATTCATGATGGTAGGGCGAAGTGGGGAGAGAAAAA
Source organism: Miscanthus floridulus (assembly GCF_019320115.1). NCBI lineage: Eukaryota > Viridiplantae > Streptophyta > Magnoliopsida > Poales > Poaceae > Miscanthus > Miscanthus floridulus. The sequence goes on from NC_089581.1 coordinate 157,933,407, forward strand.
ACCCAAGTGGGAGGAGAAAGAAGAGGAAGAAGGCTCGGGCAGAAAGGTTGGGGCCGGGGTTAAAATACAAGCTCGGCGCCAAGATCTACGGCGCCGAGCTCGGTGCTAGGGTGGCTGGCGCCGAGCTCCCTACCATGTCACCTCCACGTGGGTGTTGAGCCCAAGAGCTCGGCACCAGGGATGCTGGTGCCAAGACGTGTTAGCTTGGTGCCAGCGTCGATGGCACTGAGCTAAGGATCCAGATTCTAAAATCTTTCCTCCTGGGACGTATTTGTGAAAACTTTTTTTAAAAAAGACTAAAAATAAAGCATTCGACCGGTAAAGTAATGAGGTGGCGAGTTGGTTTTAGCCACGTCGGCCTCTAGGCAGACGATGTCATGGTGATGTGACGAGGCGCCAAACAGACGCTCACTGCCACTGGATCTTTCTTCACATATTTGAATATGGCCTCCCAATCTAAAAATGCTCTAAAAGAGTTGTTTAGCCTCTAAAAAGAATCTTCAATTGTTGAACATCCTGGGGTCAAATGCTGTAGAACCCATGGTGCACCTCTGAGCTAGAGAAACCTACCATGCTAAGCTCTCTAACGTTGGCTGCCACTCAAAGCTAGATGTACTGATGTCGTCCTAGTCGTTGTTCTGCTTGTGTTCTTTCTTGTACGTGGTTTTTAGGTGGAGTCTTGTGAGTTGTTTATGCTTCTATTTAGGGTTGGTATGCAGTATGCCAATCCCCCTATCGGAACACCCTCGGTGTTACACGCTAAATAAATTACTAAACCATGTTATGAGTATCATGTTTATATGATAATGTATATGATAGAGTGTGTAGATCAATTTCTTGTGGCCTAAAATGACAAATAAAAATATTAAATGAAAGTCGATTCAATAGCTCATGTATATTAAGTAGGGTTTAAAACTAATTTTTATTGAACAAAAAACTATAGAACATATGTGTAGCACTTAAATAAAGTTTGGAATATGAACTTTGTAGATGGCAATGAAATACTTGCTGTAGAAAAATAACATTGTTAACCAACATTTCTAATAGCCTAGAAATGCAACTTGAAATTAAATTTAGCTCATAGACTTAGAAGATTTTTAAGTGTATAGACAGCTAGATAACGACATGTTTAGCAATTTATTTTATGAAATCGGGTTAAGAAAAGGTGTTATGTTTTAGCTCGGGTTGGTAGCCTCATATGCCATCTTGAGCATGGCAAAGATGGTTTAGGTCTAGAAGCAATAGTTTAGTTGTTATAGACGCTTTAAATTTCATGCACAGCATGTTCTCGGGCAAGTTCACCGGGTGAGCGCGGTCACCACGCCTCGAGGGCACGACGTCACCACGCCTACTTGCTCTATGCACGCATGCATGCTGCCGCACGTGTCCGGCTGCTCTGACCGGGCTATGGCCTGGACACCACTAGCCTCTGGAGCGTGGAGCCACTGTTGTTGCTTGTGCAGCCAGGTGGTGCTACTGCCGGCCCCACCGCATTGCCGACCCACCCCGCACCGCGATGCCGCCACTACCAGTGTCGTCACATCACTGTCGTGTCCACGCCTATCCTCTGAACATCTACGCTGTTGCCGGCCCTATTTGAGGTCACCACTATTGCGTGCACATGGCCGAGCTCATCGTTGCCTTGTCATTTATGGCTCTGCGACCACGTGGGCCATGCTGGTCAGGGACACGCATGCTTGTCCGAAGCGTCTACACACGTGCCTCCACGATCATGCCGACCACATCCCGCCAGGGTGAGACCGGGCTGTGCCCAACTGTCGCACCCCGTCTATCTCTTTGTCTCATTCCCCCTTTGCCACCGCCGTCGAGCCATGCCATCAATTGGACATCGAGTGATCACCTCCATTCAATTTGGCGCATCCATGTCTTCACAATCAGGTGCTCTCACTACTCGACCCCACCCAGCCATGAAGTAGGCACTGCCAAGCTCCAATTTTGGTCTTTCCCTGCCGCTGTGCCGATAAGGCCACATTCGGCCTTGGATGTGGGTAGCCCTCCTACCATCCCTCCCGAGCCAATTCACCTACACCACTAGCTTCACCTTGCCTTCCTCTCCACCTTGTGCACACTAGTGGAACCACTACCGCCTCCACGTCGCCACTGACGTGACTGCGCCATCGTGGTGCGCCGTCGCATGGCTCGGCCGCACCGCCCGCACGTGGCCACACCTCCTCCGCTATCCTCCACCCCAACCATCATCTCAGCTAGGTCCACAGTAGTCTACTGACGCTCCCTCGCTAGCCAGTTAGGTTCTTAGGTGCTCTAGATCACCAGGGTAGTTGCGCCGTCACCGCGGACGGCCGGGCATCACTACAGCTCGCTCCAACGCATCCCACCGCCCCGCATTGCTGCTTGGTGTAGGCGGTTGAACCATAGTTGAAGGTCAGCCCGACCGACGGGCCAGCGCGAGCCTCTGGTGGCCAGCACGGTCGCACCATGTCATTACCCGCCGTGCCGCCGTCCACTGAGCCATCGGGGTTGCGCGTGGGTGAATTAGGTCAAGGCCAGGGGGTTAAGTGAGAAGGTCTGAGAGAGGACAAAATAGTGTTAGTACTTAATTGTAAATTAGGAGGAGTTCGAGGTCTCTTTGATAAAGTCATCAACGCGCGTGGTACTCCCTTGCTGCGGGCCGCCTCATGAGCAGGCCGACCTTGTGTGGGTCACGCCTGCAGGCCGTAGCGCATGCACGCTGTGTTGCATGGGCCACGCGTGTGGGCCACGCTGGAGATTTCATTTTTCTTTTCCTAAGGAATTAGAAAGAGTTTTCTAATTTAATTTTTAGCTGATCTTTGATAAATCATATAAAATCATGTAGGTGTCCAACAATTGTGAAACAAATTTTGTTAGGTTCCTAAAATTGTGCTCTATCTGTTAGTGTATTTAGTTCATATATGTATATGTTGGTACCAGGAACTATTAAATCATTTAAAAATATTTAATATTGCTAAGATAATTATTGTAGGAATTTTTGTGGTAAAATTGGTGATACCTTTAGTCCTAAAATTTTTATAGTAGCTTCATTGTATTATTATGTGCTCACTATAATTTTTATAGCTTTAGAATAGACTAGGCATTAGGGTAGTTAAATGCTCTTTGCTTCAAATATACATTAAATCATTAGTAGAAATAAAGATATATCCTTCATTTGTGAAGCTAGGTGTTTGTTAGTTGAACCCAACACTACGCTTGGTAAAGATGATAGTTAGCTTAGTACCTTAGTCATTAGAGCTAGATTAGTAGCTTAGTATGCGTATTCTTAGTTTAAGAGTTGTTGTTGCCTAAATGCTAAGTGTTGCATCATCATCGCATGCATGTAGAGAATGAGTTGGTGGAGATCATGACCACTGGCGATCACGAGTTTAAGGAGATCATTAAGGAGTATGAGGAGGAGATTCTTGTGTAGGAGGAGGTATCGAAGCCACCACTGACTGACTCAGCTGACACCGCGCCTGCTAAGGCAAGCCCCGGTGCATAACCCTTATTTTTTATAATCACTGAATATATATGATGTGCATTTATGTTACATGAATTTTATGGAAACCACATGCATAGACATACCTGTCCTAAGAGTCTTACTAGTGTAGGTGCGAGCAGCTGCTATGCTTAGGTTTTTGGTAGCGTGAGTAACCTACCGGTACTCACAATAGGTGATTATTATTATTACTCTCATAATAAAATGATGAAAAGAAAATGGAGATCGGACAAAGATATGGTATGGATGTTGGTGGGTGTAACAGGTTGTGTCCCGCGGCCAACGGGACTTAGCTTGGTTATACTATTTTCCCTGTTTATGTCGATTAAGGATCGTCCATTGCTGTGGATGGTAGTCAAGTCACAGACTTATTATCCTGAGCACATATTTGCTTATGGGAGCGAGAAGGCTCATTACACTCTTGTCTTGGGTTCTAGCTCTTTATAGACTGACTGATTGGAGGTAGGAAATGTGGAGGTCTAAGCACCATATTGAGATCGGGTCTCAAGTGTGGGAGTTTGGAGTCCAAGTTTGGACGGGGACCTAGACCCCATGACTAGAGTGGAATGGGTTGGTCTTATTTGTGCCTAGGGTACAATGGGGCGTGTGTTTTGGGGTACCCAGCTGGGATACATTGGTTCACAAATCGCTATTTCTGTGAGACGATACGATTTGGCTATGGTCTAGCTCCATAGTAAGAACTGGAAGATGAAAGATGGTGAAGTGGTTCTAATTGCTTAACCCTTGGTTGAAAGTAGAATAGGTGCTTACATCGAATGGTTAGCTAATGAAGTAATCATGACTGCTAATTAAACTTGACTGTAAGGATGAACTATTAGTAATGCTTTCCGTAAACAAAAAGAAAACAACAAACCCATAGTGCCTACCATATCCTTGAGAGTCAGGAAACTATTCCCACTAGTTGGGTAAGTCTTGCAAGTATATTGTGTAGTCAAGGTTTATTTTACCCCCGTTGTAGGTGCAGCTTGAGGAGTAACTTTTGTGTGGAGGATTCTTTTGGTGGGCACAAACGGATCCTTGTATTGTTTCCACTAGATGTTTATTTCTATTCCGCTGTTTAATTATTACACTCTGAATTCTGGTATTGTAATAAATAATTTACAAGAACTCTTGTTGTATGAAAATGACTAAGTATTATAAGCTCGTACTCATTATTGGATTCTAGATGTAAAACGTGGATTGTTTTGAGTTCTTCCTTGGGGTGTGCTCGATGGAATTGTTCGATGTAGCTTACTTTTGAGGTACTTAGTGTCTAGTGGAAGACAAGCGCCTCTAAAAGCATATTATTTTAGGTGGTTCTGCCACAGGTGGTATCAGAGCCAATAATGAGTCTACGAGTTTAAAAACTCTTTTCAAAACCTAAAATTTGACCAACAAAAGCTTTGCGAAAAGTAGGATACGATAAATTACATAAATAAGTGTAAGACCTAGTAATATGGTCTATCTAAGATAGTAGCATTGGTTTTATCTAATCAATCTTCTGTAGGTACACTAACTTATATACGAATCATTTAGCGTATGGGAAGTGAGTGTGAGCCGTGCCAAAAATTATATATGAATGCCGCTATATTCTGGCCTGAGTGAACAAATAGGTCGATCCATGCATCATGAAAAGAGAATCTTGCTTAAACTAAACTCCCCCACATGTATAATTTTGGGTAGTAAATTGATAGGATAATATATAGAGAGAAATGTTTTAATTTTTAAGGAAAAGTTCTCGCTTGTAACCATTTATTGGGCCTTATCATCTCTCTAGCCTTTTGTTTCTAAGTATGGAGGCTTTGTCCCTAACGGTGGGTTCCTATCTATTTACAGATGAACTTGAGGTCTAGTCGTGGGTGCACCAGTGTAACACCTCGGGTGTTTAAATATTAAAATCTGACATGTCATCATATGCATTGCAAAGCATTTGGCATTTGGTGAAAACTTTGAGATGCATACACTAATGCAAGTTTATATTTATGTGGTATGTGTTGCAATGTATTGTTTGACTCAAGTTCAATGTTTGTTTGGATTTTGAATTTTTTCGAGAAAACCCCGCTTTTCAACATTTAAATCCTACCCTGAAAATCCATTTCAAAATCTAAGCATATTTTGGGGTTGGACCCAAAAGCAAAAGTGTAGAGCTTGGCAAGTTATACAAAGTTTATTTTTGGAGTTTTTCAAGTTGTTTAGAAAATTTTTGAGTAATTCAAAAAGGCGTAATTCGTTAAATTTCCCTATTTTAATTCAAAAGTTCATTTCAAAATCTAGACCGAATTAGGAAAAGGTTATAAAAGCAAAGTTGTAGAACTTTTGATTTTGAACAACTTTTATTTTTGGAGATTTTTGAGTTGTTATAAAAATTTGGGAGTAATTTGTGAATTTTTGCGAATGGCAAACTTGTAATTTCGATGAACAGTGTTCACCGCTTGCGCTACACCGCCGGCGAGCTTCGGCTTGCTTCTAGTCGCGCGCGTGGCCGTCTGGGCGTCGCGTTGGCGCGCTGAAGGCTTTGTCGTGGCTTCCTTGAGCCACCATCGTCGTTGCCCTTCTCCCTTGCTCTGTTTTCCCGTCGCCGCTGCTCCACTCCGGTGAGCCCGTGCCATCGTTGTCGTGCTCCACCGTCGCTGATAAGCTAGTCCCAGCTCCGCTTTAGCCTTACGCGCTCAGCCAACCCATCAATTCAGCTTAATTTCGCTAGGAACCACCGCTCGTCGTGTTTCTTCTCCACGGCCGGCAGCCCCGCCGTCGAGCCCGCGTCGCCGTGGCCAGCGCGCTACGGTGAGTCCCTGCCCTTGCTGAGTCTTGTTTCGGCTTCGCTACAATGATGTAGTGCTTTGTGACCCATTGGTTTCTCATTTTGACCACCACAGCTACCGGAGCATCGCCGTCGTTGAAGATCGCTCCGCCGTGAACCCTGTCAACGTCGACCCGTGTCATCGTAGCTCATCCGGTCCCATTCTTTGCTCCAACGTATTCGTGGTGAGCTACTGGACCTTCCCATGCCCTCTGTTTCCCTGTTTTTGGCTTCGTTTCACTGGCGTAGCACTGCCGTGTCACCGCGTCCGCCATGGCCGATGACGAGCTAGTGTAGGGCCGTAATCCGTGCTGATAGGGACGTCAATCGATGCGCCTAGACTTGGTGATCATTTTGGTACGTTGGCCGTCGCCGTTGATCTCACCGTCGGCGAGAAATCACTGGTCAGAGCCGTCGCTGCCGTAGTCAACGTCGGAGGTTGAAGATGACATGTGGGACCCGTTGTCAGTGACTCAGCGTTCAAATGGATTTTTTTCTATTTTCAGATTTGATTGAATAGTATCTGTTTTTGTTATTTTTGTATAGATTTATTTAAAGCTAAAAAAATTTTGAAAATTTTTGTGTGACTTCTCTGTGATGTATAGTATTTAAGAAAAATATGAAATAATGTTTTTCAGTAATTTTTAAATGTGGTAAAATTGCTCAATTAATTCATAAGTGGATTTTCATGATTTTTCTAGGCTTATTTATTTATCCAAAAATTATGAAATTTGTTTTGCCACTTAGTTAACATGTAATGAACATGTACTAAAATTTTGAGCTCAATTAGAATAAGTTGATTTATTTCATAATTTTGAATTAAATAATTAATTCATAAAAGCAAACAGTAATCTTTAATGATTTAGGTTTTTGTTTGGACTTTTGGATTGAGTGATGACCTTGGGTCCTTAGTTGATGATGATCCTTGGCAATTGATGTATGTGTTATGAAAAAGGATTTAGTTGGTTGACTTACAACTGTACCGCGAAGGAAAGTTGTATTCAAATTGTTAATTTTGCATCCATCATCGAGCATCATGTTTCATATTCCACATCATGTTAAATATGGCATTGTTATTACGTGTAGTGAACGAAGGTGAAAATGTGGTAGTTAATCAAGCTGTTGAGGAGGTTAATCCGTCTGTTGAGGTCGGATCGAATCCTTGTGTAACGTCGTAGGAACCGGACTTTTCCGTCAACGAAGGCAAGCCCCGGATGCATACAACCCTACCTTGTGTTTTACAAATTAATTTCGCTTTTGCTTTCCGTTACTGCATTAAGTGATTAGGAGTTAAGTAAGAGCCTAATTGGTGCATTACCATCCTTGTTATTCCATATTTACCATATTACCAGTTTTAAACTCGTATATGCCTAGTTTTGCTTAGCTATGCATAGAACGATGAAAGTTGGGTGACCCCCTGCCACCTGCAAGTTTTAAATGGGACATTGGTCAATATTGTTAGCATGTGATATGGGAATGTGGAGTAATAAATCTAGACCAGACGGACTCGGTGTGTGTGAGCCACAAGACATGGAGGTCTTATGAGCGGGTTCTTTCCGCCTGTGTCAATTAAGGCATGTCCATTGTTGAATTGTATGAGGTGAGAATTTGTAGTACTAACCACATACTCCGGTAAGCCTGAACTTGGAAATTCTATTACGAGAATGGCTACTCGCGCACTGAGAGTGGAGAGATGGCGGGAATAGCGTGTACCCACATGGCCATGGGCTGGAATGGTGGAGTACTGTATTCTCGGGTGACGCAGATCCGTTCTTGTTTTAGAGGATCCGAGGGTAGGTTGATATATGTGAGTCGGGGACCTGCATATGTCGTGTGGTCTGGAATCCCCAGCTAGGTTTAATCGGTTCGAATCGTCATTGCTCCTCGGTTAAGGAGACTCAACTCACTGTTCATCATCATAGAATTAATAACCGGAACTTGAATAAGGCTTGTAAAGGTGTTGGATATGAAGTTTCATGATCTCAGTGCAGATCGTGTCAGCTTTGTATATAATTCTTGAGAAGTTTTCTATATAAAGAATGTTCTTAAAAGAGCTTTTACGCAAAAGAACTTTGATCATTGTTAAAGCTATACCTTGAATCCCTGAGCCTATATTACTGAGTTCATTAGTTAATATTTCGGTTAAGTCTTGTTGAGTACTTTTATACTCAGGGTTCGTTGACCCCTTGTTGCAGGTGAGCTTCATGAGCAGATCTGTTTTGGATCGTGCTGCATGACTATCGTTCGTTCTGACGATGAGAAGTAAATGTGTGATCCTTGGGCAGGATGTTTATTTTGTGTGTTAAGTATATATTCATTATGCCACTCCACTACTACTATGGTTTGTAATAATTATCGAACTTAGTTTGTAAGGTTTGAAACAACTGGTTTGTGAACTATGTTATCGTAAGACTTCCGCTGTTTTTACTCTGGTTTTGATATTTGAATAAATGTTGTAATACTGCAATAACTCTATAACGTGATCCTGCTCGGAAATCGTGGATGATTCAGGGTTCCCCAAGGACACCCGACAGTCTTTTTAAGTTATTGGAAACATATGCATAAATGTCAAAAGTCGTCGGACAGTGACAGGTGCATGTGGGCCCTATAACTTAGGAGGTTCTACCATAGAATGGTATCAGAGCGATCATTACAAGGTTTTTATTGTATTGTTTTACAAAAACTTCAAAATGATTTGGATGACTAAATTTAACTTATTAATTCGGTCCAAATTGCTTCTGACTTATCTTATTTCTTTCTCACCATTCCCTATTGGATTAAAAAGGTTTTGTGTGGTGGAGTAGTAATCATACTATGCCCTATATAAAAACAAATGTTGTTTATGTGTATTATAAACTTTGCTGTTTTTGTTCGTAAGAACGATTCATGCATCAGGAATAATTCACTCGTTACTTCCTTCACCTCTTAGTCTGGAATTAAGTAGTGAGTCTGGTTGGAGGAATGTAATCCATCTTTGCTACTTTTTGGATTTTGATCAAATAGTCTTACTTGGATTAAATTGGCTTCCTACAGTATGGCTCGTGCCAAGATGACGCCCCGTAAGTCCACCGGACCCAAAGGAGTTCCTCGTCACCAACTTGCCCCTAGAAATGATGGTGCTAGTAGTAGTAGCTCTAGGCCTAATCCCCAGGCAGAGATACTGATGGTTTCTATAGAGTTAGCACAATCTACGAGAGATAGGGCTTTGGATGTTATACAAATAGGAGAATTACAGGGTCAATTGAGGCAGCTCACCACCGCGCATAGGAACTGCGAAAGCATGTTAGTTCGTACGGTGGAAGGAAGAAATGAAGCTTAGCACAGGGAAAATGTAGCTAGAGCTAGAACTCATGAGCTAGAATTCTATGTAGAAGATTTAGAAGAACATAATACGTATCTACATGAGGAGGTTCATAGGCTTAGCAATCTACTAAATCCGAATCATGAGCCTCAAGCTGATGCCATGGACCCCGGTGTCATCCTTGCCGATGATGATGAATTGGGAGAGGAAGAAGAAGAAGATCCTGAAGAATTAGTAATGATTGATGAAAGTGATGATGAAGGCGGTAATAATTTCGGAATGGATACCGAGCCTGAAGTTTGAAGAAATTGAGGAAAAGAGTAGAGTTGTATACTAGTAGCTTTAGTTTAAGTTATGTAGTTCAATTTTCGTACTCATGGGTTTGTTTGTACATTAGTAAACTCTATGTAATGTGTCTAGAGTAGGCTTTGGTACAATTCAATAAAGACATGTGAATAAAGTTTGGTTTGTTATGAGCAGATGCGTCATACACGGGGTTCGTTTATTCTGGGAACTTCACAAGATGAGGACGGTATTCCAGATCCGCCACCAGTTCCAACCAATTTAGCTGATGCTATAACTGCACTTGTCAATGTGACGGCTGAAAATTCTCGTTTGCTTCATGAGATGGCTCAAAGTAATCAGAATCAGATGTACGAAAACCATGGACGCCACCATAACCGATAGGAGGCTACATATGTTGATTTTACAGACACAAGACCCTCGGTGTTCACCAAGGCAGATGAACCATTGGAGGCTGATGACTGGCTTCGAACCATGGAACAGAAATTTGACCTTATTCCATGCATGGAGTATTAGAAACCTACGTTTGCCGCCCAACAACTTAGAGGAGCAGCAAGTGCTTGGTGGGCAAACTTAGTGGCTATGCAACCAGCTGGCATTCCAATAACTTGGGCTGAGTTCCATACAGCCTTCAGAGCCCATTATATTCCTGAAGGAGTGATGGCTATGAAGCTAGATGAATTCCTTGCTTTGAAACAAGGAGATCAAAGCATGATGCAGTATGTGGGAAGATTTAATCATCTATCCCAATATGCATCTGAACATGTCAATACTGATGCCAAGAAGAAGAGGTGGTTTATGAGAGGCCTGAATACCAAGTTGCAGACTATGATGACCACTTGCACCAATGTCACTTACCATGAGGCAGTAAATATTGCAATTGCTTCAGAATCAAAGTATCGGCAGCATAAGGAGCTCAAAAAGAAAAAGAGTGTGCCGTCTGGATCTTTTGGGGGAAATCCAAAGAGGCAGAGGGTGATTTATCATCCAGTATATCATAATCGTCCTCCTTATCGTCCGCCGTAGTTCCAAGCCAGGCAATAGTCAAATGTTCGTCCTGCTATAACCTATCCGAGTTCATAGTCAACCAATACTCCTGGTGGCAATGCTCCAACATCCCAGGGTCACAACTATCCGTGCTACAATTGTGGAAGGACTGGTCATTTCTCTTGGGAATGTCCATATCCTAGACAGGCTAATCAAAATTATCAGAAGGCCCTTGCTAATCAACAACAGGGTCAGGCATCAAACAAGAACCCCAATCAGAATGCTCAGAAGGGCAAAGATGAGAGGAAGATAGGACGGATGTTCTATATTCAAGCTGGAGAAATTCCGAAAGGGGAGCCAGTGATGATGCGTATGTTTCCTGTTGCCAATCACCCTGCAGTTATACTTTTTGATTCTGGCGCATCGCATTCATTCATCAATAGAACATTTGTCGTGAAGCATGAAATTTCAATTGGGGCAACAAAGGAAAGTTTCTTTATACAGTCGCCCGGGGGACGTCTATGTACTAAGGAAATGGTATACCAGGTACCCGTAAATCTGGGTGGGCATATTTTTCCCACTACCATGATTATCCTTAAGGATCAGGATATAGATGTAATCTTGGAAATAAATTGGATGTATCAGCATAAGGCTGTTATAGATATTTTGAATAGGAATTTAAGAGTAAGTTTGCCTGATAGTAATTCTCAACTTCTTATCCAACTTTCAACCCTAAGAAGATCAGTGGGCAAGATTTGCGCAATTGCTGTCAAAGAGATTAGAGATATTCCGGTAGTGTGTGAATTTTCGGATGTGTTTCCTAAAGATTTACCCGGTCTACCACCTGATAGGGATGTACAGTTCAATATAGAGTTACAACCTAGAACAGCTCCGATTTCTCGGAGAGCTTATAGGATGCCACCTAAGGAATTGGCCGAGTTGAAGACTCAGTTACAAGAATTGATTGAGAAAGGGTTTATCCAACCTAGTTCTTCACCTTGGGGATGTCTGGCAATTTTTGTGAAAAAGAAAGATGAGACTTTGAGGTTATGTGTCGACTATCGTCCATTGAATGAAGTGACCATTAAGAATAAGTATCCCTTACCTTGGATAGATCTGCTTTTTGATCAATTGGCCGGAGCTAAAGTTTTCTCCAAGATAGATTTGAGGTCAGGATATCACCAAATCAAGATAAAGCCTGAAGATATTCCCAAAACGGCATTTACCACAAGATATGGATTATATGAATACTTGGTAATATCTTTTGGTTTGACAAATGCTCCAGCTCATTTCATGTATCTAATGAACTCAGTATTCATGCCTGAGCTAGACAAGTTTGTAGTAGTGTTTATTGATGACATTTTAGTATATTCCAAGAATAAGAAAGAATATGCAGAACATCTCAGAATTGTTCTGACCCGCTTGAGAGAACATCAACTATATGCCAAGTTCAGCAAGTGTGATTTTTGGCTTAAGGAAGTACAATTTCTTGGACATGTCTTGTAAGCCGATGGAGTTGCAGTTGATCCAAGCAAAGTGAAGGATGCGCTTGATTGGAAACCGCCAACCATAGTTCATCAAGTTCGGAGTTTTCTGGGTTTGGCAGGGTATTACCGTCGGTTTATTCCAGATTTCTCAAAAATATCAAAGTCCATAACTGAATTGTTGAAGAACCAAGTTAAGTTTGTCTGGTCATCAGATTGTGAGGAGGCTTTCCAGACTTTGAAGAGACTGTTAACCACTGCACTAGTATTAGCCCAACCTGACATCGAGAAGCCGTTTGATGTTTATTGTGATGCTTTAGGTATTGGTATTGGATGTGTGTTGATGCAAGAAGGCCGAGTCATTGCTTATGCGTCCCGGCAACTTAAGCAACAAGAAGAACACTATCTGACTCATGATTTGGAGTTAGCAGCTGTGGTTCATGCTCTAAAGATTTGGCGGCATTACCTGCTTGGTAATACGTGTCATATGTATACAGACCACAAGAGCTTAAAGTATATCTTTACTCAGTCAGAGTTGAACATGCGACAAAGAAGATGGTTAGAACTGATTAAGGATTATGATTTGGAAGTACATTATCACCCCGGTAAAGCAAATATGGTTGCAGATGTCCTTAGTCACAAAAGTTATTGCAATTGTCTGACAGTAAGAACAATGAGTTTGAATTTATGTCAAGAAATGGAAAAGTTGAATGTAGAAGTAATTCAACAAGAAAGTTTGACCAACATAATTGTTGAAGCCACTATTCAAGATCAAGTTATTGCTGCTCAGAAGGAAAACAAGGGTATAGCCCATATTAAGGAAAGAGTCAAGAATGGAAAAGTAGAATGCTTTAGTATTGATAATGAAGATGTGTTGTGGTTCAAGGATCGCCTGGTGGTACCAAAAGTTCCTGAGTTGCGGCAGTCAATTCTAGATGAGGCACATGCTACTAGGTTATCAATCTATCCGGGAAGTAACAAGATGTACCATGATTTGAAGCAAAGATTCTGGTGGACTAAAATGAAAATAGAGATTGCTAGATACATAGCAAAGTGTGATACTTGTCAAAAGGTGAAAGCTATACATTTGAGGTCTGCTGGTGAGTTACAACCATTACCTATTCCATCTTGGAAGTGGGAGGACATAAGTATGGACTTTATTGTTGGTCTACCCAAGACATCAAAGGGATTTGACTCAGTATGGGTTATTGTAGATCGACTCACTAAGTCAGTACATTTTCTTCCAGTCAAGACAATATATCCTACGATCCAATATGCCAAGATGTATTTAGCAAGAATCATGAGTCTGCATGGAGTACCCAAGACTATTGTGTCAGATAGGGGTACATAGTTTGTCTCCAACTTTTGGAAACAATTGCATTCTTCATTGGGTACCAAACTTCTATATAGTACAGCTTATCATCCGTAGACTGATGGACAGACTGAAAGGGTTAATCAAGTACTTGAAGATATGTTAAGGTGTTGTGTCCTTAACTATTCCAATAAGTGGGACGAATACTTACCTTTGGCCGAGTTCTCATACAGCAATAGTTATTAGGAAAGCATTAGAATGGCTCCATTTGAAGCACTCTATGATCGTAGGTGCAGAACATCATTGAGTTGGTCTGAGCCAGGAGAGAGAAGATTCTTTGGAGTTGACCTTGTGAAAGAAACATAAGACAAGGTTAGGCAAATACAAAGTAATCTGAAGATAGCTCAGTCCTGCCAAAAGAGTTATGCGGATAGACGACGGAGACCATTGGTATTCAACAAAGGAGATTTTGTATATCTGAAAGTATCACCAATGAAGGGAGTTAACCGTTTTGGTGTTAAAGGAAAGTTGGCACCCTGATACATTGGACCATATCAAATTTTGAAGAGGTATAGAAAAGTGGCATATCGCTTGAAATTATCTAAACATCTTGCAGCTGTGCATGATGTGTTCCATGTTTCTCAATTGAAGAAGTGTCTCCGAGTGCCTGAACAGAATGTTGAAGTTGAAGGAGTGGAACTAGAACCGGAATTAACTTATTCCGAATATCCTATCCGAGTGTTAGATCAGAAAGATTGTGTTACTCGAAGACGGACAATCAAGTTCTATAAGATACAATGGAATCAACATTCAGAAGAGGAAGCTACTTGGGAATCAGAAGATTACTTGTTAGAAAAGTTTCCAGAATTTCTAGTGTCAATATAGAATAGGGTAATGTAAGTTGAGTTCGGTAGTACAAATTGTGTTTTGTAAAGGGACCTCAGCTGTTTTATGAACAGAGTTTGTATGTGTTCTCGCGACACATTTCCTTTTCCATTACTTATCCTATGGCTTTGAATCTCGGGGCGAGATTTCTTTTAGGGGGAAGGATTGTAACACCTCAGGTGTTTAAATATTAAAATCTAACATGTCATCATATGCATTGCAAAGCATTTGGCATTTGGTGAAAACTTTGAGATGCATACACTAATACAAGTTTATATTTATGTGGTATGTGTTGCAATGTATTGTTTGACTCAAGTTCAATGTTTGTTTGGATTTTGAATTTTTTCGAGAAAACCCCGCTTTTCAACATTTAAATCCTACCCTGAAAATCCATTTCAAAATCTAAGCATATTTTGGGGTTGGGCCCAAAAGCAAAAGTGTAGAGCTTGGCAAGTTATACAAAGTTTATTTTTGGAGTTTTTTAAGTTGTTTAGAAAATTTTTGAGTAATTCAAAAAGGCGTAATTCGTTAAATTTCCCTATTTTAATTCAAAAGTTCATTTCAAAATCTAGATCGAATTAGGAAATGGTTATAAAAGAAAAGTTGTAGAACTTTTTATTTTGAACAACTTTTATTTTTGGAGATTTTTGAGTTGTTATGAAAATTTGGGAGTAATTTGTGAATTTTGGCGAATGACAAACTTGTAATTTCGATGAACAGTGTTCACCGCTTGCGCTACACCGCTGGCGAGCTTCGGCTTGCTTCCAGTCGTGCGCGTGGCCGTCTGGGCGTCGCGTTGGTGCACTGAAGGCTTCATCGTGGCTTCCTTGAGCTTCCTGGCCATCCTTTTAAGCCTGAGTCGCCATCGTCGTTGCCCTTCTCCCTTGCTCTGTTTTCCCATCGCCGCTGCTCCACTCCGGCGAGCCCATGCCGTCGTTGTCGTGCTCCACCATCGCTGATAAGCTAGTCCTAGCTCCGCATTAGCCTTACGCGCTCAGCCAACCCATCAATTCAGCTTAATTTCGCTAGGAACCACCGCTCGTCGTGTTTCTTCTCCACGGCCAGCAGCCCCACCGTCAAGCCCGCGTCGCCGTGGCCAGCGCGCTACGGTGAGTCCCTACCCTTGCCGAGTCTTGTTTCGGCTTCGCTGCAATGATGTAGTGCTTTGTGACCCATTGGTTTCTCATTTTGACCACCATAGCTACCGGAGCATCGCCGTCGTTGAAGATCGCTCCGCCGTGAACCCTGTCAACGTCGACCCATGTCATCGTAGCTCATCCGGTCCCATTCTTTGCTCCAACGTGTTTGTGGTGAGCTACTGGACCTTCCCATGCCCTCTGTTTCCCCGTTTTTGGCTTCGTTTCGCCGGCGTAGCACTGCCGTGTCACCGCATCCGCCATGGCCGACGATGAGCTAGTGTAGGGCCGTAATCCGTGCTGATAGGGACGTCAATCGATGCGCCTAGACTTGGTGATCATTTTGGTACGTTGGCTGTCGCCGTTGATCTCACCGTCGGCGAGAAATCGCTGGTCAGAGCCGTCGCTGCCGTAGTCAACGTCGGAGGTTGAAGATGACATGTGGGACCCATTGTCAGTGACTCAGCGTTCAAATGGATTTTTTTTCTATTTTCAGATTTGATTAAATAGTATCTATTTTTGTTATTTTTGTATAGATTTATTTAAAGCTCCAAAAATTATGAAAATTTTTGTGTGACTTCTCTGTGATGTATAGTATTTAAGAAAAATATGAAATAATGTTTTTAAGTAATTTTTAAATGTGGTAAAAATTGCTCAATTAATTCATAAATGGATTTCCATGATTTTTCTAGGCTTATTTATTTATCCAAAAATTATGAAATTTGTTTTGCCACTTAGTTAACATGTAATGAACATGTACTAAAATTTTGAGCTCAATTAGAATAAGTTGATTTATTTCATAATTTTGAATTAAATAATTAATTCATAAAAGCAAATAGTGACCTTTAATGATTTAGGTTTTTGTTTGGACTTTTGGATTGAGTGATGACCTTGGGCCCTTAGTTGATGATGATCCTTGGCAATTGATGTATGTGTTATGAAAAAGGATTTAGTTGGTTGACTTACAACTGTACCGCGAAGGAAAGTTGTATTCAAATTATTAATTTTGCATCCATCATCGAGCATCATGTTTCATATTCCAGATCATGTTAAACATGGCATTGTTATTATGTGTAGTGAACGAAGGTGAAAACGTGGTAGTTAATCAAGCTGTTGAGGAGGTTAATCCGTCTGTTGAGGTCGGATCGAATCCTTGTGTAACGTCGCAGGAACCGGACTTTTCCATCAACGAAGGCAAGCCCCGGATGCATACAACCCTACCTTGTGTTTTACAAATTAATTTCGCTTTTGCTTTCCGTTACTGCATTAAGTGATTAGGAGTTAAGTAAGAGCCTAATTGGTGCATTACCATCCTTGTTATTCCATATTTACCATATTACCAGTTTTAAACTCGTATATGCCTAGTTTTGCTTAGCTATGCGTAGAACGATGAAAGTCGGGTGACCCTCTGCCACCTGCAAGTTTTAAATGAGACATTGGTCAATATTGTTAGCATGTGATATGGGAATGTGGAGTAATAAATCTAGACCGGGCGGACTCGGTGTGTGTGAGCCACAAGACATGGAGGTCTTGTGAGCGGGTTCTTTCCGCCTGTGTCGATTAAGGCACGTCCATTGTTGAATTGTATGAGGTGAGAATTTGTAGTACTAACCACATACTCCGGTAAGCCTGAACTTGGAAATTCTATTACGAGAATGGCTACTCGTGCACTAGGAGTGGAGAGATGGCGAGAATAGCGTGTACCCACGTGGCCATGGGCTGGAATGGTGGAGTATTGTATTCTCGGGTGGCGCAGACCCATTCTTGTTTTAGAGGATCCGAGGGTAGGTTGATATATGTGAGTCGGGGACCTGCATATGTCGTGTGGTCTGGAATCCCCAGCTGGGTTTAATCGGTTCGAATCGTCGTTGCTCCTCGGTTAAGGAGACTCAACTCACTGTTCATCATCATAGAATTAATAACCGGAACTTGAATAAGGCTTGTAAAGGTGTTGGATATGAAGTTTCATGATCTCAGTGCGGATCATGTCAGCTTTGTATATAATTCTTGAGAAGTTTTCTATATAAAGAATGTTGTTAAAAGAGCTTTTACGTAAAAGAACTTTGATCATTGTTAAAGCTATACCTTGAATCCCTGAGCCTGTATTACTGAGTTCATCAGTTAATATTTCGGTTAAGTCTTGTTGAGTACTTTTGTACTCAGGGTTTGTTGACCCCTTGTTGCAGGTGAGCTTCATGAGCAGATCTGTTTTGGATCGTGCTGCATGACTATCGTTCGTTCTGACGATGAGAAGTAAATGTGTGATCCTTGGGCAGGATGTTTATTTTGTGTGTTAAGTATATGTTCATTATGCCACTCCACTACTACTATGGTTTGTAATAATTATCGAACTTAGTTTGTAAGGTTTAAAACAACTGGTTTGTGAACTATGTTATCGTAAGACTTCCGCTATTTTTACTCTGGTTTTGATATTTGAATAAATGTTGTAATACTGCAATGACTCTGTAACATGATCCTGCTCAGAAATCGTGGATGATTCGGGGTTCCCCGAGGACACCCGACAATCTTTTTAAGTTATTGGAAACATATGCATAAATGTCAAAAGTCGTCGGACAGTGACAGGTGCATGTGGGCCCTATAACTTAGGAGGTTCTGCCACAACCAGTGCTGGGACAGGCCATGGTCTTGGTGAAGACCAAGTCAAAAATGGTCGTGGCGATGATAACGGCAATGCCAACGGGGAGAGCCATGAGGCCCCACTCTTTTGTCCTCCTCCTCCTCCACCACCACCGCCTCCGATGACCTATGTCAAGATCATGGCTGAGATGATGGCTGTTCATCGTGAGTTAGCCCATGCCCTGGAGATGCTCACGCTCCTGAGAGGCCCCGGTGGCAATGGCGGGAACAGGGGTGGTGCTCATGGTCCTAAGAGGCACTATTCCTATCAAGACTTTTTGGGGACACACCCACCCATGTTCACACCGACTGCTGAGCCTCTGGACACAGAGCATTGGCTTCATATTTTGGAGCAGAAGTTTTAGTTGCTCAATATGACTAACAAGCAGAAGGTGCATTTTGCTGTAGAGCAGCTTCTAGGATCTACCAGTTCTTGGTGGGACACTTTCAATGCCATACAACCTGTAGACCACCATGTGACTTGGTGGGAGTTTACCACTACTTTCCGTTAGTACTATATTCCTGTTGGTTTGCTGAATAGGAAGTTGTCTATGTTTCTAGAGCTAAAGCAAGGAAACATGACTATGATGGAGTATGTGAACAAGTTCAGCCATCTTGCACAATATGCTGGGACTCATGTGGATACCGATGAGAAGAAGATGGACTGTTTCAATCATGGTCTCTCTTGCATCTTGGAAGAGAAGCTATATATAGGGGGCTATCAGACCTTTGGTGCTTTGATGAATGATGCCATTGCTATGGAGGGACTTTAGCGTGACTCTCAGGCTAAGTGGAAGTGCAAGAGGGTTATCACTGGGTCTTCTAGTCACCCATAGTCTCAGAAGGTACAGTTTGTGAGGAGGGTGTCCTATCACTCTCTGGGTGGGTAGTCGTCTCGCCAAACTTAGCAGACTCATCAGACACCTCCCACTCAGTACCATGCACCTACTCAGTAGGTGCAGCAGCCTCAGGGATAGTAGGTTCTACCTCATTAGGGATAGGGGAATAAGTCGGGTGCTTGTTTCAAGTGTGGCAAGGAAGGTCACTATGCTCATGAGTGTCCCCATAGCTAGCTTACTCAGTCTTCTTAGCCTTCAGCCAACTCTCATTTGGTTAAGAGGACTATTATCAGGAAGAAGGTGCCCGTGAGCCACTCGGGACAGGTTAACTTCACTAAGGCTAAGGAGATCCAGCAGGGAGAGCCTGTGATGGCTGGTATGTTCACCATTGATTCTCACCCAGCATATGTATTATTTGATTCTGGTGCATCACATTTATTCATGAGTATGGGGTTTGCACAAAGGCACAATATATTTACTATGGTTATTCCTATTACCAATAGAATCAGAACCTTGGGTGCGCAGTTGTGCGTTAAAACTCAGACGGACACAGTAAGACTAGTGCTAGCAAGTCACTCTTATCGTCTCTAGTTCATGGTGTAGCCTAGGCAAGGCATAGATGCAATTATGGGAATGAACTGGTTGAGAACTCATGGGATGGTCCTAAACCTTAGACAGAGAATTGTTGAGTTGAAGTTTTTTTCTTCTAAGGATAGAATGTCTCTCCTTATGCCTTTAGTCCCCACCCTACCAGTTATTGCTCATACTAAAGCCTCTCTAGGCCTTGCCTCTATTCCTGTGGTCTATGAGTTTTTTGATGTTTTCCCAAAGATCTACCTGGGTTACCATCGAACCAGGATGTGGAGTTTGCCATTGAGTTCGAACCTAGTACTACTCCTATTTTACGATGTCCTTACCGCATGGCTCCAAAAGAATTGGCTGAGATGAAGAAACAGTTAGAGGAATTGTTGGAGAAGGGATTCATCCATCCAAGTTCTTCACCATGGGGTTGTCCAGCTATTTTTGTGAAGAAGAAGGACGACACTCTTTGGATGTGTATGGATTATTGCCCTCTCAACATGGTATCCATTAAGAACAAGTATCCTTTACCTCATATTGATACTTTGTTCGATCAATTGGTTGCTGCCAAGGTGTTTTCAAAGATTGATCTTCGTTCTGGGTATCACCAAATTAAGATCCAGCCATAAGATATATCAAAGACAACTTTCTCTACTAGGTATGGGCTCTATGAATACCTAGTCATGTCTTTTGGTCTCACCAATGCTCCTGCATTCTTCATGTATCTCATGAATTCTGTCATCATGCCAGAGTTAGACAAGTTTGTAGTTGTGTTTATTGATGACATATTGATATATTCTAAGAACAATAAAGAGCATGAACAACATCATCGCATAGTCCTAACCGGATTGTGGGAACATAAGCTGTATGCCAAATTCAGCAAGTGTGAGTTTTGGTTGGATCGAGTGCAATTTTTGGGACATGTCCTAGCACCGAAGGCATCTCTGTGGATCCTAGCAAGCTGTAGGAGGTGTTAAAATGGAAATCTCCAAAGTTATTGCATCAGATTCGTCAGTTCCTTGGTCTTGCTGGTTATTATTGGTGCTTCATCCCTGAGTTTTCTAAAGTAGCTCAACCGATGACCAAGTTGCTCTAGAAGGATGTCAAGTTGTATAGAGTCTGGCTTGTGAAGAAGCTATCCAAGCCTTGAAGAAGTTTCTTACCTCTACTACTATTCTTGCCCAACCAGATATTGATAGGCCGTTTGATGTGTATTGTATGCTTCTAGGACTGGACTAGGATGTGTGCTTATGCAAAATGGACGTGTGATCACTTATGCTTCACGTCAGCTGAAAAAGCATGAGTTGAATTATCCTACCCATGATTTAGAGCTGGCCGTAGTTGTGCACGCTCTAAAAATTTGGAGACATTACCAGTTGGGAAATAAAGTACACATTTTAACAGATCACAAGAGCCTCAAATATATTTTCACTCAATCCAAGTTGAATATGAGGTAATGGAGGTGGCTTGAGTTAATCAAAGATTATAACTTAGAAGTTTATTATCACCCTGGAAAAGCTAATGTGGTAGCTGATGCCTTAAGTCAGAAGTCAGATCAAGTTAAAGAAGAATCTTTGTCTCTCAACCATTCTGAGGTGTTAGCCCATATTGCTCTGGTCTCGGAATTACTTGAGCAAATTATTGTAGAGCAAAGGCAAGATCCTTTGGAAATTTCACATATCAAGAAGTTAATTGCCAAAGGTCGTGGTCCTCATTTCAGTACTAATGATTAAGGTGTCATGAAGTTCAAGAACCTATTGGTGGTTCCCTCAAGCCATGAACTATAACACCCTCAGTGTTACACTATTAATCATCTACTAAAACATGTCAAGAGCATCATACTTATGTGTTAATGCATGTGGTTAAGTGAGTAGATAATGCATTCCAGCTATAACGATCAACAAAAATGCGAAACGAAAGTTGCTCCATGATTCGTACAGTTAACAAGTAGGGGTGTAAACTAAATTTTATTGAACAAAAAT
The DNA here is from genome assembly GCF_019320115.1 of Miscanthus floridulus. Lineage (NCBI taxonomy): Eukaryota > Viridiplantae > Streptophyta > Magnoliopsida > Poales > Poaceae > Miscanthus > Miscanthus floridulus. Next base: position 157,955,145 of record NC_089581.1, read on the forward strand.
GCTATAGAACATATATGTGACGCATAAATAAAGTTTGAAGTACAAACTTTGTAGATGAGAATGAAATACTTGGTATTGAAAAAGAATATTGCTAAGTAATATTTTCAGTAGCTTAGAAATACAATATGAAATTAAGATTAGCTCAAACGCTTAGAAAATTTCTAAGCTTGTGGATAGCTAGACGCTGCTATGTTCAGCAATTTGTTTGGAGAGATTGGGTTAAAAAGGGGTGTCGTGTTGTAGCTCTTGTTGATAGCCTAAGGTGCCCTATTTAGACTAGTGAAGATGGCTTTGGTTCCAAATGGAATTGTTTAGTTTTTATGGGCGCTTTAAAATTCATGCGCATACTCAGTCTCGGGCCGCCGAGCTTATGCACGTGGTCACCACACGTGGCCATTTTGTGTCCCTATGCGGCTGTGCCATGCGCGCGTGTGCGTGGCCGCACACTGACCGACCGAGGCTGCCCTTGGTCAGGCCATGGCCTAGACGTGGCTTGGCCTCTATGGCTGCACCGCTTGCAGTTAGCCGTAGGCCACCGTGCCCCGCTAGCCCTCTCTGCGCCCGACCGCCACTTCCACCACGGCTACCGCTGATGCTACTGCTGCCCTCCATGTCGCGTGTCAGATACAATCGCGGTTGCAGTCACTGCCGCTGCCGTCGTGTCACTTCCGCACTCGCGTCTGCTTGCTACATCGTGCTGCCCCCTCCCTGGCTCGGTTAGGTGTCATCCACACGCCATTTATAGCGCTACGACGCATGGGCCATGGTCGTTCATGGACGCTCACACTCATCCCCTCATACTTGGACGTAGGTCCCTCAGCCACAACAACCGCGCCCTGCCAAGGCATACGCCAGCCGAACCACTAACCGCACCCATAGCCCTTTTTCCCACTGTGCCTCTGTTTTCCACCGCCATCAAGTCGTGGTCACGGTGAGCCAGAGAGCGAGCACCTCTCATCAATTCCTCATGCCCATGTCTTTGGCTTTATGTCCTCTTGCCTACCGCCCCCTCCCCGCCTTGATTGCTACCAGGCTAAGCTCCAATTTGGGAGCTTTGCTTCCGCCACTACGCCATTAAAGCCTAGCCCGCCTCACCATGGATAGCATCCACATCGCCATCTCGAGCTAGACTGACTAGGTTGCTAGCCTCGTCTAGAACCCTTCATCGCCATGCGTACCTAAGCCGCACTCCTACCACCGTCTCCACGATGCTAATGCGGCCGCACCACCATGACCTATCGTTGAACTTGCCACGCGCACGTGGTCAGTCTTGCTTGAGGCATCTCCAGCCAAGCCATCGCCACGAGTAGGTTCGTGGTGAGTCACTAGTGCTCACCAGCTATTTCTACCACTTCCAAAAGGTCATGGCTCACCGCAACTTAGTTATCGCTGCCGTAGGGTGCCCGTCATCATGAGACGCCATTCTACTGCATCTCGACTCGTCCAACCATTGCCCGAAGTTCTGTGTCATCCTGTAGGTGAGGATCGACCACCTAGGTGTGTCAAAGGGGCTCCTGGTTGGTCGGTGTGGCAGCCGTATGCCAGCGGACGCCGCGCTGGTGAGTACGGGGGCATCGGGGACTAGCCTGATGTAAAGATGGTTAGGGCGAGGGCCTATTGGCATAAGGGACGACTATAGGAACAGGGTGCATAAGAGTTGTGCTAATACTAGAAAGTGCAAGGACGTTTTTGCAAAAGCACCACACGCGCCGCTCGCGAGTGGGCCGCGTCTGCGTGGTTGTGGGCCATGCTGGTGAATTCGTTTTTCCTTTAATTAAAAATAGAAATAGCCTTATATTTTAGTTTCTATGCTGAGTTTTGATAATTAACAACAATTCATATAGGTGTCCAAAAATCATGAAACTAATTTTGTTAGGCTCTTAAATTCTTTATATATCTGTTAGTATAATTATTTCATACATATCTATGATGAAACTGAGGTCTATTAAATCAATTAGAAATACTTAATATTATTAGGTTAATAATTGTAGGAATTTTTGTGGCAAAATAGCAATAGTTTTAGCTCTAAAATTTTTATGGTAGTTTTCTTGTATTATTATGTGCTCGTTGTAATTTTTGTAGCCTTAGAATTGTCTAAGCTTTAGGGTAGTTAGATACTCCTTGTTTTAATATATGTTAAATCGCTAGTAGAAGCAAGAATATATTTTAGTTGTTAAGTTAATAACTTAATACGTGTTAGATGAATTTGTACCTTGTTTGATGAAAATACTAGTTAGCTTAGTATCTTAGTCATTTGAGTTAGCTTAGTATGTTAGTAGATGTATTCTTATTTTAAGAGCTGATGTTGCTAAAATACTAAGTGTTGCATTATCGTTGCATGCATGTAGAGAACGAGTTGGTGGAGTTCGTGACCACCAGAGAGCAGGAGTATGAGGAGGTGATCGAGGAGTACGAGGAGAAGGTCCTCGTATAGGAGGAAGCCTCAGAGCCACTAACGACTGACATAGCTGACAATCCACCTGCCCAAGGCAAGCCTCGGTGCATAACCCTTATTTTGAATAATCACTAAATATATATATATATATATATATATTACAGGATTTATATTGAAACTACCTGCATAGATAAACTTACCTATGAGTCCTACTAGCATAGGTCGAGTAGCTGCTATGCTTAGGCTATTGGTAGCGTGAGTAACCTGCCGTTACTCACAATAGGTGATTATTATTATTACTCTCATGATAAAATGGTGAAAGGAAATAGAGACCGAGCAGGGATATGGTACGAGTATTGATGGTGTAATAGGTTGTGTCCCGCAGACAACGAGGCATAGCTTGGTTACACTATTTTTCCTGTCTGTGTCGGTTAAAGACCGTCCGTTGCTGTGGATGATAGTTAGGTCATATACTTATTATCCTGAGCACATACTTGCTTATAGGAGCGGGAAGGCTCGTTGCTCTCTTGTCGTGAATTTTGGCTCTTTCTGGACCGACTGATTGGAGGAAGGGATGGTGGAGGTCTAAGCACCACACTGAGTCCGAAACTCAGGAGTGGGGGCTTGGAGTCCAAGTTTGGACGGGGACCTAGACCCATTGATAGGAGAATGGTGGGTTGGTCTTGCTTGTGCCTAGGGTACAAGTGGAGCATGTGTTTTGGGGTACCCAGCTAGGATACATTGGTTCATGAATCACCGTGTGATATGGTATGACTTGGCTATGGTCTCGCACTGTAGTAAAAACTAGAAGATGAAAAGGGTTGAATGGATCTGATTGCTCAACTCTTGCTTGAAAGTAGAACATGTGCTTACATAGAATGGTTAGCTAATGAACTAATCTTGACTGCTAATAAAACACATACATAAGGATTCACTACTAGTAATGCTTTTCACAAAAAGGAAACCCATCAAACCATAAAGCTTATCATATCCTTTGGAGTTGGGAAATTATTCCCACAAGTTGGGTTAGTCTTGCGAGTACATTGTGTACTTATGGTTTAATTACCCTCGTTGCAGGTGCAGCTATTGTGAGGAGGATTCTTCTAGTGGGCACAGACAAATCCTTGTATCTTATCGTTAGATATTTATTTCAATTTCGCTATTTAAATTCTGTACTCTGAACTTGGTGTTATAATAATGTATTTCTAAGAACTTTTGTTGTATGAAATGGACTAAGTATTGTAAACTTGTTCTCATTATTGGATTCTGGATGAAAAACGTGGATTGTTCGAGTTCTTCCTTGGGGTGTGCTTGATAATACCGCCTGGTGTAGCTTACTTTTAGGGTGCTTAGTGTCTAGTGGAAGACAAGCGCCTTCGAAGGTGTGTTATTTTGGGCGGTTCTGCCACATGAACTTAGGAGGAAAATTTTGGATGAAGCTCACAACTCTAAATTATCCATTCATCCGGGAAGTAACAAGATGTATCATGATTTGTGTCACTTGTATCGGTGGCCAAATATGAAAAAGGATATTACCAAATACATCTCAGAATGTGACATTTGTGGAAGGGTTAAGGCGGACCATATGCGTATGCTAGGATTTCTACAGCCCTTGCCTATTCCTGTTTGGAAATGGGAGGATATTTACATGGACTTTGTTGTGGGTTTGCCCCACACAGCAAAGGGGTATGACTCTATTTGGGTCATTGTGGATTGCCTTACCAAGTTTGCTCATTTTCTCCCGGTGGATACCAGGTATTCAGCCAAGAAGTATGTCAAGTTGTATTTTGATCGGGTTGTGACCCTACATGGAGTTCCTCTTACCATTGTTTCCGATAGAGGGTCAGTCTTTGTCTCTGGTTTCTAGGAGCAACTCTAGAAATTTCTTGGTACTTGTCTCCTTAGAAGTTCAGCTTATCATCCGTAAACTGATAGTCAGATAGAAAGGGTCAATCAAGTAATTGAAGACATGTTGAGAGCTTGTGCCATTTCTTATCCTAAAAAATGGGATGAATGCTTGACTTTAGCTAAGTTTTTCTATAACAATAGTTATCAAGAGAGCATTCAAATGGCACCATTCGAAGCCCAATATGGTAAGAAATGTAGGACACCTCTTAACTGGGTTGAAGTGGGTGACTGTGGGTACTTTAGACCTGATTTTATCAAAGAAGCAAGAGAACATGTCAGTGTTATTCAGAGTCATTTGAAAGCGGCTCAGAACCATCAAAAAGCTTATGCGGACAAGAGGAGAAGACCTTTGTAGTTTGAAGTTGGTGGCTGAAAGGTCCTTGTTTGGTTTTGGTAATTGAGTGATAACTTAGGTGGACTAATTGTGTTTATATGAGATACATAGGTGATTAGTCCACAGGTACATGTGTGTGAGCAACATATGCCATGAAGGTGAAAATGGCTTGGAGATGTTGCAAAGCTCACACATGTGATGATGAAGGAGCTTAAATGCACATGAGACATGACATTGAGTCATGTGATCAAGGTGGAGAAGATCAAGACAAGACTTGGCTTGATGGATCGGTTGCAAGCGTGAAGGGCAAGTCGGAGGCTTTGGAGTGATGGACCGCGTGGCGGTGAAGCTTGAGCAAGACTTGGCGCCGATGGATGATAGCAACGGTGAATAGCAAGTAAAGTCAAGATCGATGAACCAATATGATCACGTGATGATATGAAGTGGATCATATCATTGTTGATCGTGTTGGTGCATGTGTTGCATCGACATTGGAGGAGATGGAATAGAATGCGCAAGGCAAAGGTATAACCTAGGGCATTTCATTTCACCGGTCATTGGTGTATAGAGAAGTTTATGACCGGGTTTAGGATAGATGGCCATACTATTAAGAGGGGCAAACTTGTTTGCATATCGGTCATCTAGTGCCACTCAAGTGATCTAACTTTGCATTATCGCTAGGATCAAGTGGCGTGGCAAGTTGAGTGGCTAACATCCTTTGGGAAATGATTGTGAAATGCTAACACACATACACATGGTGGTGTACACTTGGTAGTGTTGGCACATTTACAAAGGAGTTGGTGTTTGCGTGGCAAGTTGATTCGACACTTTTGGGAAAATGGAATGCCTATTTTCTATTGCACTGGATGCAAATTCTTGTGGTTGGCTCATTGGAGCAAGGGTGAAGAAGTTAGAAGTGAAAACGAGTTGATCATGAAGATGCTGGCGTCGGTCAACTGACCGGATGCTGGATCTGAATGCACCGGACGCTGGCAGGCTACGTCCAGTCTAGCTGACGTATGATGACGCAGAAGCTAGAGTGTGACCAGACGCTGGCTGTGTCCGATCAAGTTTGACCGAACACGTCCGGTCGAGGTCGGTACCTTACTAGAAATGACCGGACACTAGAGGTTCAGCGTCCGGTCAGTTGAAAGCTGCTGCGTCCGGTCAAGTCTAGTGACCATTGGAACCGGGACACGTGGCCATCTGCAGGCGACTGGACGCTGAGGACCAGCGTCCGGTCAACACGACCGGAGCGTCCGGTCAGCCCGATCATTGCCCAGTGAAGGGGTAACGGCTAGTTTAGCCCTTGGGGCTATAAATAGAAGTGGCCTTCGGCCATGGCTGGTGTGGAGCACCTTGGGGGACTTTGTGTCCATACTTGAGAGTGCCTGGGAGCCCTCCATCTCACACATACTTAATAGTGATCATTCGATTGTGTGAGTGAACAATTCTAGTGCGATTGCATCATGAGGTTGCATCGAGTGGCACTAGGTGATCGAGTTGCAAGCCGATGGTGCTTGTTACTCTTGGAGGTTGCCACCTCCTAGACGGCTTGGTGGTGGTCTCCATTGAAGCACGCAAGAAGCTTGTGCGATGCTCCAGAGAAGTGCTTGTGAGGGGCATTGTGCTCGCCTCGTGGGAGCCATGAAGAGCAACTCTAGTAAAGCGTGTCATTGAGCTACCCTCACTCAAGGGGTAGGTTCTTGCGGCGCCCGACGTGCGGGCTTAGCGGGTGATGCTAATTAGCCGCCGAACCACCAAGTGAGCGGTCAACACAACGGGGACTAGTGTGTTGGCAAACACATGAACCTCGGGAGAAAAATCATCGTTTTAACCTTGTTCTTCCTGTTGGTTTGCATCCCCATTACACAAGCTTGCAATTACTTTTATACATATTAAGCTTGTGTAGTTGCTCTTGTAATTAGATAGCTTGTGTAGCTTGCTAATTACCTTCTTGCTTGTGTAGCATAGAAGTAGCTCCCTTGCGTGGCTAATTTGGTTTTAGTAACCTTTTTAGTCACATTGCTTAGTTTGTGTAGCTAAGTATTTGCGCTCTCTAATTAGGCATTGGTTGCCTTGTTATTGAGCATTGCTAGTGAGCTTAGTTAGCTTCGTGCTTTTGCTTACTAGCATGTGTAGGAGCTCCCTTGTTGCTTAAAGTACTAGTGACATAGGTTTGTGTGACCTTGCTTCTAGAATTAATTAGGAGAGCTCTAGCTAGCCCGGCACCTTTTGTTGCTTGATTAGTATCTTTGCAAGGTGCTAGTGAACATATATAGTGGGGTATAGTCTTGGCTAGACCGATAGTTTTAATTCCGCACTTATTTCGGTTAGCCAACGTGATTAAGTTTTAAAAAGGACTATTCACCCCCTCTCTAGTCGCCATCTCGACCCTTCAGTGGCCATATGTACCTAAAGGTATCCCCTATGAGAGGTGTGCATCGGTTTGGAGTTCGTGGAAAGTTAGTTCCTCGTTATGTTGGACCTTATAAAGTTTTGGAATGGTGTGGTTCAATTGCTTACTGTCTCCAACTCCTAGATATTCTGTCAGCAGTCCATAATGTATTCCATGTTTCCCAGTTAAAGAAGTGTCTACGGGTTCCCAATGAAGTGGTGGAAATTGAAGGACTCCCTCTCCAACCTGATCTTTCTTATATTGAGCATCCTGTCAAAATCATTCGGAGGATGAAGTCACTTGGGAACAGGAGAGTTATATTCTAGAGCATTATCCCCATCTTCTCCCCAAAGTATCGATGTAAAGGTTTAAGTAAAAGTTTACTTCTTATCCCTTTTCCCATACTAGGCACACACATGAAATCTCAGGATGAGATTTTATTTAAGGGGGGTAGAGCTATAACACCCTCGGTGTTACGCCCTAAAAAAATTACTAAATCATGTCATGAGCATTATGTTTATGTGATAATGCATGTGATGGAATGTGTAGATAACATTTTTGTAACTTAAGATGATCAATAAAAATGCTAAATGAGAAGCTAATCCATAACTCATGTAATTATCAAGTAGGGTTTTAAACCAATTTTTATTGAACAAAAATACTATAGAACATCTATATGTCACTTAAATAAAGTTCAGAATACGAACTTTGTAGATGACAATGAAATCCTTGCTATGGAAAAATAACATTGCTAGCCAACATTTCTAATAGCCTAGAAATGCAACTTGGAATCAAGTTCAGCTCAAAGACTTAGAATATTTTCAAGTTTATAAACATCAAGACAATGCAATGTTTGGTGACTTATTTTGTGAAATCGAGTTAGGAGGTGGTGTCGTATTTTAGCTTGGGTTGGTAGCCTGATATGCTCTCTTAAGCATGGTGAAGATGCTTTAGGCTTAAGAGCAATCGTTTAGTTGTTATAGGCGCTTTAAATTTCATGCGCGACATGTTCTTGGGTTGGTTGGCCGGGTGGGCGCGGTCACCACATCCCGAAAGCGTGATGTCGCCTCACTGGCTCGCCCCCCACGTGCACGCGCGCTGCCACATGATATTGCTATCACCATGGCGTCGTGTTGCGCTGCTGCTGCTCACACGGCCAAGCGACGCTGCCGCCTGCCTACGGCGCTGCTGACCCACCTCGTGTCGTGACGCTGCCACCTGTCGTGCCCTATCTTTATCTCTCTATTGTCGCCGTTGGAGCCACGCCAACACGTTAGACATCGAGTGATCACCTCCATTTAATTCAGCATGTCTGCAGCTTCACCATCAAGTTCTCCAGTTGCCCAACCCCACCCAGTCATGAAGCACGCACTGCCAAGCTCCAATTTGATGCTTTTCCCACTGCCATGCCGATAAGGCCGTGTCCAATCGTGAACGAGGGCAGCCCCTCTACCGTCCACCCTGATCTAATTCACCTACACCACTAGCTTCGCCTCGCCTCCCTTTTCACCTTACGCACATCAATGGAGCCGCTACCACCTCCCTGTCACTACTGACGTGACCATGCCACCGCGGTGCACCACCACATGGCTTGGTCGCATGTGTCCACCCCTCCTTCGCCATCCTCCACCCCAATTGTCACTTCATCCTAGTCCATGGTAGCCTCCTGATGCTCGTGCGTGAGTCAGTTAGGTCCGTAGCAGCCCTAGCTCACCAGAGCGGGTGCACTGCCACTGTGGATGGCCGCACATCGCTGTAGCTCGCTCCAGCGTGTCCCGCCGCCCGCATTGCTGCTTGCTGTAGGAGGTTGGATCGTAGTTGAAGGTCATCTCGACCAATGGGCCAGCACGAGCCCTAGGTGGCCGACGCAGCCGCGCTGTGCCACCGCTCACCGTGTCGCCCTGCGCTGAGTCGCTGGGTGCACGCAGGTGAATTAGGGAAAGGTCAGGGGGTTAAGTGAGATGTCTTGTGAGAATGAGAAATAGCATTAGGACTTAGTTGTAATTCAAGAGAAGTGTGAGGTCTATTTTGTAAAAGTGCCAACGCGCGCGGGATTCCCCCACCGCGGGTTGTCTCGCGCGTGGGCCGACGTCGCGTGGGCCACTTCAGCGGGCCACTACGCTCGCTGCGTAGCACGGGCCGTGCGTTGTGGGCCACGTGGAGAATCCATTTTCTTTTTCTAGGGGATTAGTAAATAGTTTTCTAATTTAATTTTTGAGCGAATCTTTGGTAATTAATATAAAATCATATAGGTGTCTAAAAATTATGAAACAAATTTTGTTGGGTTCCTAAAATTAAGATCTATCTATTGGTGTAATTAATGTATACATATACAAGTTGATACTAGGAGCTATTAAATTATTTGAGAGTGCTCAATATTATTAGGTTAAATATTGTATGAATTTTTGTGGTAAATTAGTAATAGCTTTAGTCCTGAAATTTTTATGGTAGCTTCATTGTATTATTATGTGCTCACTGTAATTTTTGTAGCCTTAGAATAGATCAAGCATTAGGGTAGTTAAATGCTCTTTGTTTCAATATACATTAAATCATTAGTAGAAATAAAGATATGTCCTTAATTTATAAAGCTAGGTGTTTGTTAGTTGAACCCAATACTTTGCTTGGTAAAGATGATAGTTAGCTTAGTACCTTAGTCATTAGAGCTAGCTTAGTAGCTTGGTATGCGTATTCTTATTTTAAGAGTTGATATTGCCTAAATGCTAAGTGTTGCATCATCATCGCATGCATGTAGAGAACGAGTTAGTGGAGATAATGACCATAGATGATTGTGAGTTCAAAGAGATCGTCATGGAGTACGAGGAGGAGATTCTCATGCAGGAGGAGGTCCTGGAGCCACCGACGACTGACTCAGCTGACACCAGTGCATAACCCTTATTTTTTATAATCACTGAATATATATATATATATATATATATATATATATATGTGTGATGTGCATTTATGCTATAGGAATTTTATAAAAACTACATGCATAGATATATCTGTCTCATGAGTATTACTAGTGCAGGTTCGAGTAGCTGCTATGCTTAGGTTTTTGATAGCGTGAGTAACCTATCGTTGCTCATAATAGGTGATTATTATAATTACTCTCATGATAAAATGACAAAAGGAAAATGGAGGCTAGGTAGGGAAATGGTATGGGTTTTGGTGGGTGTAACAAGTTATGTCCTACGGTTAGGTATTGGGTTAGGTATCGGATGTTGGATATCCGGACTTGGATACGGATAGATCTCAACCCTTCTAAATGGATTCGGTTTCGAATACGGTTGAAAAATATCCGTACCGTTTTCATCCCTACCTACGGCCACGGGGCTTAGCTTGGTTACACTGTTTTCCCTGTCCGTGTTGATTGAGGACCGTCTGTTACTGTGGATGGTAGTCAGGTCATAGATTTATTATACTAAGCACATACTTGCTTATGGGAGCAGGAAGGCTCGTTATGCTCTTATCGTGGGTTCTGGCTCTTTCTGGACCGACTGATTAGAGGCGGAGAAAGGTGGAGGTCTAAGCACCATATTGAGATGGGGTCTCCAGTGTGGGGGCTTGGAGTCCAAGTTTGGACGGAGATCTTGACCCCATGTCGACAAAAGATGCTCGACAGTCCACCGAGAGGTTTCCCACGATCGTAGATTTGTCGTAGAGGTGAGCGAGATCAGGAGCGAGATGGTAATACAAGCACCAAGACACAAGATTTAGACATATTCGGCTGTCAGTATGACGTAATACCTACATCTTGTATTCTGATGTATTGCATTGAGATGTATCGATCTATCCACTAGGGGACCCTTGCCTCTCCTTATATACTCTGGAGGGGTAGGGTTATACGGAAAATATCCTATTTGGTACTATCAATAGCTTGCGGTGCACGCCGAGCAGCACCGTGCACGTATTGATCTTGTGGGCTGGGCCACCTCTGATGGTGCGGCACATGTCTTGTCTTGTGGATATCAGAGGCCATACCCCCACACCCCGTGACAGAAGTGGAATAGGTTGGTCTTGTTTATGCTTGGGGTACAAACGGGGCGTGTGTTTTGAGGTATCTAGTTGGGATACATTGGTTCACGAATCACCATTTCTGTGAGACGGTACGACTTGGCTATGGTCTAGCACCGTAGTAAGAACTGGAATATGAAAGATGGTAAAATGGTTATCATTGCTCAACCCTTGCTTGAAGGTAGTACATGTGCTTACCTAGAATGGCTAGCTAATGAAGTAATCATGACTGCTAATTAAACTTGATCTTAAAGACGTACTTCTAGTAATGCTTTTCGTAAACAAAAAGAAAATAGCAAACCCATATTGCCTATCATACCCCTTAAAGTCGGAAAACTATTTCCACTAGTTGGGGAAGTCCTGCGAGTACATTGTGTACTCTGTGTTTATTTTACCCTGTTGCAGGTGTAGCTTGAGGAGTAACTCTTGTGTGGAGGATTCTTCTGGTGGACACAGAAGGATCCTTGTATCATTTCCGCTAGATATTTATTTTCATTCCGTTGTTTAATTATCGCACTCTGAACCCTAGTATTGTAATAAATAATTTCAAGAACTCTTGTTGTATGAAATAGACTAAGTATTGCAAGCTCGTACTCATTATTGGATTCTAGAGGTAAACGTGGATTGATTCGAGTTCTCCCATAGGGTGTGCTCGACAGAACTGTCCGATGTAGCTAACTTTTGGGGTGCTTAGTGTCTAGTGGAAGACGAGCGTATCCGAAAGCATGTTATTTTAGGTGGTTCTACCACAGGAGGCCTAGATCTAGGCCTAGTTGGGATGTGGCTTTTTTCTTTTTTCTGTTTTTTAAATTTGATTTACTGAGACGGGCATTTCAACCACCTCGGTAAATACTTGATTTACCGTGACCTTTTGACCGTGGCGGTTGTGATGCCTGCCTCAGAAAATCAGTTTTGCCCACCTCGGTTAAGATTTCTGTAGTAGTGCACTGCGCTATGATGCGATGGGGTGGCATGGCACCCTTGTGCGTGTGGATCTAGACGGTCACGGTTTGACCAAGTGTGCAACTCTTCCGGTGCCCTTAACGATCGAGAAGAGCGACGTGCATAGAAGATTAATTGTTCCATCAGTGTATGAGATGACGCAGCAGTTGGTAGAGGTTAGCATGACAAGGAGTAGTTGGATCACGTGATGGTCAATTGATTGCTCCACTATCGGTCTTTCCAACACTTGATCCTCATAATTTCAGTATGCTTGATGTATCTTCTGTCTTGCCTCATCGTTATCGTTCTCCTACGCCCTCGATCTTAAGGCCTTCCATTCTTATAGAGTCATAGGTATATGACAATCCATTGCGCACGTGCTAATGAGACTTTAGAGGTGGAACAGGTTAGGACCTGAGACAGGGAGCCGAACGAAGTTACCTTTGCGTCCCACACAAAGACAAAATCGATGACAAAAAACATTAATTACGAAGCAAATACACGAATGTAACTCGAGCAAAAGATTTAATGAAAGCGACAAATTAGTAGGGAAGATATTTGTTCAAAACAAAGATACTCATTAAAAAAGAAATACGACCAGGTATTTTAGTATTCGAGATAAAATCATAGGTAAAAAATCCAAATGAGAGGTACACTTTAAAAAAACATAACTATGGAAAGAGAACTCGAAGAGACAGAAACTTTGCGAGAAAAGAAGGCGAAGAACATGGAAAGAAAATAAATGATGGAACAAAAAAACATACGCAAAAACAGGAAAAGAAAAGACAAACGACAATAGAAAACAAAATCAAGTGGAAAACGGAATCAGAAAGGAAAAAACTAAAAGAAACAAAAAGACATCTGACGACCGATCAAACAATGGAACGAGCGAAAACGGAAACGGACACTATTAAAAAAAGCATTTGATGTTTATTTATTAGGAAATCAGAAGGATTTATTATTTGATTAGGATTCATAATTAACTATCTGCGTTATCTCAAGGACTTGTATCCAAGCTGAACTCCACGTTCACTGTGTTAGTTAGGAAAAGACTGGAAAAAAAGGATGGAGTGAAATTTTGATATAGATATAGATTTATTAGTAGTAGTATAAATCTTTTTTACGACGTTAATAATTTATTCCTCTTCCCCTAGCATCTCCAGTGCCTTGGAACGTTGTGGCTGCATAAGCTGGTTGGACAGAGGAGAGCACGTGACTGTACATGTTGTCATTTTTTTTATCTAAAAACTAACCGAGCCGAGGAACATGTGGAAAGAAATCAAGACTTCTGTACATAGAAACCGAAAGAACATAGAAGAACAAAGAAGAAATTTGAAACGGACATGTATGGATCAGAAGACAAACCAGAATTTGAAATGGCAAATGCAGATTGTACCGAGGCACAAAACCAACGTATAAAAAGATATGGGAGGGCAGAAAAAATAATACTCTTCATTAGATTTCTAATTTCTATTCTTATATTTTTGCATTTGGATTAAGATTCCTATTTCGGTTACTTGAGTTGGAGAGATCCAATTGAATTTAGATTCCTGGTTGTCCATATTATTATATTTTACCTATTTGGATTAAGATTTCTATTTCTATTCATCCGAAATCGGAGAGACCTAATTGAATTAGGATTCCTAGTTATATAAAGAGAAGGGCTATAGGCGGTTTTCCATATTTACAAAGTTAGTTAAGGGATGGCTGGATCAAAAAATAGGTGAAGAGAAATTTTATCTTTTTATTATTAGGTATAAATAGATATTCTGACTACTAAATAATATAAATATACTCTAACATCATTTCTCCCTATATAGCAATTCTTCCATTTTAGAAATGGTGAATTGTGCCCATGTGTGATGTGTGCAACAATCCAGTAGTCTTTGAGACGTAAAGCCAATGTAAAAAAAATGGAAGGAGTAGGTATGTGTGCTTATTAGTTGGCAAATGTGAACTAATATAGATTAAAAGGTGCAGATGACTACATAATTAAGTCCTTGTTAGAAGGTCCTTATTTTTAGTTCACTTTTAATCAAGAGTTAAATGCATGAGAGGTATTTGAACTTGTCACGGGTGTCACCTAGGTAAGCAAATTTGAAAAATAATTTTTTAAATACATAAACTTGCTAAATGATTTACTGTATGTCCATACTTGGCATGTGGCAGGAAAATATGCACCCAACCCAACCCAGCACATAAACAGATCAGCCCGCGACGGAGGAGATGAAGACGCCGCTGCTGCTCATGTGCGCGCCGCCTCCCTCTGCTATGTCCTCGCCAAGGCCATCGCCGTGTTCTGCGTCGCCGGCGCAGGACTCGAGTGGCAGGGGAGGGGCCACCTCGTCGCCGTTGAGGCCATGTTCCTCATGTCGGTCAAGCTCGTCGTCGCCCACCTCGCCATCGCGTAACGCGCCTCCTGCCGCAAGCGCCGACGCCTACTCGTCTACAGAATCGACGTCAAGGGAAGAGAACATACAGCGACGCGTGCGGCGCTCTGGATCGGAAGCCCAGGGTCCCTGTCCTTGCGCTCTGCTGACCACGGTCCTGTCGCGTCGAGGCGCTGCACTCGCCTGTTGCGGCCAATGGCCTCGCTGCCCTCCACGACCGAGCGCCCTCTGCCTGTGCTGCTGCCTCGCTCCGTCCCAACGCCTTGGCACTCGACTGCCCTGCCGCGGTTTGAACCTTAACGCAATCGTGACAGCACGTCTGCACGCCATGCCCGTCGTCCACGCCGAGCACCTCTGTTCCTCGCCTCGTTCCGAGGCTGTGTGCCATCAATGCCTGCGCAAGTCGGTGCCCCAGCCACGACATAGACGCCAGCCCAAGCCCAGCCGAGCCTCTGCCTGCCCTGCCTCGCCGGCAATAAAAGCCGTGTTCCAGCTTCACGGTCGCCCTTTATTCCTCTTCCAAATTCGCCCACTATAGTGAACGTCGGCCCAATTACTTGCACCCACGGCTTCTTTAGGAAGTTAGCAAGCCATAGGACGAGACATCGATGCGAGCCATCGATGGTACAGGACAGATGGATTTCCATAACTTGCACTCTCTGCACGCCATGGCCGCAGGAGCTCAGCTCGGCCTGGTGTCGTTTCTTCCACTCCCTTCCATCCTTGCTGTGTTTTAGCACGACCAACAGCGGCGGCACGCACACGAGCAGCAGCGGTAGCTTCATCTTCTCCGTCGTGGGCTGATCTGTTTAGGGGCATATTTTTCAGGGGGTTGGGTACATATTTTCCTGCCACGTGACAAGTATGGACCTACAATGTATCATTTAACAAGTTTACGTACTCAAAAATACATTTTCTAAATTTATGGACCTAAGTGACACCCCATAACAAGTTCAAGGATCTCTCGTACATTTAACTCTTTAATCCATGCATCCAAAGGTCCAGACAACACCGGATGACCGGACTATACATTAGTCCACCTAAACTTTAGTTCTACATCTACATATTAGGCTCTGTCACACGTGTATGTTACACATCTCAATCATACGTGCATGTTACACGTCTACGCAGATCTAATTGTAAGATATCCATAGTTCTATACGCATGTATTATCTAAAGTTCTATTGAATGGTGCACGATCACTTCGGAGTTAAGGACTTTGGACATTTGTAGTAGGGTAGCAAAACCCTACGCACAAGAGATACCTGGGCACTCACAAGAGATACTCATATAGCTCATACATTAAGCAACACATCCATCTATCTATATACATAGTTATTACATACACACGGTTGACACTCAAGAGTCAAGAACTCAACCACGTGATGCTCTAGAATTCTAGATATATTGCCCATTCATCGTGTACGCGTTCTTAGTGTATTTAGCTCAACTAAATCATTTTGTCAGTGGTTACCTCATATTTTTTATTTGAAACTCAGTGGTTACCTCATATTAGTGAGATCATAAAAAACCATGCATCGGGTCATATTGAATTGAGCTTAGTTCAATATAATTCCTCGCGCGTTTTCTCTCTCAGCTGTTTTTTTTTTTACCTTTTCTGGGCCGTTAGATTTTCCATCCAACGACTAGCAACCATCCATCAAAACTAGACCCTAAAGCCCATTCTGGGACAACGTTTACACCACACGAGCGCCGTCTGCGCGGCCGGAAGATGCTGCCATCCATGCTCTCAAAATCAACAGCCTCGCCGTCTCCGGCACGCCTCTACCGCCTCCTCCCCGTCTCGTCCCTCCAAACGACCAGCCATCTCCGGCCTGCACCCAATGCCGCATCTCCTCCACCTTCACCTCCTACCCGAAGCCCAGCCTTCCTCTCCCCGTGCCCATCTCCGTACAGCCACAACAACTACGCCACCATCCTCCGATCCTGCGTCCTCTCCAGAGCCGTTCGGCCCGGTCGGCAGCTCCACGCCAGGCTCCTCGTGTCGGGCCTTGGCCTCGACGCGGTTCTCGCCACCAGGCTCGTCGATCTCTACGCGTCCTGCGGCCATGTGTCTCTCGCCCGTCGCTTGTTCGACGAAATGCCCAAACAGGGCAACGTCTTCCTGTGGAACGTGCTCATCCGTGCCTACGCTCGCGACGGTCCACGCGAGGCGGCAATAGAGCTGTACCGCGCGATGCTGGCATATGGCAGCATGGAACCAGACAACTTCACGTATCCGCCGGTTCTCAAGGCGTGCGCTGCACTCCTGGACCTGGGCGCTGGCCGGGAGGTGCACGATCGTGTCATGCGCACGAGTTGGGCCGCAGATGTGTTTGTGTGTGCAGGCCTCATCGACATGTACGCCAAGTGTGGTTGCGTGAACGAGGCTTGGGCAGTGTTTGATGGCACCACAGTTAGGGACGCCGTGGTGTGGAATTCAATGATTACAGCATGTGGGCAAAATGGGCGACCAGCAGAGGCGCTCGCTCTGTGCCGTAACATGGAGGCTGAAGGCATTGCGCCAACGATCGTCACTCTGGTGAGTGCGATATCAGCTGCAGCTGATGCGGCTGCGCTGCCTAGAGGGAGGGAGCTGCATGGGTACGGTTGGAGGAGAGGGTTTGGGTCACAGGACAAGCTGAAGACTTCCCTTCTGGACATGTATGCCAAGAGTGGTTGGGTTACGGTGGCGCATGTTCTCTTTGAGCAGCTCTTGCACAGGGACCTTATTTCTTGGAATGCCATGATCTGCGGATTTGGGATGCATGGCCATGCTGATCATGCATTTGAGCTCTTTAGCAGAATGCGGAGTGAGGCTCAAGTGATACCTGACCATATTACTTTTGTTGGGGTCCTATCTGCTTGTAACCATGGAGGAATGGTACAAGAAGCAAAAGAAGTATTTGATCTGATGGTGACTGTATATTCCATCAAGCCAACAGTGCAGCATTACACCTGCCTTGTAGATGTTCTTGGTCACTCTGGTAGGTTCAAAGAAGCTTCTGATGTTATTAAAGGAATGTTGGTGAAGCCAGATTCAGGGATATGGGGTGCACTGCTAAATGGTTGTAAGATTCACAAAAATGTTGAGCTAGCTGAACTAGCCCTGCATAAGTTGATTGAATTGGAGCCTGAAGATGCTGGTAATTATGTGCTTCTATCAAATATATATGCTCAGTCTGGGAAATGGGAAGAAGCTGCAAGGGTGAGGAAGCTGATGACCAATAGAGGCTTGAAAAAGATAATTGCTTGTAGCTGGATCGAATTGAAAGGGAAGTCCCATGGGTTTCTTGTGGGTGATGCTTCTCATCCTAGATCAGATGAAATATATGAAGAGTTGGAGCGATTGGAAGGTCTCATCAGTCAAACTGGCTATGTGCCTGACACCACGCCAGTTTTCCATAATGTGGAAGCTGATGAAAAGAGGAACATGGTATGGGGACACAGCGAGAGGCTGGCCATTGCATTTGGACTCATTAGTACACCCCCTGGGACAAAGCTGCTTGTGACAAAGAATCTTCGAGTTTGTGAGGACTGCCATGTTGTCATCAAGCTGATTTCACAGATTGAGCAGCGTGAAATTATCATAAGAGATGTTAACCGCTTCCATCACTTTGTAAATGGTGAATGCTCATGCAAAGACCATTGGTAACTTACACAAGCAAGAGGCTTGTTGAACACTATCTATTCCATGGAAGGTAAAAATGTCACAATGGTAATCTTATGTGAAACAAGACTGTTGAGCCTTGGGAACATGAACTTCAATTTTTCTCTAGGGAACAATAAGGTATATTTATCATCCTCCATAAAAGCAAGCTTTTGTGTTGAATTCATGGCAAGTTTGCAAGCATCCTTTTGGATTGCTACTTATTAGATGGCTTAGAGAAAGCTTTAGGCAATGTACATTACTTTCCCTGTGGAATTTTTAGTCTCATCTTACATACATATAAGGGCTCATGGTGGCAGACAATTGTGCTTTTCATGAATGCACCACATGATATTAAAGGTTGAGTAACCCATTTTGTTGTTAGTGTTTTTGTATTTCTTTTTCTAGTATAGGCATATATTAAACACAAAATATCGTTAAAGGACATTATAAAGGGGCCAGTTGAGAGAGATGCATTTACCGGGAGCACTGAATAATGCATTGTGAACTAAACTTTTTCTCTGTTTTGTCTGAAATCACCTTTAACTCTTTCAGTTCAATTTCTAGCTGGATCATTATAAGGGATCACAAAAATGATATAGCTTGACGCCTTCTCTTTTTACCACCTTGCCTTCATTTGTTTGTTATATCATGATATTGTTCTTAGTGATGCTGTAAACACTTTCTGGTACCAATTTATCATGTTGATGGGTTGATGTTGACATACTTCCAACTCTAAGTGTCCAGAAATCACAGAGGCAATTCGATTTGAAGAAGGCCAAAAGTCTACTGGTAGGTCAGATGTGGTAGTTCGTGTTTTCCATATCAAACTTGAAGAATACCTTGCTGATATAAAGGAAGGCCACGTTTTTGGTCCTGTTCGTGCAGGTACATAATGTCTCATTACTCTGCTATGTTATTTCGTTCAGCATTTTTTAGACTATTTATTGCGTAGTACCTGACATTTACATGTTCACATATGCAGTCGCCTATACAAATTAGTTCCAGAAACATGGGCTACCTCCTTCACACATTGTAGTTTGGCAGTGTGTTATGGATCGTGAGCCTTCCATTGCTGACGTTGATAGATATATATCTGCCGAGTTACCTGATCCTAGTGCTGATCCGTTAGGATTCTCCCTGGTTCAAGAGTTTATGGTATATGGTCCGTGTGGTTCAGCTAATCTAAATAGTCCTTGCATGAGAGATGGCAAGTGTTCAAAAACGTATCCTAAGTCATTTAGATCTGAAACAGCTTTTGATGAAGCTGGCTACCCACTATACAGGCACAGAAAAAATGGTATTGTTGCCTGGAAAGGGAATGTACAAGTAGACAATCAATGGGTTGTGCCACATAATCTGTCAATACTCAAGAAATACCAGGCACATATTAATGTCGAGGCCTGTAACCAAACCTATCTGATCAAGTATCTATTCAAATAGGTAAACAAAGGATTTGACTGTGCTTCAAGAATCGTCAGTCATCTGCTTCAGAATCTACAAAGGGTGATGGTACAGTAGATCAAGAAAAGACTAGCTCTGATGGTATGGATGAAATTGCTGAATATATCAAATCTAGATATGTTTCTTGCTGTGACGCCACATGGAGGCTGTCCGGGTTTGAAATTCATGGTAAATTTTCCCCCAGAGCGTCTTTTCGTGCATCTACCAGGATTAAACTTTGTTATAGTACAAGAGGAAACTGATCTGCAGAGTGTTGTCAATGATCCAGAGGCAATTGTATTGGAGAAAACAAGAATCTCATGAATTTTAAGGATTTGAAGAATATATTGTAAAAGACATTAATGGTTAGACATGAGAGAATTCCTTGTGAGCCATTAAAAAGATCACAATTCCATGTGAGCCACTAAAAAAGTTTGTCAGACCTCAGTGTCACTGTTCTTTTTTTTTTTTTTGCCCTACATGTCACTGCCGTCAAATTAGGCTCTAATGATGTCAAACTGTAGTTGTGAAAAGTCGAAAATACCCTTAGGTCTAAATATGTCATTAATTTTTTAAGTATCTTAACGACTTCAAATAGAAAAACTTAAAACTAGAAAGTTATAGATCTCGTTGAGATCTACAATTCTCATATAAAATTATCTTAATTTAATACCGTAAAAAAGATATGATTTTTCTATGATATATTAAATATCAAATCATATATTTTTTTAATTAAATGAAGATAATTTTTATATAAAAATTATAAATCTCGATGAGATCTATAATTTTCTAGTTTTGAGCTTTTTTATTTAAAGTCGTTAAGATGCTAAAAAAATTAATAACATATTTAGACTTAAGGGTATTTTTGACTTTTCTAACCTGCAGTTTGACACCATTAGAGCCCAATTGACGGTAGTGGCATGGAGTGCAAAAAAAAAATTAGAGCAGTGACGCTGAAGTATGCCGAACTTTTTCAGTGGTTCACAGGAAATTACAATCTTTTATAATGGCTCACAGGGAATTCCTTTCTGACACCTAAACAGTAAAATATGACAATTATTTTTTACTGGAGGATGTTTAATCTTTTGAGTGTGTGCTTTGAGAATTGTGCTGATTTAATAAAAGGGTTACCCATGCACAACTTGTTCGGCTGGGCCTGAAACGATCATATGCGATTATGGATTATTACTACTGACTGGTTTGGTATGAGAAAAAAATACTAGTCTCTCTAAAAATTTACGATAGTTTAAGACCATACGAATAGGCGGGCAGTTCTCATATTTCTTTCTCATTTTTTCCCTGACAAGATCGTACAGTTGATATTCAAGAACCGACTGTCCGACTACCTACTTGCATAGTCGATGTCACAGGATTTTCCCTGTGGACGTGCTACGGCATCTATTACATCAGGTCCGTTGTCCTAGCTTCCATGTTGGTGCAAATGTAGTGCGTGGAACTCTCTAAGGCCTTCCACAGTGTGTAGAGATGCTTCAAAATATATGAGCCTTACAATTAGAATTGAGCACCGATGTCAAATAAGCTATAGTGTGAAAAATATTTGGCACCGGAGCCATTTAGGATCGTTGGGACCCACATCGAATAAAATAGTATTCACTATTTTCTCTCTCTGGTTCAGTCGCAGGCACGCAGGCTACTGCTGCTATCCTGCTACAATAAATTAACCTATTTTATGCCCACTTGGCATCGCCTACTCCTATTTCCTCCTGTTATTTTATTGATTGGGCATCGCTTGGCATCGGTGAACGTACTTGCGCCGCTCCCCATTTTGCAGACATCACTTTGAGTTAGCTTCGCTGCTTGCAATGTGAGGAGCGAAGCCAAAATCTTTTCTTTCTTCTCTTGGCATCACTCGAGTGCAACGCTGCGAAAGGCCTAACACAAGCTTCTGCATCCATTTTCACAAGCTTCTCTTCGATGACCCTATTCCGCAGCCGCCGTTTCCATTTCCCTTTAGGGCATGTTCGGTTGCAAGGGAACGACTCCCTGGAAAGATTCCTAGCTGGATCGGTTATCTAATTTGTATAAGCTTCATGAGCCGGAATTGTTCCTGGCCTCGTTCCAGCTAAACCGAACGAGCCTTTAGGGTTTGTGTTAAAAAAAATCCCTTTAGCGTTCCCCATCTCTGCCTAACTCTGGTACTTAGCAGCCCGAAATGTGGAACATGGTCATGTTTTTTGGTAAGTTCTCACAGTAAAAAAAATATTATAAACCATTTACTTTTAGGAGCATGACTGCTCCTAAATAAAGCAGAAGAATTCTCTATTGCATCGTGGACGTGAACAAGATATGCTTAGTCGCAAGATGGCTCGCGGTCGCGGCATTCATCAGTGGGGATTGGGGAGGAGCCGAGGACCAAGGCACAAGGCAATGCCATGCCATCTTCTTCAACATTATGAAGAACTTGAATCATTTCACCTGTGTCTTGTACTCGTGTTTGTGCCACGACGTCTAGAGTGTCAAATGCACGCAATAATTGCGAAGATATCGTCGCCATGTTTGTTTGGGCTTGTTTGGCTGATAAGCCATGATTAAAAGTACTGTTGGTTGATTTGGTGTGAGAGAAAAATATTGTTTGTTGGCTGAAAAAAACACGACTTATAAACTAAACAAACCCAAATGAACAGGACGCAGATCCAGCAGTTCGGGACTCGCAAATGTCATATAGTACAAGTTTCAGAAAATTAAGAACCTTTCAATTCATATGGTGCCACAGTACTAGTAGCAGCCACTGGAACATGACTGTCTTGTTCGCTTGGCTAATAAGCTATGGTCGAAAGTACTGATAGCTAATTTGTTATAAGATAAAAATACTGTTTGTGCGCTGAAAAAGGGGCGCTGGCCGCTGGTTCATTAACTTAACTCACGGTCACAGGTACAGAACTCGAAGAAGTCGTCAGGTCATGCTGGTATAGTGGAACGTACCTAAGGTTAAGCATCACTACAATGACATTACTATCATGTACTAGTTTTTTAATATAATGAAATATATCAATTTCATCTGCTACGTCATGAGATGTACTATGCATCTGTTGATTCTCATCTGACACATCAACTATAAAATTGCCTACTCAGCGATCAGCATTGTACACTATTTTTTAATTATAAAATATTATTTTTTTCTTATAATAAATTAATATCGATAATATTTTTTTTTAGCCAGCCGAACAGGCGCTGTGGGTTGTCGTCCTTGTCGAGTGTCTCCCTGATCGAACGCTGCGGCCCCTGGCCCTCTGGCCTCTGCCGAAGTGTGAACTGTGAACTGTGCGCTTTGGCTGGTGGAATCAGCCTGCAATCAGCCTGCGTGCGCCATTCGCGGACATCGTCCCCGCGCGCTGCAAGTCTGCTGCGAGTGACAGGGGAGAGCCGGGCGGTCGGCGTCGTGCGAGTGCGACTGGCATGGCATCGCCGTCGCGAGGACGTTCGGTTGTACTATTAACACATTAAAAATATTTTCTCTCTCACAATAAACTAACGTACCGTATTTTTCAGCCGTATCCAACAGGACCAAAGGTGGCATTCACTTCGCCGCTCGGACTACGGATCGTGTCTCCACCCCACCACACTCGGCTCCGAATACATTCAAGCCAGGCGGGCGATGCCGGTCCAGATCGAGCTCCGGGCCCGGACTCCTCCTGCCAAGTGCTGGCTTCTCTTCTTCTTGTCTTGCGCTTCGTTTCGTTACTCACCGAGCCCCATAACTCGCATGATAGACATGAACAGGATCTGTAAATGCAGTAGAAGTATGTGACCGTAGCACGTATGTGCTTCGAGTACTCGTGTCTCGACAGACGCTTTGGCGTGACACGCTGCGACGGGCGGTACGAGGGAGCACCGGAACAGGAAGCGTACGTAGGACGTACGTACTAGCAACAGTTTTCTATAGTTTCGTTTGCCCCTGCCTGATGCTCTCCAAGAATGCAGGAGCTACGGAGATCCGGATTAAAGGGCAAGAGAATACTCCTAAAAACCAGATTACTGTGGCTCTACTTGGAGACAGTACTTTGAGATGCTAATAAAGATTCAGGGAGGACGAGAGGAGGGGAAGACGGGAGCAGGGCATTAACCACGCACCAACGACCCGACCTGACCGGCGTTCAAGTCCCGGCGTCCCGCGCCGCGGCCCATCCCCCTCATCCCGACCCCGTGAGCGAGAAGCCAACCCCCAAAAAACGACCTGTCCCACGCGGACGCGGGAGCACACCACCATCACCACCACAGCGAGCGCCCCACAGGCCACAGCGCTATCGCGACCTCGCCACCGCCACAAGGCACACGGGGACGACGGGACGGGCGCCCGCTCCACTACCGACCGCCGGCCTCACACAGCAGGCTACAAGTGAGAACCCCTAAAGTCAGTCAGATCCCAATCAAAAGAGGAGAGCATCGCAGAGCTGTACGTATCACGCAGGAGGTAGCGCTCCATCCGCGGTGGCCATGGTCTCGTCTCCTTCTCCACCCTTGCCCACCGCTGTAAGTATGCCTCCCTCCTCTCCTCGTCCTCTGTTACGACGGTTCTGCCGTGCCTGCCTGAGCAGCTGAGTCGTTCACTGCACAATGGTGCGCCGTCAGGCCTCGGAGCCGAAGCAGCAGCAGCAGCGAGGCGGCACCAAGGCGGCGCCGGAGAAGGCCGACAAGAAGTACGCGCAAGTCCCGACGCCGCTCCACCACGGCCACGGCGGCGCCAGCAAGAAAACACCCCGCGGGGCCAAGGGCAGCGGCGACGCGGCCGCCGACCCGGCGGCGTACGTCGCGGCGGTGTCCTGCTCCGACTGCCGCTTCAAGCAGCGCGCCCTCGCGCCGGCGTCGCCCGGCGCCGTCATCCGCTCGCTGTTCGTCTCCCTCACCCGCCGCTCCACCCCGCGCTCGTCGCCGTCGGCCACGTCGGCCTCTCCCGCCGGGGACGTCGAGCAGTGGCGCCTCGCCGCGGCCGACCTCTCCCGCCGGCTCGCCGCGGCCACGCGCACGCGGGACGAGGCGCTGGAGGAGACCACGCGCCTGAAGCACTCCCTCGCCGAGCTGGAGCTCAAGCTCGCGCGCCTCGAGTCGCGCGTGCTCCCGACCCCCGCGGCCGCCGCCGCCTTCCCCGTCGACTCCTTCCTCCACGCCGTCTCCACCGCGCGCGCCGCCGTGCGGAACCTCGCGAGCGCGCTGTCCACCCACCTTCGCAGCCCCTCCAGCCCCGGCCCGAGCCTCCAGAGCTTCCTCAACCGCGCTTTCCACGCCGACTTCGAGCTCGACACCGACGCCGACGTCCACACCCCGGACCCGGCGGGCCGGTGCCAGGCCAACCTCGCGGCGTACCACGCCATCGCGGTGCTCACGTGGGAGGAGGTCCTGCTCCACGGCACCAAGCACTACAGCGACGGGCTCAGCCGCTTCTGCGACGCCAAGATGAGCGAGGTGGTGTCCTCGCTCGGGTGGGCGCGCGCGCGGGCGTGGCCCGAGCCGCTGCTGCAGGCCTTCTTCCTTGCCGCCAAGGGCGTGTGGGGCGTTCGCCTCCT
The DNA here is from genome assembly GCF_019320115.1 of Miscanthus floridulus. Classification (NCBI taxonomy): domain Eukaryota; kingdom Viridiplantae; phylum Streptophyta; class Magnoliopsida; order Poales; family Poaceae; genus Miscanthus; species Miscanthus floridulus. Next base: position 157,980,140 of record NC_089581.1, read on the forward strand.
GGCGCGGTCCGTCCACCCGCCGCTCCCCGTTGTGCGCGCGGAGCGAGGAGCGCGCTTCGACCCGCGGTTCATGGAGGACGCCACGACCAGCCGGGCGGGGAGGCTGGAACCGGCCAGCGTGAAGATGATGGTGGCGCCAGGGTTCCACGTCTACCTGGCCGGCGCGGGCGTGGTGAAGTGCAGGGTCGTGTGCTTCTACAGCAGCAGTAACGGCCGCACCGGCGGCCACAGAGATGGCGGGAGCAGCGCCAACGGCAGCGTGGGGTTGGGGAGTAGCTGTAGTGACATGAATGGGAGTGCTACAGACGTGGTTGGTAGCTGTAAGAGCAGTAGGGTAGGGTTGTTGCACAGGTAGAAAGAACACGGGGATTTTACTTGTGTTCGTTAAAAACACGATGATCTGCGTTTAGCCGTTTACTGCTGCTTGTGTGAATATGGGGTTGGATTATTGGTCCTGTTCGCTTATTCTGAAATTTGACTTATGCTGATGTTTATGCTAAAATGTTGTGAGAGAAAAATACTATTCTACGTCTGAAAAGTAGCTCAAGCGAACATGGCCATTAATCACGAACAGTTTATGTTAATTTTGATTTATATGTAAGTTTGAGTCCCACCGCACATCAGATTCTTTTGTTTGGCCGAAGCTGCATTTGCGTTGCGGCATGAGATGACCAACCTTGGAAGCTTGAAACTTTCCCATCACAGATCCCAATGGAATAGGTTGATTGGACCCTCCAGCTATCATCGTACTGTTTGTTTGGGCTAGTTTGACTTATAAGCCATGACTGAAAGTACTGTTGGCTGGTTTGATGTGAGAGAAAAATAATGTTCGTTATCATGGCTTATAAGTCAAATACAACCAAGCGAACACGCTGCATAACCGTCAGGCACGTGTCTTTGGCCTTTTGGTTGTGCATTTTTCTTTAGCCATCACGCTTGCCAATTTCTTATCTTCTTAATAATTGGTTTTACAGAAGAAATTTGACATATAAGAAAATATTGTGTACATAACTTATGAAGAGACGGGAATGATATTTTTTTTAAAAAAACATATAATAAAACCTATGAGTTTAGCTATTAATTATTGGATTTTCTTGTCATGAGCTAGTGATTTGTGTTTTATGGGGAAAATGGTCTAGAGAGGTGGTAAATCACCATCAGAAAGTTCCTATTATGCGCTGAGGGATTCTCATCTATGTTGAATATAGCGGAGGTGGAAGGCAGGCTGCAGGGAATTACTATATGTGCTAATGCACACATCATTACTCACTTGCTGTTTGCAAATGATGCTTCACTTCTCTTAAAAGCAAATAGAGAGAATGCAACTTATCTGCACATGTGCTCCAAGTGTATCAGGAGTGTTCAGGTCAGATGATCAACAAAGACAAGTCATCAGTGCTTTTTAGTCAATGCGAGTCAGCATGCTGCTGTGGAAACTGTGGGATGCAAGGAACAAGTTGAATGCCGGTGAACCACCTCTGAGCACGGATATGATCTGTCAAGCTACTCTTAAGGTGGCTGGCTTGCTAAAGAAACAAGGAACTACACAGAAGCCTGCTGTCATGCCGAAGCCGAAATGGTCGAGGCCTCCCCTAGGTATTCTGAAGATCAACACTGATGGTGCTTATGTGAAAGCAACTGGGAATGGTGCTTGGGGTTTTATCATTAGAGACCATGCCGGTGATCATGTGGTGGTCGGAGCGGGGAATGCTGGGGTTGTTCTAGATGCACTGATGGCAGAAGTTGTGGGTTGTTTGAAAAGCCCTGAAGACGGCGGAAATGTTTGGCATATCTCGTGTTCAGGTGGAGGTGGACCCAAGCATCTTGAAGGAAGCGATCACGTTGGACTCCCTAGACCGAGCGCCCATCGGTATGGGTCTTTAGGGACATTCGTAGATTGCTGATCATTTTGTAAGCCCAAATGTAACTCTTATTCCATGCTGCGCACGAGATTGCGAAGTTGAGTTTAAGTTGGGACCCGAGACAGTCACATATATGGACTGGCCCCCCTCCTAGACCGTGTAAGTGTCAAAGTGACTCACGATTTGGCTGAGTCAGGCGATTGGTAATGAAAGGCCATAGAGCCAACAAAGTTTTTTAAAAAAGAAAGTAAGTTCGGCCCAATTAGTAGAAGTCCTCCAGATGGGCTAGATCTCAAGTCAGCCCAGGCAGCAAAACAAACGAAACTATAGAAAAGCCCAAGCAATTGGTTGCTGTTGCTGCCTCCTTTCGCTTCGCCTTCACCCGTTCGCCGTGCGGCCGAGCTCTCTGGTTCCGCCGCTCCGCCTTCCTCCACACGCTGACTAATGGCGACCGCCATGCGGGGCGGCAGCCTCCTGCGGTTCGGTTTCCGCCACGTTTCCTCCCTCCTGTTCCAGGCTCCTCCATGCCCTGTCCCGAGCCTGGGCCTGAACCTGGCCGTTGGCCGGACCGGGCTCGTACGCCTCCGGTGCTCGGCGGCTGGGGCCGGCGAAGACGGGGGCAAGAAGGTGTCGGCTCGGCTGGCTCTGACGCGGCAGGTGCTACGGGACGCCGAGGAGCGCGCCGCGTCGGCGGGCTCCGACCCTGCCCCCAAGATCACCCTGGGTAATTAACTACAGCTGGCCTCAATCCTCATTCTGCCTTCCAATCGGTCCCAGAACCCTTATTGATTTCAGAATGTCAATGTCACGCCCTAGCATCAAACCTGGTGTAGTCTGCAGCTTATGTACCACAGTTCATAGTCGAGAATCCGGCGTTAATACTTATTATGATCACAAGGGGCGCTGTATGCAACTGTTATAGGAGCTTTGCACTGGGTCTCCTCAGGGCTCAAGCCTGTAGAAATCCTATTTGCATAATAACTTATGGGCGTATGTGGTAAGTTCATTTGACCGAAATGGTTACCCCCAGGGAGTTGTCTGTGTGATTTAAATGTATCTGCTACTAATTCATTAATTCCATGCTAAGTTCATTTCACTTTACAAACAATCTGTGAACATGATTGGTATGATCTTTTATCAGCGTGCCGTTCTTTGATTAGAAACTGCCGGTGCTGTAGAATGCAAGTTAATGAACCTTACAAAAGCAGATGAGGGTACAAGTTACTTCATGAAACTGGCCTTTTGCCATGGTGTTTACATATTCTGTTCAATGGTGTTGAACTGTCCAGGGAGCTTGTAGCTGCTTTTGTTCTGGATGTTGTGCTCTTTAAACTGTGTTTGCATGGGTTATAGTGCTAGGCTAGTTGCTTGAATCAAGTAGGTTAGTCCTAGTACATCTGCCCGGCGCTGTTTTCTCCCTTCTTTTTCTGGTTATCAGACCGCTTGTATTTCTGTTAGTACAGTAATGGAAATGGGGTCTTTACTCACTTCCAAAAAAGGATAGAGTACAAGAGAAAACATGGAAAGCGTGGGATGGTTGAGGTGATAATGAGTTTTGGCTTGTAAATCAATGTCTCGAACTGTATTTTGTGTTCATAAGACAGTATAAACACAACATCTTCTGCGATGTTCTGGGTTAGTTGCAATTGAGAATGCATTTTCTTGTCACATATTGTTGAAGATGAAGATGTTACCTGTGCAACAGAGGACGATTGAGAGCTCTTTCTATGAACCTGAGTGGATTTGGTATGCCATCAACTGCAATATCTGTAGAACTGTAGATGGGACTGGAAGACGATAATATCCATGTAATTAGAACTTATGGTGGTTTCCTGTCTCGATAATTATATGGGTCCAACATGAAATATTTTCAGTGTTATGAAATGATTTTTGAAATTTGATGACCATGTCTAATTAGTGCTTGAATTGCCAAAATTTGTTCTAACTCCATTTTATCTGCAGATCATGTTACTGTTAATTTTGCAAGAAGTGGTGGTCCTGGTGGTCAGAATGTTAATAAAGGTTTCATCTTTTCCACATTCTTTTTTTTTTCATTGCATATAGACCATTGGTGCCAGTTTCTCATGTGTTTAATCATCGTATTGACATTTATTTACATTTGTATTCTCTTCCTCCTGTTTCTGCATTCAGAATTTAATGAGTGGCATGCTTCATTCAGATCTCAATCACTCAATAGCATGTATTTTTCTCTTTTTCTAATTTTCATTCTTATTTATTAGATTAGAATATTAGATAGTTGTTTTTTTAAAGAACATTCATTAGATAATTGTTGTTGCCCATACTTTGATGTGCTTAAACTCTTTTGGCTGATGAATATGGCAAAATAAGGGCTGACCACCCTCTAGGCGACGGCTTCTCCTGTTGAGAAGAGTTTTTTTATCATAACCTAGTTTGGGTAGGCAAAGCTCATTGCTATGTTGCTTCTTGATTGTTCGATCTCCCTTGCAGGCATGTCCTGCCTATATAGTGTATAGTATTTGGGCACCAGCCAGCCAACAGATCATATCCAATTTATATTCCTAAGCATAAGGTTCCTAATACTAGTAAATTTCCTAATTGATGCATGGTTTCCTCTAACAAACTCAGAGATATCTGAGTAATAATCAGTCAATTACTTAAATAAGTCACAGCTTAATTTTTGCCTCTTTGTTCTAAAGTCCCACTACCATCTTACAGTTAACACAAAGGTTGACATGCGATTCAATGTTAAGCAAGCTCTCTGGCTTGGGGAGAGAATCAAGGAACGAATATTACAAGCGGTAAAAGAAACCTCCTTATGTAACTACTGTTTCCTTACACTCTTTTATAATCATCTAGTCTTATATGCATTTTATTAATTCCTTTCATATCTCTTTTCTAAATCCTGTGAACAGATTGTTTATATTTTGAGTTCTCTTTATGTACAGGAGAAGAACAGGATAAATAAAGATGGAGAGCTTGTTATATCTTCTACAAAAACTAGAACACAGAAGTAATTATAGTTCTATTATCCTTTTAGTCATTTTTTATTGCAATTGATACGATTTTGTCATCTTAGGGGCAACATTGAAGATGCATTGCAGAAAATACAGGTATGCTTCTTCCATTTCATTTTTTTTCTAGGGCTAGATCACTTGCCTTACTCCACAAATCTATCTTGAACAGGCAATCATTGATGCTGCATCATATGTTCCTCCACCCCCAACAGAAGACCAGAAGAAAAAGATTGAAAAAATGTAAGCTGTTTATTTCACCAGTTGCTTCCTCCTAAGTCATGTGTCAATTAGTAGTTCTTATATGAGATAGACTGCACCAAAGTGCTCAATAATTTCTCCAGAATTGAATTAAAGGAACACCGTATATGATTTTCTTAAACTTCTCATACTCTAAAGTTCCTGGTAGTTCTGCATTATTGACGATCATATCTTTCAGATATTTCATGGACTTACTTTGAGATGCTTCAATATTGCACTTTTTTTTAGAGTTCAATGGCTGATGCCCCCCATCTTTTAACTTTCATTAAAAGACAGCAAAATCCTTACAGCTCTGAAAGTATCATCCACCAAATCCTCACACTCCAGATAGACCTGATGCACCTCAACCTACTGATTGACCCTAAAAACTGAAAACAGCAAAATCTCCCACAGTTCTGGACAATTCACCCGTCGGCTGCACCACAGGCTAACCAACAGAACGACTTACAGACGCTGCACCACACCCATACAAGACTGACAGACAGAAACTCAAACCAGCCTGCAGGCGCCCCAGTCTTGGATTGCACCCGGAGGAGGAACCAGATCCGGCTTCATCTTGAGATAACTCTGCATCCTGTCCCATCACTTGCAACTTCTCCAGAGACACGTTCAGACCCACCATGTTCTTCAGGGAGGAAGCCACAGAGTTATAGAAGCTTTCCTCTTGATCTCCAGAACAATTCTTGACAGAGCATCCCTTTTGTTCTCCGGGCACAAATTAGCCAATTCTGTGCCATAAAAGCAATCTTGTTCAGCAGGATATCCATCCCTTTCCAGCCTACATTCTGAGAATAAAGGTCATCTCTTAGCTTCCATAAGCTCCAAAGAGCAGCAGAGGTGACTAAGTTCAACACCACATGCCTTCTATTGCTAAGCCAAAATTATCCAATAGACTCAAAGGAACCCCCTAAATTTACTTGAAAAATATCAGAGAGCACACACCAGAGTGTGCAGCAACGGCACACTCAAAAAACAAATGCAAAACAGATTCCAATTCACAACAGAAAAGACACGAGACATCATCTAACTTTCTTCTCTTACTCAGGTTGTCTCTAGTAAGAACCTTGTTTTTGGATAGCAACCACAAGAAAAAGTGAACTCTAGGAGGGACTTTGATATCCCACACAGCGGACACAAACACAGGCTGGACTCCTCTAAAGTTAATAATTTTATAAAGGGACTGTGTTGAGTAGATGCCATTTGAATTATACTGCCAAATCATAGCATCTTCCTCCTGACTGAAAACTATAGTAGAAGCCAAATTCAAGATCTCTAACCACTGCTGTTCCAAAACACCATCAAAAGTCCTCCTAAAGGTGCATTTAAGATTTAAACCATCCCAAGCATCACAAACAGTGATATTATGCTCATTGACCAACCTGTACAGTCTATAATACTGAATAACTATGCTTGAGGTACCCAGCCAGTTATCTTCCCAAAAGCGAATTTTCTTTCCATCACCAATCTTCCACCTAAAGCCCATTCTGGTCGCTTGAGCAGCCCGCATGAACCCTTTAAAAAAATTAGAGGCGCCACTAGTTCTCGATTGAAAAATGTTCTTATTGTTAGTATCATACTTAAAGTCTATTAACTCTCTCCAGAGTTCAATATTGCACTTTCCAATGTCAAATGCATAAATTGTGTAGATTAGTGTTTTTGTTTTAAGTGTATCATATCACTACTAGTAGTTACAGTTAAGAATGGCACTGCAGTTGCTTAAGAATGGCACTGCAGTTGCTAGTAATTTATTGTTCAGAACGTTTGGGTTGTTTCTTCAGGAGATCATAGAAACCGTCTGTAGTTGTAATGGCTAAATCTTTACTATTTCACTTGTACTCAAAATTTGATATAGGATGTTTCTTGACTGCAAAGATTAAACGTTCCATTTTTGGGGCAAATCACAGTGGTAATTTTATTGTTCCGTTGGTAATTACAGTGCTGCAGCCGCTGAAAGGAAGAGACTTCAGAATAAGAAGGTGATTTCACAGAAGAAGGAATTTAGACGTAACAGAACTAGCTGGGATTGATGCAAGGTATCTTGCACAGACCCGTCTTTCTGTTTTGTGTCATTCCCCGGTGGGCATTAACAATATTTCAGCGGGGTAACTACCGCTGTTTCTTATTCTCTAATCTCTCTTTGTCGTCCGTTTAAAAGTTAATTCTAACGCTTTATTGATTGAGATGCACCTGAGTCTTTGACAGGTGCGATTTGCTCAGCTTGTTCTTGGGGTAGCAAAAGCATTCTGCTGATCCTTACTGCACTTGGTGTACACAGACCGACGAAAAACAAGGGTCGGACTTGCTGAAGGCATTTTTTTTTTCTCGAATACGCAAAAGATTTGCGTATCATTGTAATTAAGAAGAAGAAGAGTTTAACCATGCATATGACACGCTTCTAATGAGCATCCTAGGAGGTCTTACCGTTGTGGCTGGACCATTCTAGTAGACTGTTTTAAACTTCGATATTACATAAAAGTAACAACTGAACTACGAGCAGCGCAGTAACTTACGGAGCTGGGCGTCTCCGCTAGCGACCGCGCGACTCTGCTCCGTCATCCAAGAAGAGTCTTGTACCGGTCGTAGCATTGCTCGCCGGGAACAGCACGTCCAGTGCTTCCACTTCGCTCAACGTAAGTTCCTTGCGAAAAAGTCATCGTAAACTCTCTTGGACGTGGATGAGATTGGACCTGTCGGCGGTGCAAAGCCCATCCTCCGCATGAGGAGCATGTCGCCCCGCTTGGAGATCGGAATGTGCACCAGCGGCTGAGCGGCAATTCGTCTGCTCCGTTTTGGCATGGGTTGCCTTATGGTCGCCACCTTCTGCCTGGGTGGGCTGGCGATTAATGGCGGCATTTGCTCGAGCTGCACCTCATCAGTGAACTGTGCGAGACGTCGGGCAGCTTCGTGTGGTGTGGGCGTCGCGTCGCTGGGGTGGTGCAACCCTCTGCGGCGTCGGGTGCTCCCGCTCGTGGCGGCGTGAGTTGTGGCGGCCCCTGTACGGGCTGTTGGTGAAGAATTTCCTAGGCATCTCCAGTTTTTGTTTCGTCCATTGGGGACCGGCCTCTGACGGGAAACACTGCTTTGGTCCTAACACTTGCCATCAGTTGTCCTGGTCCTGAACTTGATCAGAATATCAGATAGTTAGTATTCATGTGTAACTGAGGGTTCATCTGTAAAACTGTAAACAATTATTAGCAAAATTTGGGGTCAGCGACGCCCGTTGAAGAGCGCCATTGTGTGACTAGCTGAACATTGGACATGTTTTTTGGCGTCCACTGGTAGCTGAGTTATGCAGTGACGAGAGACAGCGTCATACAGTATCAATGAGCATGGGGTATGCCTGAAGTTCTGACTTTTGAGTATTGAAAATAAGGCTCCACTGTACCAGGCCATGGGGCATCGGAGGTCACCAGTTCATCACTGCTCACGGAGCCACGGACTCACGGGCTAGGACCTACTCCCTCCGTCCAATTTTAGGCCCCGTTTAGTTGAAGCAAAAAACCAAAATTTTTTGTATAGTATCCGTCACATCAAATCTTGCGGTACATGCATGTAGTATTAAATGTAGACAAAAAAAAACTAATTGCACAGTTAACCGAGAAATCGTGAGACGAATCTTTTAAGCCTAATTAGTCCATAATTGGACAATTTTTGCCAAATAAAAACGAAAGTGCTACAATAATCAAAAGCCAAAAAATTTTTGAACTAAATGGGGCCTTATTTGCCCGTCTGCGGTTTGAATTTTTTCCCATATTATTTGCACACATAGCCAGCTAGGGTAGGGTGTCAGGTCTCTGTGGAACCCTCTATGGTTTGAATTTTATGTACTCGTTAGTACTATTGCATGCAACAATGCATTAGTCTCCCGATTAAAAAAATACACGCGGCAACCCTCTCTGGCTCTCTCCTCCACTTGTTTCCTCCCGCATCTCCCCATACCCAATCGAAGCTGCGAGCAAAATCCGGATCCAGGAGGGCTGGTTGGCTGGAGCCTGGAGGGGTCGAGCCCCACTTCCGGTGGCCCGTGGCCGTCGACGCGGGAGGCGCTCAGTGATAGCGAGGGCGGCGCACTGGGTGATTGTGCGCAATCGGCGGCCTGCCGGGCCGTGGCTTGGAGCATGCACCTGGCGGTGGCCCGGCGCAGTAGGTGAGCACGCGGCGGCGGCCCGGTGTGGAGGTCGAGTGCAAGCGGCAGCGGTCCTGTGCGCATCGAGTGAGCGCAGCGGCGGCGGCCCAGCGTGGAGGTCGAGTGCAAGCAGCAGCGGTCCTGTGCGCATCGAGCGAGCACAACGGCGGCCTAGCGTGAGCAGTGTGCGAGCACACGTAGCAATGGCATCACGACGTGTTGTGATGGCGGATCGTTTGGGCTCGAATGAAGCAAGCGCCCAGCGGCGTCAACGGGTGGGCGGCGGCGGCGGCCCTGAGCAGTGGGGAACGCTGAGCGACAGGTGTCTTGCCGTCTGGGATGCTCTAGAAACTTCTGCAGTGAGGTTTTTTTATTGTTTTATTACACAGGAGCGCGTGGGCCACCTGAACACCAGCCGCACACTGCTGCAGATACTACGGTTTTATAGGAGTATTTTTGTCATTTTCTATTGGTATTGGTTTGTGTGTCCAATTCTAGAAATGCAATTATTCTTGGACGGAGGGAGTAGGAGCCTAGGACTATACTGGAATTACTGATCCACCGTTGGTTGCCAGTCCGCCAGTTCGAACTGCCATCAGAATTGCACCATCTAGGCACCTATAGGGTAATAGCCATCGCCCGTTCATCAATACAGTAAAAACCCCCCTATGATAAAAAAAAAAACACCCCCAACACAGAGAGATTGTAACGCAACAATAGCAGATGACCTACTTTAGAATTAGATGTTTCAAAAATGTATGGCACTTGGCCTTGTGCTGGTCACTAAAATGAATTGTTTACATTTCTTGCAACAAATATGTTGAGTTTTGTGGATCAAATCAAATAATAATTCACTTGTTGGTTTCAGCCAGCTCAAACCAGTCAGCCAACAGTATTTTCCTCTCACAACAAATCAGCCCAGAATTCAACCAGCGAACAGACCGAATAAGAGAAGTTATTTTTTAAAAGGCTAGACAAGTACATTGAAAACAAGGTTCCTTCGGACGAGGCATATTCCTTTATCACGATAATCGCTACCAACCTTAGCCAAAGCATGTCTAATAATATAACTCACTGCTACTTGGAAGGACATTTACAGCTTATCTTAGCTCACTCATCTGAATAGTTGGTTACAAAGACACACACTATCAATAATACACGGTCACTTTCTTCTCTCACAAACTATCTTAGAGCACATGCATCAGCTGTGTATAATCTTACATATCACTTCTTTTCTCTCTCTTCTTCTCTTCTCTCCCTCGCCTTAACATAAATCTTTGTTATACTTGTCGGCTTATCCCTTTTTCCACTCTCACAAACTATCTTGGAGCACGTGCATCAGCTTTGTGTAAACTTACATATCATTTATTTTCTCTATTTTCTTCTATCTCCTTCACCTTAACATAAATCTTTGTTAGGTTTATCCCTTTTTCCACCACCTCGTGTTCCATCTACGGAGGGACGAGTGATTGAAGGGTTTGAGGAACCCAATGTGTCCTTGCTTGTTTCTAACAACCTAGTTAAGATATCTTTTCTTGTTTCTTTATGTAACCATACATCCCTTGTTTTTGTTTTGGTGATTAACATATGCATGATATGAGCGATAATTAGCGGTCTAGCATCTTATGTTCGTAGAGCAGACTCCTATCTATTGGTCAGTGTCATTTCATTGATTGTAGTAAAAAGGTGTAGCATGGTCTAGGGCTCCTTGCTGTGGTGCCAACCAAAGGTGTCGAGACAAAAACCACTTAGGCTCAGTTTAGTTCCAAAATTTTTGATAAAATTGGCACGGTAGCGTTTTCGTTGTTATTTAGCAATTAGTGTTTAATCATAGTCTAATTAGGCTTAAAAGATTCGTCTCGTGGATTTCGTCTAAACTGTGTAATTAGTTTTATTTTTTATTTATATTTAATACTTCATGCATGCGTCCAAAGATTCGATGTGACGGGAAATCTTGAAAAATTTAGCGTTTTGGGATAGAACTAAACAGGCCCTTAGTCACGCTAAAGAGCAGGACATAAAAATGCTCCTACTCATTAGATCATTGATGTTAACATTAGTGCATATGACGTGACAGCATGATTTGGTCATTGGTGCGATCAAACAAGTTACTCCTCCATCTTAAAAAAATATGTGTAATTTTAATGTTCAAATTTTGTCTCAAAAAATATGTAATTATAGAATTAGAGATCACATTTTTCAATGAGATTCACCAATTAAAAATATCTCTACATGACTAAAAACTACTCAGACTAGGGGGCCCGTAGATCTAAAAATAAATATTTTTAGATTATTAGTATTGATTTAAAATAAGTACATTAAAATAAAAAGGGGGGAAAACCATTCAGCGCATGCGTAGCCTAGACAGACCGACTGGCAGAACCTCAAACTAGGGGCCCTGTGAGTCGTGTCCCCTGGCAGGCAGGAAGGCGTCATGCGGTCACAGTGACGCTACTGGCACACCGTGCACGCGAGACAGACGCCCGGACGCACGCTGGTCAGTTGGCAACCCCCGAGGCCGCCTGCCATCGCCATTCCCTCGTCGTCCGCGCCGGCCGCGTCAGGGTCTCAGGGAGTGCCCGTCACGCTGCCAGGCTTTGACTGCCGTCTGCCGGGCACGGGCACGACGACGTGCTGTGACGGACGACGGACGGACCAGCGGCCCAGCACTGAGTTTGCTAGATATCTCGTCCAATGTTTAGATACATATATAAAATATTAAATATAAACTAAATAATGATTAATTACATAGTTTACTATTAATTTATAAAGATGAATTTTTTAAACCTAATTAATTTATAATTTGTCAATGTGATGCTATATGTTAATGATGAATTAATTAGACTTAATAAATTTATCTTATAGCATAGGGATACACCCAATATAATAACCGACGTAACACCCAAACTTTAAAACAAGGCCTAACCGGACGGTTGGACGTCCTGTCGCAGTGGACGACAACCGGGAAGAGCGGAGAACCCGCGGGCACGGCAGAGGCGACCGCGGTGTGCTGCCACGGACGCGACCGGCGCCTGTGGACTCGCTTCGCTGTGCTGGGTCTGCAGCTGGCCTAGCTGCTGCTGGGTGTCGCCGTGTCGGTGTCGCGCGCACGGGCGTGTGCATCCGGACATGGGTTCTGTTCTCTCGTCGGGTGCACGGGCCACGGGGCGAGGTGGGGCGGGGCATTGAGCTCGCGGGCCGACGGGGCGGGGCGTCAGCGCGGTTACTGTCACTGCTGTGGTCACGGCCGGGAAGGCAACAACAGTTTCCTGGGAGGCTGGGACCGTGGGTATCTCACACTTTTTTCATGGGTTCGTGACTTGGTGTACGCTGATACTGTAGATGCCTCGCCGTGCACAGGGGCTCCGGTCTTGCTCGTGACGGTGCATCGAACCCAACGGTATGCATTGCGGATTCTCGGTGACTGCTGTGGGTATGTACGAATGTACGGTCTATTTGGTTTTGTCCCGTGACAAAATGGAGAAAACTGAGAAAATTTTTAGGCGCACATGCTCCAAAAAATAGTTCATAGTTGATCTGGTCAGAAATAATTGATCGAGGGGGGGGGGGGGGGGGGGGGGGGGGGTGGGGGAAGAGTCACACACATTATATGGTGTTTTCAGGGAAGCGAAATCATTCCATCTCTTTCTATCAAGTTTTTGCTCCATTGTTCGTGAAAAAAAGAAACTCTTTGCGCCTTTGGCATCCTTGTCTGCCAGAGGGAAAAAGTCTACTTAACCCCCCACCTATCAACCATGGTCTACTTCACTCCCAAACTATAAAACCGTCTATTTGACCTCCTGAACTTTTCAAAACCGTCTATTTTACCCCCTAGGCGGTTTTCGACGGTATTTTTGCTACAGTAACAGTGGTTTTGCTATAGTGATGGTGGTTTTGTCTTTTTTTTATATTTATTTCTGGTGAATCTTTAAAAAATCATAGTAAATCACAGAAAAATTATAAAATAGAAAATCTAATTTTGTTGGACTCCACATGAGTAGATCTACACAATGAACATATAATATGATATGCTTTAGTACAAAATTTTTGCTGTAGTTTTAGATTAATTGGAAAATCTAATTTTGTCTGTAATTAATTGAAACAATTCATAGCTGCAGCTTCTGTGGTCCAATTATGGTGAAATTTTTATGGTAGGCTAATTATTGTATGCTTGAACTATAGTAAAAATTTCGTACTCATTAGACCATGTATAACTTAGTTATAGATAAATTCCAATTAATTACAGATAAAATTAGATTTTCTAATTAATCTAAAGGTACAGCAAAACCTTTGTACTAAAGCATACAACATTATATGTTAACTATGTAGATCTACTCATATGGAGTCCAACAAAATTGGATTTTCCATTTTATGATTTTCTATGATTTACTATGATTTTTCAAAGATTCAGCGAAAATAAATAAAAAAAGAAAAGGTGAAACCGTAGTTACTGTAGCAAAACCACGGTTACTCTAGCAAAACCACCGTCGAAAACCGCCCAGGGGTAAAATAGACGGTTTTGAAAAGTTTAGGGGGTAAAATAGACGGTTTTATAGTTTGGGGGTGAAGTAGACCATGGTTGATAGGTGGGAGGTTAAGTAGACTTTTTCCTCTACCAGAGTGGCAACAAAACAATGCTTCTTGATAGGCACGGAGCCAGCGGTGGGGCTAGGGGGGCTCTAGCCCCCCTACCGCTCGCGAGCAAGCGAAGTCCCGTGGAGCCGTCGTCTGAAATTTCAGCTGTAGATGTACAGGTAGGAGGGGCTAAGATTTGTTGAACCTCTTTTCTTACTAATTGCCGTTGTTTAGCCCCTCCTAAATTTTTTCCTAGCTTCGTCCCTGCTTCTTGATTTACGTGGTAATGTATCTATTATATGTTTACGTGTTTTCTCGATTTATGTTTGTTCCCTCTTGAAAGCTCTAGTTTGGTTTTGGTTAATTGATGAAACCCTAAGTGCTAACCTAGTTTATCAAAGTGATTATGAGATAGGTAGCACTACTCCAAGTGATGAAGCAATGTCGAAGATCATGACAATGGTGATAGCATGGTGATAATCAAATGCTTGAACTTGGAAAAGAAGAAAGAGAAAAACAAAAGGCTCAAGGCAAAGGTATAAAATGTAGGAGCCATTTTGTTTTAGTGATCAAGACACTTAGTAAGTGTGATCACATTTAGGATAGATAGCCGTACTATTAAGAGGAGTGAAACTCGTATCGGAATGCGGTTATTAAAGTGCCACTAGATGCTCTAACTCATTGCATATGCATTTAGGATCTAGTGGAGTGCTAACACCCTTGAAAATATTTGTGAAAAAAGGCTAACACATGTGCGCAAGGTGGCGGGATTCGACGCTTTTAGGAAAATGAAATGTCTATTTTCTATTGCGCCGGATGCAAAATTCTTGGTGGTTGGCACATTTGAGTAAGGGTGAAGTAGTTAGAGTTGAAATGGAGTTGGTCGAAATGATGCTGGCGTCGATCTACTGACCAGACGCTGGGTCACTCAGCGACCGGACGCTGAAGGGCTGCGTCCGGTCGAGCTGTCAGATGGCACAGTCGCTAGGGTTGAGCACCGGACGCTGGTCTGCGTCCGGTCAAGGTGGACCGAACGCGTCCGGTCGAAAAAATATGCCTCGGGGAGCTTACTGGAAACGACCGGACGCTGGAGCTTCAGCGTCCGGTCAGTTTTGACCGGAGCGTCCGGTCAACTTCGTAGCCGTTGAAATCTGACGAACAGCGTTTGAAGACGGTGACGCGTGGCGTCCATCGGGCGACCGGACGCTGAGGGCCAGCGTCCGGTCAGTATGACCGGAGCGTCCGGTCAGAGCGCGTTTTGCCCAGTGAAGAGGTATAACGGCTCTATTTGATGGGGGCTCTATATATAGCCCCATGGCCGGCTCAAAGGAGAATTCTTGCACATTTTTATTGACATAACAACCTTGTGAGCTTAGCCAAAGCCCTCCCACTCATCTCCATCATTGATCCATCATTATTGTGAGATTGGGAGAGAATCCAAGTGTATTGCTTGAGTGATTGTATCTAGTGGCACTTGGTATTCATGTTGCGCTGCGGATTTCGCTTGTTTCTCTTGGCGGTTGCCACCACCTAGATGGTTGGAGCAGCGGTGAAGGATCGGCACGAGTTGGTGATCGTTCGTGGCCGCCTTCGGTGATTGTGAGGGGAGTTGTACCTTCCCCGACGGAGCGCCGAAAGGTAACTCTAGTGAATTGCTCGTGTCATTGAGTTACCTCACTTGTGGGTCGGTTCTTGCGGTGTCCAATCGTGTGGACGAGGTTTGTGAAACACCTCTTAGCCGCCGAACCACCAAGTGTTGGTCGACATAATGGGGACGTAGCGTGTTGGCAAGCACGTGAACCTCGGGAGAAAATCGATTGTCTCTTGTCTTTGGCATTTTCCCGGTGATTGGCTATATATTCATCTTGTGATTGGTTCATCCCCTACACGTCGGTATAATCACTCTACTCATTTATTTATATTCTTGCAAACTAGTTGACACAAGCTCTTTAGTGTAATTAGAATTGAGAGCTTGCTTTATTATTTATATTCATCTAGTTGAGCTCTTTAGAATAGCAAGGTTGAGAGCTCTTAGTGAGTAATTACATAGCAAGTTTGTGTGCCTAAGTAATCATTGTAACTAGAATTGTTGGATAGGTAGCTTGCAACCCTTGTAGAGCTAGAGCAAGTTTGCATTACGCTATTTGTCATACTAATCAAATTGCTCTAGTTGATTTGTAGATTTTTAAATAGGCTATTCACCCCCCCTCTAGCCATATTAGGACCTTTCACCTCTTTCAAGGAATCTAAAGCATGCAAGGCCTTGTTTAGTTCGCGAAAAAATTTGAGAAATGGTACTGTAGCACTTTTGTTGTTATTTGGCAATTAGTGTCCAATCATAGTCTAATTAGGCTTAAAAGATTCGTCTCGTGAATTTTGTCTAAACTGTGTATTTAGTTTTATTTTTTATTTATATTTAATGCTTAATGCATGAGTCCAAAGATTCGATGTGACGGAGAACCTTAAAAAAATTTGCAAAATGAAGTGCAACTAAACAACACCCAAAGAGGAAAAATATAGGGCTAGAGTTACATGTCACTTATAATTCTACAAGAATTTAAAATGCAGAAAAGTTTCTCATGAAACATCTGGATATAACGCAAAAACACATGAATTAGAGAAATAGAGAGAGATACACACAGAGAAAAGTTTCCAAGAGGTTAGACCATATGCCAGATTTTCTACAAAATTTCTATTGATCGAGCCTTTCCATAGGAATTTGGTAGGATTTGAAAATGTGAATTCTTTGTTTGAAAGGGCCGCATAGAAAAAAAAATCCTATAGGTTACAATCTTACAAAAAATTCCTCCATGAATCCTAGTACTATAGTATGGTCCAAAGGAGGTCCAAGACCATATTTCATGACAAAAATGTACATAGTTATAAGAGGTTTATATAGATCCAAAAGACAGTACGACATTTTTTTGTGAAATTATACTAACATAATTGAAAATAGTATAGAAGTATTTTGAATTGCGAAATACATGGTAGTAGTAGGGCTAGTTTAGAGGGGCTCTGGATCCTCTCGTGGAGCAGTTTGTCTGGTGGAGCTGAAGTCGTTTCGAAAAATGCTTGAAAAATGGGTCTAGTTGTAGTTTTGTAAGCCCGTATTTGGGAAGGCTCTGCTCGCGTGTGCTACGGCACCGGAGTCAGCGCCTCTCGACAGAGCCCCATTTTGTGGCTTCACCTCTATACGACGAAAATGGTTCTAGCTTCTCACATCATCGACGAAAATGTCTCCTCATGTGTACATTTGGTGCTGCTCCGCCAACTCCGGTGACGGAGGCAGAGGCGGAGCCGGAGCTCATGTTGGAGCGCTAAATAAGGCCTAATACTCTGTGTCAAGTTCGTGAGGATGAATCGCAAGAAGACACATTTTTGGGCTCTAGCTTCGGTTACTGCTTCAACGGTAGCTTTGGCTCCTTCAGGCTTCTTACCAGAAGATTTTTAAGTGCCGTTTGGTAGGCCCTGGCTCCAAATGTGGAGCATGCCGAAAAATGTTTGGCAAAAACAGTTTCAACTACAGTTTTGTAAAAAAAAGCGGAGGCCGCAAACCATCGGGTCTCGCGTCTCGACTCGCCGCTGCCGCCGTCCTCCGTCTCCACCACCGTTGGTCCCCCTCCCTCTCCTCCGGCATATCGCCGGAGGTCCAAGGGAGTGGGGATCCATCGTTTTTAGTAAGTTTTTTTTTTCAATAAATCGAGTCTTTAGGGGTAAGGTCTCTCCATATCAAGTTTCTTAGTTTTTGGGATTTATCTCTTTCTCCTCCTCTCTGGCGACGGCGAGAGGGCAGGGTGGAATTGTTTCTCCATGGCGGCTCTGTTGAAGATGAGGGCGACAACTATGACGTCAGCATCCTCACCAGTATGACATGGAGACTTTTATTTCTGGACGACGATTTCAAGGCGGAGATGGTGTCGCCGCCATAGAATAATTTTATCTGGTCTCTTCTCCATTTTATTATGGTTAGATCTAGCCACGATGAAGGACTATGAAGAATAAGTTTCAGATTGAGAATAAGTTTTAAATTGGTCTTCCTTATTCTTCTGTGACAGAAAGAAAAAGGAATACACCAGAAAAAAAAAGTTTCTCAACTCCACCTATATGAATGTTGGCCATTGCTCGTTGTGCTCTTCTTGTGCCTTTTACCGATTGTTTGCATGTGCGGTCATCCATACTGCAAAGCGTCATACATGTTTGGTTTTGAGATATAGAGATATTCACAGCGTGGGTATAATTTAGATGAAAATCAGTTTTTGAATATTTGTATAATCTATAGTGCTTGTAACGTGTTGATTTACCCACTTATTATCTAATATAATTCTTTTTTATCGTAAAAAATACAGTTTTGTAAAAAAAAATATATTAGATTTATGAGAAAGAGGCGTATTTGTGCGGCTGCTTCTCTTAAAAAACAGTTCCGACTTAAAAAAACTGTTAGCAAGACTTTTTGCAAGCAGACGTCAAAAGCGGAGGCAAACCCTACCGGAGCTACTGCTTGTACCGTTCTCGACTTAAGGCCTTCTTTAAATAGGAGGGTAAATTTTGGCTATTATATATGGATGTCGTATGAGGTGTTTTGATATTAATAAAAAAATAATTACAGAATCCGTCGGTAATCCGCGAGACAAATTTATTAAGCCTAATTAATCTGGCATTAGCGCATGCGTTACTGTAGCACTATATTATCAAATTATAGACTAATTAGGCTTAAAAATTCATCTCACAAATTAGTCATAAACCGTGTAATTAATTATTTTTTAAGTCTATATTTAATATTTTATATATGTGTCTAAATAAGTAAATATTTAACGGGACCGAAGTAAACTTCAGGGAGGAACTAAACGGCCGTTGGTCGACTTCTCGGCACAATACGTTTCCCAACACATAGCGCCGTACGCACGGCACAGGCACGGGCCTCCACCACCGCTAAACCCTTCCGAAAGAATCCCCAAATCTCGCACACCCCGAAGCCTTCGAGGCCCGAAACCCTAGCTCCTCGTCCTCCCCGCCGCTTCCACGCATGGCTCCAGGACTGCAGCTCTTCAGTGACATTGCCGACGACGGCACGCCCCGGCTCGACGCCGCCTCCGGCGAGGAGCTGGTCCGCATGGACCGCGCCGTCGCTGTCGCCCTTGGCCCCCGTTCGCCGGAGTCCCCGGGCACTCTGTTCGTCACCACCAGGTATGAGCTCTCAGATTATGGCTGCAACAGTTCTTCGGATGCCTATCGTTTCGTTAACTGTTGGCTGGTTCAACCAGGAGGGTGATTTGGCTTAGCGAGGCGGAGAAGGGCAAGGGCTACGCGGTGGACTTCCTCGACATCACGCTTCACGCCGTGTCGCGCTACGTGGAGGCGTATCCCTCGCCCTGCATCTACACGCAGGTGATTGGAGCAGCAAGCACTACGTTTGCTGATACTTGCTCGTTGTAGATACTGCCCTTTGAGGTCCAATAGGATCAGGATCAGAGATTGATCAGGCGTAGCTCTGATGTTCTAACTGTTGAGCTATATGTTCCTGAAGTGTGGGCCTACCTCATTGAACTGACTTGGACCGTGGTCTAGGATCTACAGAGTGTTCTTAGCTATAAGCTTGTACTAGTTGGTAGTGGCCTAGTGGGTTAGGCCGTGCATTTCAGCTTGAGATGGCTCTTACTGGGAGACCCCTTTGCTTACGGAATTACAGAAAACGTTCTTCTGCTCTTTGCTGGATGTTTTGATAATACCTCAGCTTTTGGAGAACAAGGAGCTCTGATTCACAGATCATAGAACTATCATGGATTACTCGGTGTAGGATCTTTGTCACACGGCGCTTAGTTGTAATTTTGTTTCCTGGCTGTTGCAGTTGAGTTGTAGTCAAAGTTGCAGCTGGTACGTTTGTGGATTTGGTGTTTATAGCTTTGCACTGTTTGGTGTTCTGATTGGTACTCTGGGGACATTTGTGCTCAGATGTTCTCTTGTGGATATACTCAAGGTCCATCAGATAGGTTCTTATGGACTGTTTGCCTGTTTGGAACTCGTGCATTTTCACTGATGAACAAAAGCTCTCTATTTGCATGAGAGGAGGTGGCTGTTAACTTTTTGTCTCATTTTTTTATTGCTGGGAGTACCTCTCCTATTTCGTATGAGGTTTCCCCATTGCTTCTTCATTGATATGTGATCAGTGACGTTGCTAGAGTTTATGACAAAGCTAACCCTCATTTGCATACAGATGTATGGTACTCCTGCTGTGTTGGGTTTTTTTCGCGAACGTGCATTTTGCACCCTGCTGCGTTGGTTAAAAGTTTGCGAATAAGAACCCTGTTTACTTTATTTAATAGCTGCATAACGGCATAACCTGATTATGAGAAGTCTAGATCTGTTTTTGGTGTTTAATAGACCATTATTTGTCTGTTTATTTCTGTTGTTTGGTTTTTAATATTCTCTGGTGTAAATGTCTGACTTTTTGTACGTTTAATTTGAAGATTGAGGCAGCAGTTGGTACAGATGAGGAGGCTGGTGAATCAAATCCTGAAGCAAATGAACTAGAGCTATCTAGAGTATCTGAAATGCGGCTCATACTAGCGGACCCTGGTCAATGTATCCTTTTGAATTAACTTGTCTAATTAAAATATTTCCTTAGATGCTGGAGTTCAAGTGCTTGCTGATTTAGTCTCCAGGACTTGTGATCTAGTGAACTGATTCAAGGCACTACTAATTATGTTATGCAAATAATTCTCACAGATAAGCCTTGTGAATTTAATTGTAAAACTGATATCAGCGAACTACTAAATTTTCTTGTTTCTTGAGTTCTTGGAAAAAAATCCTCGGTCCCTTCGTTATCCTAGGGGTATACTTTACCAATTTGATACTGGTCATAAATAAGATTATTACCTGTCTACCTTTACTTTATTTGATTATTTGAATCGTACAAACTTTTTTATATAGTTCGTGGCATTGCATGACTTGTATCCTTGACAGAGCTTCAGTGGATGCACTTTTCGATGTCTTCTGTCATTGTGCTGAACTGAATCCTGACCCTAATGCTGGTAAGCCATGAATTTACAGTTGATACTTAAAAAGGTTCTGTCGCAGAGCTATGTAATCTTTTGAATTCACAGAGTGCGACGAGGAGAATGGTTGGTTCCATGGTGAAGATATGTCTGATGGTGGCTGGGTTCATGATGATGAGGACATGGTTGATGGTAAGTATTGTGTTTCTCTTGTTCTACATGTTTGCTCTAATGTGATAGCAGCACTTAGATGTCTTACCTTGCATGCAGAAAATGGCCCCCAGTTTTTCAGTGCTAATCCGATAGGTCAAAATGGTGGACATGACCTCATTCGTTCAGTAATTGAGGTATCCAATGAATTTCTTTATATCTTATAAGTTTTATTTTCATTACTATTGTATAAGCATATGATGGAACAAATGCCCATCTGACAACAACAACAACAACAACAAAGCCTTTAAGTCCCAAACAAGTTGGGGTAGGCTAGAGTTGAAACCTAGCAGAAGCAATCAAGGTTCAGGCACGTGAATAGCTGTTTTCCAAGCACTCCTATCTAAGGCTAAGTCTTTGGGTATATTCCATCCTTTCAAGTCTTCTTTTATTGGCTCTATCCAAGTCAACTTCGGTCTTCCTCTGCCTCGCTTCACGTTACTATCCTGGCTTAGGATTCCACTATGCACCGGTGCCTCTGGAGGTCTCCGTTGGACATGTCCAAACCATCTCAACCGATGTTGGACAAGCTTTTCTTCAACTGGTGCTACCCCTAATCTACCACGTATATCATTGTTCCGAACTCGATCCCTTCTTGTATGGCCGCAAATCCAACGCAACATACACATTTCCGCGACACTTATTTGTTGAACATGTCGTCTCTTCGTAGGCCAACATTCTGCACCATACAACATAGCAGGTCTAATGCCCATCTGAGATAAGCCTTATTTATCCTCTGTGTTGATTATTGGCGTCTTCTATTAAAGCTGAACGCTGAAAACAATAATGTAACACAAATATGTGTGTTTGTCTGAATTATATGGCTCTTAGAATTTGTTCCCATGGATTTATTGTGATATTAATTTTGAATTAAACTTAATTCTGGGCTACTTTTTGCTGTGGTGAATCAATTGTTGTTTGAAAAAATGGAATACACTATCTGTCCCGACGTATTTTTTTTTTCTAATTATGATAAAAAAAAAATAAGACTCTCCGTTAACATTACTGGCATTTTGGCTTGCAGCTTCAAATCAATGACCAGCGTTTTGAGGATGCAGAGGAGGAACAGGAGAGCCATGAAAATGGACATTAGAAACAGGAACATGTTCCTCGAGAGCATCGTGTGATTTATTTTGTTGTAAATCACTACCGATGCAGCTTGGTTTGCCTACTGTTTCATCTACACTTTCTCTTCCTTTTCCCTTCCTCGATGTTATAGGATTAACATCTCTGGGTGACTTTCTGGAGTTGCATCGATGGTTTCTTTTGGTGAGAAAAGGTCTTGCTGCTGGTCAAGAATGTAACTTGTAGAGCATGATGCTGAATCGTGTGGAATTAGTTCGGTACTTTTGATCTAACAAATAGAAGGTCGAATTGGGAAAGGAAATATATTATCGTTTCCCTTGCATATCATGGCACAGTTATTTACGTCTGTTTAGAATGAAGTTCAGTTTGGGTGTTGCATGGGCCCCGTATTCAGTCACAATTTCATATACATATTTGTTTACCCAGCATGTATTGATTAGCGATGTTTGCTACACGGAATTCGGGAACGTATAATTAGCGCTTATGGGCTACCAGCCTACCATGTGTTCTTTGTTGAAAAAATAAAAGTCATGTACCTGCCACTTGCCTTGCTACCCATCGTCCCATCCCAGGAATTAAGATGGTGGGAGTTGGGCCTCAAATATCCCACTCTCGTTTTCCACCTAAACTCAGACAAGCGAAACACATTAGAAATAGTCTCCATTTTTGTAGAGCATCTAAATTCCGTGGAAGCCTTGCGAAGATACCCTTTTCCCCGAGCGCAAGAGCACCATGACGACAAACAGTACAGCCCAAGCATGAACACGTCTAATATTTGAAAATAGCATCAGTTCCTGAAATCACGCACAGTTTCTGAAAATAGGCGCTATACATATGGCAACAGATTGGTTCTGGATGTTGTCAACCCATAACAGGTCCATCGAATAAAGTATATGGAAACAACAGTTTAACATGTTAGAAAAGAAGGTGCTTCTACCCCTGCAATGATGTCACAACAGCACGTACTGGGGTCTTGTTCTATAAATCTCTAATTCAAGTCTTGCCAAATCTTCAGGACGCCACCACCGTGGCAAGGTCGCAGGCCATCTGTTTATATGGACACAAGAAATATTTAACTAGAGAATGCCGTGCCATGTATTAGAATACCTGTTACAAAACTTGCTGGGATCCCCAGGAAGAGTCCAGTCTAGGCAACGAGATGGATTAACATCATAGCCACCTTCAGCAACAGTCCTGAATGTAAAAACACACCAAGGAATGTAATATCTAATTAAAAATTATGCATGCTTCACTGAATCTGCTTCAATAATAAACATTTTAAAATTCTCGCACAAGTTTTACATGTCCACGTACTTGGAATCTAAATACACTACATGACAAGCAATTGAATATATACCTAAAAGGAAATTTAGACATATCTTTGTCCCTTAAAATATTCCAAGACATCGTGAATCTCGTCCCATGGTATGGGGTTCCAACTAAGTACTTGTCATAGAAGTTCATGCCAACAAATTTGCCATCAAAATCAAGAAGGGGCCCTCCAATGCCAGCCTAACCAGGTGAAGTTGTCATTGGTAATGTCAAACAGATATGCAGCCTGTTCGTTTGGCTGTGGCTTGTCGTATACGATCGTAAATTTCCAGCCGGAACAGTATTTTTCTCTCACACAAACCAGGCAGCAGTACTTCTTCACGAACCAGCAACGATACGAACCAGCCAACCGAACAGGCTGATGGTACTTAACTCATTCAGATGCAACTATTTACTTCAACTGTATGATATCACATAAGAAAAAATAACAGCTGTACCTTACTGATGTTACATGTGCAACATCGAAGAAATTCGCAATCATCTGAGACCATCATAGGAGACAGTTCCCCTCTTTTAGCCATCAATCTACCAGATTTGAAGATACATCCCACAGCTAGTAATTCAAAAGAGCCAGACCCCCGACATTGAACCTTTACCGGTTCGGTAGGACAAAAATCCTTGACACTGATTAGAGCAATATTGTAATGCAAATTATAATGTTGTAATGTCCCATCTGCATGCTGTTCGTTTGGAAGTAATACTTGAATCTGCCATGAAAAACAGTTGAGACTTAGGCAATGAGCTAAAAGAACAGGGACAACAGATTAACTAGAATTACCAACCCTCAAGTTTTCAACGATCTTGTATTCACAAGAAGAATCTCTAATCAAGCTCGCTGAAGTCAGGATAGTGGTACGTCCATTCCATTCAATAAAGAGTCCTGTGCATGCAAAAAAACTTTTTTTCTCCTGCGGACCACAATTTATATCATAAGTTTGTTGATCATATAGAAACATAAAACAGCAAACAACACAGCATTGTAAACTTACCATTGAATGAAGCAAGTGCGACGATATTATCATGTATGTTAGAGGCAACTGGTTTACTTATTTCACTCCAGACACCTGTACCATATATGTCACCGAAAGGCTCCTCGAAAGTATTAACCAAAATAATATCATCTGGTTAATGATGATAAAAAGCACAATAGTCATAAGTGGTGCAGTATATCCGTAAAAAAACACAATGCATAAGAAGTCAAGATATTTGCTGGCACTGACTCACCATTTAACATTGATTCTGGCGGCTTAGGATGGCCCAAAGATTCTAGATCCTGAGACTGATCCTTGTTAACCACTGCAACAACAGCAAGAGGTCATGTGATTAGCACTAACACATGCTAATATTGGGTAGGATAAGTAACATTCACACAAAATTCTCAATATAACATTATATTAGTATACATAATTATATATTATGACGACCTGAGTAACAAAACACACTATAAGTGATTGTTCTTAAAACACCCATGAACAGATTAAGTGATTAAATGATTATCACAAACTCTATGAAAATACAACGGTATAAAGCTAAGCTTGTCAATAACTATTATGAGAGTACAAATGTGCTATAAATTTGCACCATTTATGACGACTTTACAAAATAGATATTATTGTAGATGAAGATGAACTACGTAATACGAAAATGTTAGAGGCTTAAAGTGAAGCTGTGTGCTCACCTTCTTTACAAGAGTAAGACATCTCAGCAAAGGATGTTAGAATAAACTACTGCTTTCCTTGTGTGAACACAGCAAGGGAAGGCAGCGTCGAAAGGCCTCCTGCTGTGATACTGTAGCCACATGCAGAGGCCAACGCAGAGTCAGCCCTGTATGTTATCTAGTTACTGTTACAGCATGTGCGTTGTACTAGAACTAGATGGATAGAGTTATATAAATAGACTACCACGGCAACTCAGTAAAGAGAGTTCAGATTTGCCATCTCCCATACAGGGCTTCGACCAATGCTGGTGTCTTATACTGTGTGTGTATGCTCTGTTCTCCCTCTTATTCAACCTCGAGCCATAGTGAGTGGAGACGTACAACACTTGTTCGTGGTCGCCTTAGCTAGTGGATGCTTGACAACACTAGCGGGTGCTCGGCAAGACTGGTGATTAGTTCACTCACCTGAGCCAATGATCCTGTGGGCCAACAAGTGATATCGGAGCCGTACAAGCGTCGTCGCTAGACTAACCGCTGGCGATGATGGGCGGATCGAAGATAGGCGACAGCAATGACACTGCTGTGGTTGTCTAGCCACGACTGGAGGTCGTTGTTCGCACGGTGCGGGAGGTCAGCGGCACCAGTTGGCCAACGCTGACTCGCACCAACTATGGAGAGTGGTCGGTGACCATGAAGGTCAAGCTTAGAGCCCGACGGCTCTAAAATACTATTGACAAGGGCACCGACAATGAGGAAGATGACATGTCAGCATTGAAGGCTATCCTTGCTGCTGTACCGGTGGAGTACAGGGAGCCGTTGGGGGCGAAGAGCTCGGCTAAGGAGGCGTGGGAGGCTATTGCGGCGATGCGCGTCGGTTCCGACCACGCAAAGAAGGAGATGGCCCAGCTTCTGAAGCAGGAGTACGCCAACCTTAAGTTCAAGGATGGTGAAATGGTGGAGGACTTCTCCCTCTGCCTGTAAACACTCATCAGCAAGCTGAAGAGCCATGGCGTCACCATCGACAAAGAGGAGACGGTCTCCAAGTACCTCCACTCCGTGCCGACAAAGTACATCCAGATCGCTCTCTCCATAGAGACGATGTTAGACTTGTCCACCCTCACCGTTGAGGATGTGACAGGCTGTCTGCGGGTGGTGGACGAGCACCTAGAGCAGGCGACAGCAACGAAGGACAGTGGTAAATTGCTGCTGATGGAAGAGGAGTGGGCTGCTCGGAGGAACTCTGGGAAGGCAGCCTCCTCCAACCACGGTGGCGATGGCAAGCGCCACGGCAGAGCTTCTTTGAAGAAGAAGAAGCAAGTCAACCCCAACGCCTGTCGGCGCTGCGGGAAGATGGGCCATTGGGCACGGGAGTGCCCAAATCGTAACTAGGAGAAGAAGGTTGAGGCTCATCTGGCGTAAGCTGATGATGAGGATGAGGCCACTATCCTGATGGCGACGTTTTGTGCACTACACGACATCGAGGTCGAGGAGAGGGAAGAGGCGACGATGGTGGAAGGACCTGTGAAGGCCCTAAAGACTGTCAACCTCGACGAACCACACACCTAAGTCCACCTTAGATGTGTGGGCGCCGACTAGGAGCAGCGGTGGTATCTGGACTCTGGTGCTAGCAACCACATGACGGGCTCTAAGGCATCCTTCTCTGAGCTCGACGACGATGTTACCGATACGGTGAAGTTTGGTGACGGCTCAAGGGTGTCTATCCAAGGGCGCGACACCATCATCTTCAGGTGCCAGAATGGGGAGCACCGCGCACTAACAGATGTATATTACATCCCGCAGCTGCGTTCTAGTATCATCAGCATTGGTCAGCTAGATGAGCATGGTAGCGAGGTACTGATCAAGGACAGAGTCCTTAGGATCAGGGGCTAGGAGCAGCGACTTCTTTCCAAGGTGAAGAGGTCCCTGAATAGGTTATACCTGCTTGACCTAAAGGTAGAGCAGCCGGTGTGCCTGGCGGCAAGGCACTCTGAGGAATAGTGGATGTGGCATACCCGGTTCGAACATCTTAGTTTCGACACGCTTGGTCGGCTAGAGAAGATGGTCCGAGGGCTACCCCACATCAAGCACAAAGGTGAGCCATGTGACAGTTGCCTGGCCAGGAAGTAGAGGAGACTACCATTCCCAAAGGCGGCCAAGTATCGCGCGAAGGACGCTCTCGAGCCCATCCACGGTGACCTCTGTGGGCCGATCACGCCAGCTACAAACGGTGGTTGGTGGTACTTCCTCCTACTCATGGATGACTATAGTCACTACATGTGGCTGCAACTCCTAACGAGCAAGGATGAAGCGGCAGCAATGATCAAGAAGTTCAAGATGCGCGCGGAGGCCAAGAGCGGCAAGAAGCTCCGAGTGCTGAGGACTGATCGCGGCGATGAATTCACTTCGTTGGAGTTCACTGCGTACTGCGTAGATCAGGGTGTGGAGCGACACCACATCGCGCCGTACTCGCCACAATAGAATGGTGTGGTGGAGCGATGAAACCAGACGGTGGTCGGCATGGCCTGATCCATGATGAAAGCCAAGGGCATGCCAGCAAGGTTCTAGGGGGGAGGCGGTGACCACGGCGGTGTTTATCCTCAACCGCGCTCCGACCAAAGCCTTGGCAGGCAAGACACCGTTCGAAGCTTGGTATGGGCGCAAGCCGAGCATGTCCTTCCTCTAGACATTCGGCTGCATCAGCCATGTCAGGAAGATGAAGCCGAACCTCACCAAGATGGAGGACAAGAGCACACCGATGGTGTTCCTAGGCTATGCGGAGGGTACCAAGGCATACCGGCTCTATGACCCACGTGGAGATAAGGTGCTTGTCTCGTACGATGTTGTGTTCAACAAGAAGGCGGCTTGGGACTAGAGTAGTCTGAGCATGGGGGAAGCTAGTGGCTTCACCAACACCTTCGTCGTCAAGCACTTAGTCATCCACGGTGGTGGAGACGCTGGGGAAGAGGTGTCAAGCACTCTAGGAGGAGTGCCGAGCACTCCAGCGGTAGAGCCGAGCACTCCTAGAGCAATGTCGAGCACTTCAGGAGGGACGTCGAACACTCTAGGAGGAGTACCGAGCACTCCTAGAGGGATGCCGATCACGCTAGGAGTGGTGCCAAGAGGTTCTACAGTGGTGGCGACCACTCTAGGACGGGTGCTGAGCACTCCCATGGCAAAGCCAAGACATCTTACAGTGGTGCCAACCACTCCAAGACTAAGGCTGAGCACTCCTACAGTAGGGCCGAACACTACAGGAGTTATGACGAGCTGTCTAGAAGTAGTGCTGAGCACTACAACCAGGGTGCCGAGCACTCAAGGTGCTATGCCAAGCACTCTAGTGGAACATGGAACTCCATCAACGCTGATCAAGTTTGCCTCACCTCCAAGTGACATCACTGAGTTCGTGGATGCCTACCACGAAGGTGAGGAGGTGCGGTTCCACAGGCTAGACGACATCGTCGGTGGCATAGGACCCTCAAAACTGGCTAGTCGGCTGCTCAATAATGCAGAGCTGCTGCTCGTCAGTGCAGAGGAACCACCCATGTTCATGCTGGCCAAGCGGGACAGAAACTGGCGACTAGCGATGCTAGAGGAGATGAAGGCGATCGAGAAAAACGAGACATGGTAGCTCATCGATCCACCTCCAGGATGCCATCCGATTAGCCTAAAGTGGGTGTAAAAGGTCAAGCGGGATGAGCTTAGTGCCATTATCAAGCACAAGGCGTGCCTCATCGCCCGAGGCTTTGCTCAGTGGGAGGGCATCGACTTCAAGGAGGTCTTTGCGCTAGTAGCGCGCATGGAGTCGATTCATTTGCTACTAGCCTTAGCAGCAGCAAAGGACTGGCGTGTCCATCACTTGGACATTAAATCGGCCTTCCTCAACGGTGAACTAGTGGAGATGGTCTTCGTCAGGCAACCTCCAAGTTTTGCCATCAAGGGAGAGGAGCACAGGGTGCTCTGACTGCGCAAGGCGCTCTATGGGCCGTGGTAGGCCCTATGAGCATGGAACGCCAAGCTTGATGCCACACTGGGTGAGGTTGGGTTTCAGCGGTGCGCAATCGAGCATGCACTCTACACGTGGTGATAGGGGAAGGAGGAGCTCATTGTTGGCATATATGTGGACGACCTGATCATCACCGACGCGCGCATGGAGAACATCAATGGCTTCAAGCATGAGATGGCGGCTTGTTTTTGAATGAGCGATCTCGGCACACTCTCCTACTACCTCAGTATCGAGGTGAGACAGGGGAAGGAGGAACTCACACTCGTTTCGAGCGTGTATGCCTCCAAGCTATTGGAGAGGAGCGGCATGGCTAAGTGCAAGCCATGCGTGACTTTGATGGAGGAGCGGCTGAAGTTGACGAAGGCTAGCACCACGGCGAAGGTGGATGAAACACTCTAGTAGAGCATTATCGGTGGTCTGCGCTACCTAGTCCACATGAGGCTAGATATTGCGTTCGCCGTGGGCTATGTTAGTCGCTTCATGGAGGATCCTAGAGAGGATCACTGGGCTGCGGTAAAGCGGCTACTGTGCTATGTCAAGGGGACGATGGATCATGGGATCATCTTCCCAAAGATCGGCGGAAGTAGGCTGTAGCTCACTATGTTCAGCGATGTAGACATGGCAGGGGACATCGATGGACGACGGAGCACCTCTGGCGTGCTCATCTTCCTCGGGTCGGCCCTAATCTCATGGTTGTTGCTCAAACAAAAGGTGGTGCTACTATCTATGTGCGAGGCAGAGTATGTAGCGACGACCACAGTGGCGTGCCAAGTTGTGTGGCTGCGTCGATTGCTGGGCGAGCTGACCGGCGTGGAAGCTCACCCACCAGCACTGATGGTGGACAACCAGCCCATCATTGCCCTCATAAAGAATCCAGTTCTACACGACCAAAGCAAACACATTGACGTAAAGTTCCACTTTCTCAGGGACTCTGTCGATGGAGGGAAGATCGTCATCGAGTTTGTCGAAACTGGTCGGCAACTCGTAGATGTCCTCACCAAGCCACTCGAACATCTTTGACTTACGAAGCTGAAGGAGATGATCGGCATAGAGGGGGTACAAGAGATAGCAGTAGGTTTAGGGGAAGAATTGTTAGAATAAACTACTACTTTTCTTGTGTGAACACAGCAAGGGAAGGCAGCGCCGAAAGGCCCCCTGCTGTGATACTGTAGCCGCTGCAGGTGCAGGCGCCGCACAACTCACCTGCATCACTATAGCCACATGAAAAGGCTAGCGCAGAGTCAGCTCTATATATTATCTAGTTACTGTTACAACATATGCGCTGTAACAAAACCGACCAATTATACAAGATTAAGTAAGAAAATCTTCCGCCGAAGCAGATAATTTAGCAAACTTAAGCCCGTATAACCCGGTAGTCCGTGAAACCACGAAGGATTTCAAACCAATCGACATACAAACCAAGATCGTACAAGTTTAGCAAGTACCATCACATGTTACATAAAGTTCGCAATGATAGTTGGATACATCAGAGTTTAGAATATAAAGTTATTACAAACTAAGTTCAATCTAAAATAGCGGAAGCAAATAGTTTTAAAGCTACACACACTTTTAGTTCAGATACAATGCCAGTAGGTAGTCATCTCCAACAAAAGCATCAGATGAGAGATACGGAGTGACCATTGCCCTTGGTCCTAGTTGTCACCCATCATCGGGTATAGGCAGTTAATGCAATAGACGTAGTATATTTGACCATCTGCAACAACAATGGGAACAACGTCCTAAGTACGAGAAGGTACTCAGCTAGACTTACTCGTCTTAAACCAAAATAAAGCGACATCAAGGATTATGCAAGGCTTTCTTTAGTGGGCTAGCTGACTTATTTGCGAAAAACATAAGCTATCATGAATAAACCATTTTAAGTACTTTGCATCATCTTTATTATGACCTATCCATCTAGGTAAGCACCTGTACTATAGCAATCACTTGATTAACATATAACATCTAGTTGCCAATTTTGATTTAGCATATCCCATACTATCCAGATAACCATCATTGTTCCATCATAATTACTACGATGCCGTATCTTGAGTCAAGTGTTCACTATCCAGGAGCGATGCTGATTCGAATCAATTCCTAACCAGCTGGTGATTTATTCCTCACACAAACCACACTCACTGATCAAGTGAGCTACAGATCACCATTGACACTTTCCAAGTAGCCATGGGATAACAATCGGGACCGCACTACCTAGGGACCGCCCAACTGCGAGGACACACCTTGGGCTCACTCTTCGCGTCCCCGTCATACCCCCTTCAGTACCAGTCTGCCAAATTGGGTTTATCCCAGCTCGAATAGTGTCACTAGCTTCACGGTCGAAAGGTACTTTATTCAGCCAGCTAAATGTGAGGCATGCGTTCAATATGACAAAGAAGGACGAGCAACAATCGGTCCTTAATCAACACAGACGAAAACTAACATCACCCTAGAACCCTGTCTGGTTGCCTCCAACTTTTTCCGTCCGATCTCCAATTATCCATCACACATGGTTAATTCCAGGATTTCATTCTTTCTATAGCTAAATTCTTCTAGTAACCACCTATAATGTAGGTGACCAGATATCACCGATCACTACCGATCTAAGCAAGGCTAAGCAATTATTCGATCCTGACCTAACAGGGTAAAAGGTAATAAGGTAGGCAAGGATAGTAATAAATGCATCAACGGTTTCAATCAACTTCGACAACTTAATGCAACAATATATAAACTCGTATATATAGAAAGAATTACTTTTATAAATTAGGAGACTTATAATGCTTCGAGGCTTACCTCGTTCGAACGAACTAGGTTGATGATCCACGTACTCGGGCAAGTCCTCTCCCGGCTCCTCTTCCTCTGGCACCTCCTGTGCCTGGACTTCTTATGGATCTATCCCGCTCTGCTCTTCCTGGATTGCTACTAGCAACTCCTCCTATGATCCTGTATGATGTGGATGTATGAGTGCTAATACATAGGTGCATCGAAGAGATGACATGTAATGATCATAATGCATGGAATGTCGATGAACATGTTTAACTTTATTGGACATAGTAGAAGTAAAGCTCTTCTACAAGGTAGCCAAAATCATCCAAGAACATGTACTACTATACTACTACAACCATTGTACTAACATGCCAAGTCACCACAGCAATCTAAGATGCTTCAAAGATACACCAAAGCAAACATCATTAACTAAACATGCATCAAAGAAGATTATTTTATTTCATTTTAAACTAGGGCTACAATAGCAACATATATTTCTGATGCTCATAAAAATCTGAGAAAATTTCAGTAGCATAGTACTACTCTAAGTAGACTACCATAAAATTTTCATGGCATTTGGATAAGTAAAATGGCCTACACAAAAATGACAAGCTAGGGTTGATAATTAAGCATGAAAATACTTTGTACTATAAAAAGTGTCAAACAATAGATGTAATATTTTTCCTATGTTCTACACAATAAATAATCACTGCACAAAAATTATCATACACATGTTTTATACAAATTTTTCTCTCTATATAAAATAACAAAAATCATCAATTAATGGCACTTGAACTACACATCAATATTTCTCTACAGAACATGCATGACATATATTTTTCCTACAAAGTACATCTCAAGAATAGATCAAGCAACTTCGAATCATATTTTTCTGATGTATATCCAATTTATTAGACATTTTCTAAGAAATCAGCATTTATTCAATTTAAATAAAGCTACACAGAAAAGTATCACAAATTTGACATGCAAAATTTTTAACAGATAGATCTAGTCATAAGAAACCTAGCAAAACTTATTTCAACAAATTTGGAGCCATTTTGAGCAAGTTATAAATTTCCCAAGCATTTAAATAGAAATCTAAAAATTATTTATTAAATTCTTTCTAAAAATCCACGTTCAAAACTGCTAGATCCACCCGGATCTCCACCTAGGCTTGCACCCCTGCGGCTAACAGTGGCCCCCATGGGTCAGCCGGCCCCAGCTGCCAGCCTCACGGGACAGGGGAGGCGGCGGACCGCCGAGATCTCACCGATGGCGAGGTCTTAGGCTCGGTGAAGGTGACCAGCGTGCTCCCCACCCTCGTGCGAACCCAGCGGTGCTCATGGCATGGGCCAAAGAGCACGAGAAGCCGGCCGCTACCATGCATGGTGGAGCGTGCGGCATGGGTCATCGCCGGTGAGGCGTCCCTGGCCATGGCACGGTGAGAGGAGGTGCTCGGGGTACTCGGCGACGCAGTGCGGTGCTCGTGCACGAGAAAGGAAGGCGGGAGAGGAAGCAGAGCGGGGCTGTCTGCGTGGAGCCAAGCTTCGGTGAAGAGGAGCTCACTCCGGTAAGGAATTCTCGGCCGAAGAAGACTTACCACTATGAACTGACGCGAGCACCGGTTGCGTGAGGTGGAGGCGGTGCTCAGGGCAAGATGGAGCTAGCCCTAGCAAACTGGGGCGGCCGGAACGGCCAACGCCGGTGAGGAAGCTGGTGCGGGCGGTGGTGGATGCGAGCACTGCTGCGGCTGCTCTCTGAGCAGGAGAGGCAGGGGGTTTGGAGTGCAGCGCCAGGGTGCGGTCGGCCGAGCCTTGAAGGCAGCGCGGCTGGTCGGGACGGGCAGGCCGGTGGTGTTGCGCGACGAACTCGTCGACACATGGCCGCCACGCGACGTGCGCGCTCTGACGCCAGTCGGAGCGTGGGCGCCGTGAATGGACAGTGGCGTGGAGGCAGGCCAGGCCGGCCTGTGCGGCTGGGCCGAAAAGGAGGCGTCGGCCCATTCAAGGTAAAAATGATCTTTTTCAATTTCTTTTCTCTCCCAATTTCATTCAAACAAATTTTTGAACTTTTTTAAAGCAGTTTCAAACTTTGGCCCAAAAATAAAAGTTGCTCAAAAATTTATTCTCTACAACTTTGCTTTTATGACCAAAGTCAAATTCCAAATAGATTTTGAATTACAAAATTAAAATCAATATTGATTCAAAACCCTAATTTTTAAGAATTATTTTTAAAAGCCAAATTTGGCCAAAATTTAAATATAAACTTTACTCCAAATTGTATCCTAAATATTTATATGCTATCTTAGTGATCAAACCAAGAAATCATATCACCCAAACATGAGCATGGCATTTCAAATAGTTTAAACATGATGAATTTCAATTTAATTTTAGCACCACATGAAATGACACTTCCTTTCTTTGGAATGGAATGCATAGATGCTGCTTATGCATAATGAAATGATGATTATGCTCATGAGATGGAATGTTAATGCATGCTTAACACTAAGGTGTTACAGCCCTCCCCATTTATAAGAATCTCGTCCCGAGATTTTGAGTTACGAACCATTTGTTATAAAAATCATTATAAGTGTTTTGCAGATATTCTCCTGTTTCCCACGTCGCATCACCATCATCGTGATGACTCCACTATATTTTATATGTTCTCACCACTTTATTTCGAGTGACTCGATCCTTAGTGTCTAAAACTTGAACTGGTTGCTCACGGTATTCCAAGTCTAAATTGAGCAGAATGCTCTGAGGTTCTATTCTCTCTTCCAGAACACATAAGCACTTCTTCAACTGTGATACATGGAAGACTGGAAAGATCAAACCCATCGCTTCTGGTAACTATAACTTATAAGCCATGGGACCCTTCTTCTCTATGATCTTGTACGGTCCTACAAATCTAGGAGCAAGTTTTCTCTTTACTCCAAACCATTGTACTTTCTTCATTGGAGTAACCTTCAGATAAATATAGTCACCTATCTCAAACTCAAGTGGTCTCCTTCTCTTATTGGCATAACTCTTCTGGCGTGACTGTGTTGCTTTCATGTTTTGTTGGATAATATAGACCTTTTTCTCAGCCTCGTCAACAAAATCGATCTCGTAAAACCTTCTTTCTCTAGGTTCAACCCAATTCAATGGTGTCCTACATTTCCTGCCATACAATGCTTCAAATGGAGCCATCTTGATACTCTCTTGGTAACTATTGTTGTAAGCGAACTCTACCAAAGGTAACCATGATTCCCATGAACCCTTAGACGATAACACACAAGCTCTAAGTATATCTTCAAGAACAGCATTAACTCACTCTGTCTGCCCATCTGTCTGTGGGTGGTAAGCTGTACTCTGAATCAAGCTAGTACCCAAACCTTTATGAAGATGCTCCTAAAAATGAGCGGTAAACTGTGACCCACGGTCAGACACGATAGTCTTTGGTATACCATGTAATCGGACAATCTCTGCAATATACTTCTCAGCATACTAAGGTGGTCGAAATGTTGTTTTGACTAGTAAAAAGTGAGATGATTTGGTAAGGCAATCTACAATTACCCAAATCGAATCATTCCCCTTTGGTGTGGTGGGGAAACCAGTGATAAAATCCATACTTATATCATCCCATTTCCAATCTGGTACTGACAAAGGTTGCAACATTCCTGCGAGTCTCATGTGAAGAGCTTTCACTCTACAACACATGTCGCAACGAGCAACATACGCTGCAATCTCCTTCTTCATCTTCATCCACCAATAACGAGGTCTCAATTCTTGGTACATTTTGTTACTTCCAGGATGGATAGATAGCTTAGAGTGATGAGCTTTATCCATCAATTTATTCTTGAGCTCTTGATCTTTAGGTACAACCAGACGGTCCTTAAACCATAACACTCCTTGTTCATCCACTCTAAAGTGCTTGGTCGGTTCTTTCTTTATTTTCTCCTTGATATGGAATATTCCCTTATCTATTTTCTGACCCTCAATGATCTTGCTTTCCAAGGTACAACTAACATGGATATTATGCAACACAGCAGGATGCAACAAATTGAACCCATCTTCAAACAATGGTTGCACAACAAGAGAATGTGACTTTCTACTTAAGGCATCTGCCACTACATTTGCCTTTCCCGGATGATAGTGCACATTCAGATTATAATCCTTTATTAGCTCTAACCATCTTCTTTGTCGCATATTCAACTTAGACTGAGTAAATATGTACTTGAGACCCTTATGATCTATAAAGATATTGCACACATTCCCAAGCAAGTAGTGTCTCCAAATCTTTAGAGCATGCACAACAGCCGCAAGCTCTAAATCGTGCATAGGATAGTTAACCTCATGCTTCCTCAACTGACGTGAGGCATAAGTAATGACCATTCCATCTTGCATCAGAACACATCCTAAACCATTCTTTGATGCATCGCAAAACACATCAAACGACTTCTCTATATCCGGTTGCGCCAGAACAGGAGTAGTGGTTAGCAAATTCTGCATGGTACAGAAAGCTGCCTCACACTCCTCTGTCCAAACAAACTTATGATCCTTCTATAGCAAACTTGTCATTGGCTTGGCAATCTTCGAGAAGTCTGGTATAAAATGACGATAGTAGCCGGCTAATCCAAGAAAACTCTGAACCTCATGGACGGTGCTTGGTGCCTTCTAGTCCATAACCTCTTGTACCTTACTAGGATCCACTGAGATTCCATTCTCAGATAACACATGGCCGAGAAAAGGAACTATCTTCAGCCAGAACTCACATTTACTAAACTTAGCATACAGCTGGTGATCTCTGAGTCTAGTCAAGACAATTCTTATATGCTCTTCATGATCCTGTTCATTCTCTGAGTATACTAGAATGTCATCAATGAACACAATCACGAACTTATCCAACTCCAGCATAAAATCCAAATTCATCAGATACATAAAGTATATAGGAGCATTTGTCAAACCAAAGGACATGACAAGATACTCGTACAAACCATATCTGGTGGAGAACACGGTTTTTGGTATATCGTGTGGTCTAATCTTGATCTGATGGTACCCTGATCTCAAATCTATTTTAGAGAACACCTTAGCTTTTGACAATTGATCAAACAAGATATCAATCCAAGGTAGAGGATACTTGTTTTTCATTGTCACCATGTTTAGTGGCTGGTAGTCCACGCACATCCGTAAGGAGTTATCCTTCTTCTTCTTCACGAACAGTGCGGGACATCCCCATTCCAATGAACTTGGACGAATTAAACCCTTAGTCAACAGATCTTGGAGTTGTTTCTTCAACTCGACTAATTCATTTGGAGGCATCTGATAAGGCCTTCTTGAGATCGGTGGTGTTCTAGGGATTAACTCAATGACAAACTCAATATCTCTGTCCGGTGGAAGACCGGGTAACTCATCTGGAAACACGTCTGGAAACTCGCACACTACTGGAATCTTGGCTAGAGGAGTAGTTTGGACTGCATAAGTTGTACTGGTCAGATCTATTCTCCTAGGTATGTTACTTGAAATGTACCTTCTCCAACAGGTTCCTTGAGAGAAATGCTTCTTCCTCCAACATCAATTACTACTTTCATCTTATTCATCTAGTTTATTCCTATAATCCTGGCATAACTATCAAGTTAAGCATATACTGTCTGTCTGCTATACTCAGGGTTACCCCACGGATTATCTAATTAGTTAACAGATCAGCCCCAGCTGAACTGATCCGATAAGCACATTCCAATTCAACTATCTTTTGCTCATACTTTCTTGCAAATGCTTGACTTATGAATGAATGAGATGATCCAGAATCAAACAAAATGACTGTAGGATGATTATTGATAGAAAACATACCAGCTGTCATGGGCTCTCCTTCTAGGATGTCATCAATGGTGGTGTGGTGCACACAAGCTTGGTACTGAGTCTACTACCTCTTGGGATATGGGCAAAACTTTGCAAAGTGCCCAGGTTGATTGTAGTTGAAACACAGTCCTCTTACTTGAGTAGCAGCTCCAAATGAACTACCTTGTCCGATCTTGGCTTGTGGCACTGTCATCTTGAATGGCTTCTGGTTCTTCTGAGGTTGCTGGGCATTCTGATTCCTCCATTGGGGTGGCCTGAACCTTGCACTAGGGGCAGGCAGACGATACACAGAACGATTTGCCATTGGTGCCCTTAGCTGGGACGGACCTGACTCAAAAGCCCTCTTGTGAGTCTTGGATGTAGCATATACATTGTTGTTCTTTTCTTGCTTTAAGCAGTCACTAACAAAGTTATTGAAACCAGTTCTAGTGTTAGTACCCACGTGCTTCATCATCTTGGGATTCAGACGTCTCTTGAAACTAGCGATCTTTTTGGCATCGGTATTCACCATGTCAGAGGCATAGCGACTTAGATTGTTGAATGCATGTAGATACTGGGTCATAGTCTGGTGCATTGGTTTAGTGCTAGAAATTCTCCAAACTTCATTTCGGTCAAACCAGGTGGAATGTAAACTCCACAAAAAGCCTCCGTGAACTCCCTCCAAGTAATGTGGGCATTAGGGGGGAAAAGTGGTGCGGTGGTGCTTCCACCACATTCCTACAGGGCCTTGTAGCTGATGAGCTGCATACTTAGTTTTCAACACTTCTGTCATCCTTAGAACACGAAACTTATCTTCCATGGTGTTTATCCACTCTTCTACATCCAATGGCTCTGCCGCTTCTTTGAAAATTGGTGGTCTGGTGTCCATAAAGTCCTTAAAACTGCTATGCTGATTCGCTTCATGCCCACCTAGGTTTAACCCATGGTAGGTATTGTCAGCAATATGATGCAATGCAGCTTCCATGTTCTGCTGCATGCCCTCCATGTTGCGTTGACTTCCAAGGAACTGTGTGAAGAACTATTTCGTGGTGTACGATGGAGGAGGAGGTGGTGGTGGTGGATCACAGTTTTCATTCCTAGTGGCACTTCCACCTGCCTCAGTCATGTCATACATGGTACGACAAGTGTTCGGTATCTGCATATTTCAGCAACAGTAATTATTAGGCGAAGTTGTAGAAATTGCAGGTGAATGAAAAATTATGTCGTACTAAATTCACTGGAGAGAATAAATTCATACAATAAAATAGGGGCACGATAAGTCATTCTAATTAACACAACATTACTATTTAGATTACTAAAGCGCACACATCGCGTCCAATATAACCAAATCGCCAGCATACATACACTGGACTTTTGACGTTCAGATATCGCCACAAATACATCCAAGTTTTCCAACATTACATCAAGGTCTTAGTCTTTCTACTCATGAGTACATGCCAGACATGTCAACCATGCAAAAGGTCATCGCAAACGAAACCCTAGTAGCTAGCGCAACAACTACTAGCCTACTCATCGTGGTCGCTGTCTAGGTTGGAGATGTCGACATCGTCAGTATCTACATTGTCGTCGTCATCATCAGCTGGTGCCTCAAGCTCTTCTAGATCCTTGTCCTCATCTAGATCCATCTTTGCGGCTCCAGGCAGAACATAAGGGTGGAGCTGGTTATTCAGCTGATGAACCTCCTCATGTAGGTTGTCATTGTACTCTTCTGCATTGGCCAGCTGTTGCTCTAGCTCTACCTGTCGAGCTCTCAGAACATCTTCTGCGGACCAGGCTTCATTCCTCTAGTGGAGCACATGGATCAACATGCGCTCAACGTTCCTATTGGTGGTGGTCAGACACTCAACCTGCTCTCTCAGTGCACGTACGTCTCCCTCATAGGCTCCAATCCTTTGGGTCACCTGATCCCTCTGACGAGTCAACTGAGCCATCTCTGCACTAAGCCTCTCAATCTCGGCATCGTGATCCCTCTAAAGCTGACATCGGTCATCGCGGGCTTGACCAAGAGCACCAGACACATGTCTCAGGCTACCTTCTACTCCATCGAAAGCCTTCATCACTACAAACATGACGCTCATGGTAGGGTTATCACTGTTCTATCCTTCTGCCGCACCAATCTCCAGAGATCTTCCTCTTTCTTGCTGCCATGAGTCAGTGGAGGGGTTGCCCCTTGGAAAGACTCCAACTAAAGTGGCTGCCAACTCCTAAGG
The DNA here is from genome assembly GCF_019320115.1 of Miscanthus floridulus. Taxonomy (NCBI): domain Eukaryota; kingdom Viridiplantae; phylum Streptophyta; class Magnoliopsida; order Poales; family Poaceae; genus Miscanthus; species Miscanthus floridulus. Next base: position 158,020,044 of record NC_089581.1, read on the forward strand.
AAAACGATCCATGATATCCCTTAGTATCTTAAAGGCCACCCTATCAGCTGCTTCTTCAGCAGTCCTGCCAGTTGACTCATAACGCCAACTAGTCCACTTAGAACCGTCACCTCGAGGATGAACAACGGCCTCCATAGTAACCAAGAGACCTTCCCCCAACTGCTCATTTGTCTAGAAGTAGCGGGGCTCCATTCCATCAGGATAGCCTACATAGCTGAGCACTCTCCACAAGAGTGTAGGCATCCCAAACTCTCCAAGAAACGTGTGGCGCTGATGAGTACGTGGAGCAAGCTGATGGCGGGGAGCTCTGCTTCTGGTGGACTTGCGAGCGGTCTGCTTTGTGTGTGCCATCTATAGCAAATTTGTTTTATTACTCACGTGAGAACAAGGTTAAGTTGTCATTTTTATCAAAATGAGATAATCAACTTATAAGGGGAGGAACAATGCCATGAATGATATGTAACAACATGATGCATGCACGTTCCATATGTTCTCACAAACTTAGGAAAAATAATAATTGCTAGCGGCATAGACGGTGGCATACAACGGTCTCTGATAAACGTAGCTAATGCGTACTACACGACAGTGCTATTATGTACCTACAAAAGATCCACTTCAGCCCAAACCCTGACAGTATGAAAAATATGCATGAAAGCAGTAAAGTAATCTACTCGTTCTACATGCATCCCCAGATACACGTACCACGGTAGCAACTACCCGAACCATCGTCCTATCGACGGCATTGTCACCATAGGATGGAATTTCCCCACACATTGGATACCTTCATACAAACACACATATGGCATGTAAATAATCTAGCATCATATACACACTTCCCTAGATTGGCAGTGTATCCGATCATGCTCTCACAACTCTCACTTACTGAGGCATAGAGGCAATGGATCCATTCATTACCACTCAAGTGAATGGCACTCATATAATAGCACGCCGTATGAGCGACGAAATAGAAATATGATGCAAAGAACCCCCAAGTCAGTACTTAAATAAGCCACCTAGAGTCCTTAACTGGGCATAAAGGATATGACCACTGGCACACTCTTAAGTTTTAAATTAGAGGTTGAAACACCTATATACTATAGTTTGCAATTAGTTTTGTAACACAACACCCTTTGTTTTAAATACACACATGAACAGTACTTGCTAAACCTTGCTCTAATGCTAGCTATAACAGAACCAACCAATTATATGAGATTAAGTAAGGAAATCTTTCGCCGAAGCAGATAATTTAGCAAACTTAAGCCCGTATAATCCAGTAGTCCGTGAAACCATGAAGGATTTCAAACCAATCGACATACAAACCAAGATCGTACAAGTTTAGCAAGTATCATCACATGTTACATAAAGTTTGCAATGACAGTTGGATACATCAGAGTTTAGAATATAAAGTTATTACAAACCAAGTTCAATCTGAAATAGTGGAAGTAAATAGTTTTAAAGAGACACACACACTTTTAGTTCAGATACAACGCCAGTAGGTAGTCATCTCCAACAAAAGCATCAAATGAGAGATATGGAGTGACCATTGCCCTTGGTCCTAGTTGTCACCCATCGCTGGGTACAGGCAGTTAATGCAATAGCCGTAGTATATTTGACCATCTGCAACAACAATGGGAACAATGCCCTGAGTACGAGAAGGTACTCAGGTAGACTTACCCGTCTTAAACTAAAATAAAGTGACACCAAGGATTATGCAAGACTTTCTTTAGTGGGCTAGCTGACTTATTTATGAAAAGCATAAGCTATCATGAATAAACCATTTTAAGTACTTTGCATCATCTTTATTATGACCTATCCATCTAGATAAGCACCTGTACTATAGCAATCATTGGATTAACCAATAACATCTAGTTACCAATTTTGATTTAGCATATCCCATACTATCTAGATAACCATTATTGTTCCATCATAATTACTATGATGCCATAGCTCGAGTCAAGTGCTCACTATCCAGGAGCGATGGCGATTCGAATCGATTCCTAACTAGCTGGTGATTTATTCCTCACACAAACCACACTCACCGATCAAGTGAGCTACAGATCACCATTGACACTTTCCAAGTAGCCGTGGGATAACAGCCGGGACCGCACTACCCAGGGACCGCCCGACTGCCAGGATGCACCTTGGGCTCACTCTTCACGTCCCTGTCATACCCCCTTCAGCACCAGTCTGCCAATCTAGGTTTATCCCAGCTCAAATAGTGTCACTAGCTTCACGGTTGAAAGGTACATTATTCGGCCAGCTAAATGTGAGGCATGCGTTCAACATGACAAGAGGGACGAGCAACGATTGGTCCTTAATCAACACAGATGAAACTAACATCACCCTAGAACCCTGTCTGGTTGCCTCCAACTTTTTCCGTCCGGTCTCCAATTATCCATCACACATGGTTAATTCCAGGATTTCATTCTTTCCATAGCTAAATTCTTCTAGTAACCACCTATAATGTAGGTGACCGGATATCACCGATCACTACCGATCTAAGCAAGGCTAAGCAATTATTCGATCCTGACCTAACAGGATAAAAGGTAATAAGGTAGGCAAGGATAGTAATAAATGCATCAACTGTGTTAATCAACTCCGACAACTTAATGCAACAATATATAAACTCATATATATAGAAAGAATTGCTTTTATAAATTAGGAGACTTATAATGCTCTGGGGCTTGCCTTGTTTGAACGAACTAGGTTGATGATCCACGCACTCAGGCAAGTCCTCTTCCGGCTCCTCTTCCTCTAGCACCTCCTATGCCTGAACTTCTTATGGATCTGTTCCGGTATGCTCTTCTTGGACTGCTACTAGCAACTCCTTCTATGACCCTGTATGATGTGGATGTATGAGTGCTAATGCATAGGTGCATCGAAGAGATGACATGTAATGATCATAATGCATGGAATGTCGATGAACATGTTTAACTTTATTGGACATAGTAGAAGTAAAGCTCTTCTATAAGGTAGCCAAAATCATCCAAGAACATGTACTACTATACTACTACTACAACCATTGTACTAACATGCTAAGTCACTATAGCAATCTAAGATGCTTCAAAGATACACCAAAGCAAACATCATTAACTAAACATGCATCAAAGAAGATTATTTTATTTTATTTTAAACTAGGGCTACAACAACAACATATATTTCTGATGCTCATAAAACTCTAAGAAAATTTTAGTAGCATAGTACTACTCTAAGTAGACTACCATAAAAATTTCATGGCATTTGGATAAGTAAAATAGCCTACACAAAAACGACAACCTAGGGTTAATAATTAAGCATGAAAATACTTTGTACTATGAAAAGTGTCAAACAACAAATGTAATATTTTTCCTATGTTCTACACAGTAAATAATCACTGCACAAAAATTATCATACACATGTTTTATACAAATTTTTCTCTCTATATAAAATAACAAAAATCATCAATTAATGGCACTTGAACTACACATCAATATTTCTCTACAGAACATACATGACATATATTTTTCCTACAAAGTACATCTCAAGAATAGATCAAGCAACTTGGAATCATATTTTTCTGATGTATATCCTATTTATTAGACATTTTCTAAGAAATCAGTATTTATTCAATTTAAATAAAGCTACACAGAAAAGTATCACAAATTTGACATGCAAAATTTTTAACAGATAGATCTAGTCATAAGAAACCTAGCAAAACTTATTTCAACAAATTTAGAGCCATTTTGAGCAAGTTATAAATTTCCCAAGCATTTAAATAGAAATCTGAAGATCATTTCTTAAATTCTTTCTGAAAATCCATGTTCAAAACTGCTAGATCCACCCGGATCTCCACCTAGGCTTGCACCCCTATGGCTGACAGTGGCCCCCGCGGGTCAGCCGGCCCCAGTTGCCAGCCTCACGGGATAGGAGAGGCGGCGGACCGCCGAGATCTCACTGACAGCGAGGTCTTAGGCCCGGTGAAGGAGACCGGCGTGCTCCCCACCCTCGTACGAACCCAGCGGTGCTCGTGGCATGGGCCAAAGATCACGAGAAGCCGGCCGCTACCATGCATGGCGGAGCGGCGGCGCGGGTCATCACCGGTGAGGCGTCCTCGGCATTGGCACGGTGAGAGGAGGTGCTTGGGGTACTCGGCGACGCAGTGCAGTGCTTGTGCGCGAGAAAGGAAGGCGGGAGAGGAAGCGAAGTGGGGCTGTCCGCGCGGAGCCAAGCTCCGACGAGGAGGAGCTCACTCCAGCGAGGAATTCTTGGCCGGAGAAGACTTACCACTGCGAACTGACGTGAGCACCGGTTGCGTGAGGTGGAGGTGATGCTCAGGGCAAGACAGAGCTAGCCCTGGCGAACTGGGGCGACCAGAACGGCCAACACCGATGAGGAAGCTGGTGCGGGCAGTGACGGAGGCGAGCGCTGCTGCTGCTACTGTCTGAGTGAGAGAGGCAGGGGGTTCAGAGTGCAGCGCCAGGGTGCGGTCAGCCGAGCCTTGAAGGCAGCGCGGCTGGTCGGGATGGGTAGGCCGGTGGTGCCACGTGGCGAACTCGCCGGTGCATGGCCGCCACGCGGCGTGCGTGCAATAATGCCGGTCAAAGCATGGGCATGGCGAATGTACGGTGGCGCGGAGGCAGGCCGGGCCAGCCAGTGCGGCTGGGCCAAAAAGGAGGCGTCGGCCCATTCAAGGTAAAATGATCTTTTTCAATTTCTTTTTTCTCCCAATTTCATTCAAACGATTTTTTGAACTTTTTTAAGGCAGTTTCAAACTTTGGCCCAAAAATAAAAGTTGCTCAAAAATTTATTCTCTACAACTTTGCTTTTATGACCAAAGTCAAATTCCAAATAGATTTTGAATTACAAAATTAAAATCAATATTAATTCAAAACCCTAATTTTGAAGAATTATTTTTAAAAGCCAAATTTGGCCAAAATTTAAATATAAACTTTGCTCCAAATTGTATCCTTAATATTTATAAGCTATCTTAGTGATCAAACCAAGAAATCATATCACCCAAACATGAGCATGGCATTTCAAATAGTTTAAACATGATGAATTTCAATTTAATTTCAGCACCACATGAAATGACACTTTCTTTCTTTAGAATGGAATGCATAGATGCTGCTTATGCATAATGAAATGATGATTATGCTCATGAGATGGAATGTTAATGCATGCTTAACACCAAGGTGTTACATGCGCTGTACTAGGACTAGGTGGATAGAGTTGTATAAATAGACTACCACCCCAACTCAGTAAAGAGAGTTCAGATTTGCCATCTCTCATACAGGGCTTCAACCAATGCGGGTGTCTTATACTGTGTGTATGCTCTGTTCTCCCTCTTCTTCAACCTCGAGCCATAGTGAGTGGGGATAGACAACACTTGTTCGTGGTCGGCTTAGCTAGTGGGTGCTCAACAACACTAGCGGGTGCTTGGCCAGACTGGTGAGTGGTTCACTCACCTGAGCCGATGATCCTGTGGGCCAACAAAGGAATCTTCCCCAACCCTGTGGAAAAACATCAACATGAGTACCAAAAGGAAACATGGAACAAACCATAATATGCAAAATATACATGAATGTAATTGTAGGAACAGGAAAACATAGAGAAAAGAGGACCTGGCCTAGTATGCTTAAATATATGAAGAAACCAAGTTAGTATTGAGAAAACATTACAGAAAACCTCAAGTCAAGAGGCACCACAACCCATGCAGTGTGACTGTGTGACCATTATATCTGGACAGAAAACTCCTTTCTTTAATTAAAGTTGACAGATAAATGGATTCAACATTGACACAAGAAATATGTTAACCTAGTACATGGCATAGTGGCATGTGCCAATTGGATAGAAAATATCTCAGTATTATTAAGGGTAACACTTTGAAAACTATAGAGCACTACAAATGTCAAAAGCTACAGAAGGAACAACATCAGAATCCAAATTATTGCGAAACCAACAAAATCCTGCAATTGTATGGCATAAAAAATGGCTTATCTCATTATAAATAGCCTATGCAAGAGTAGGTGTCCAATTGGAAATATTCAAGACATACCTGACTGCCTTAGAAGAATCTAATGCAGGAAATTCCATCTCATCCAGAGATTCGTAGTCCACCAATATATTAAAAAATTCAAACTTTAGTAAGAACACGGTTTTTTTGCTACTGAAAGAAAGGTTCATGCCAAGAAAATCCCCATCAAAATCAAAAAGTGGCCTGACTTCGCAAACCTAGCAACAAACAGAAGAAAAGAATTATAGGCAACCCTTTGTTACATTGATAAAAAAATAAAGTGAACAAGAGGTAAGTGGGACATACATCACTTTGTTATCTCAGATACACTTTACTGCATATAATAACAAAAAACATATTAAAATACTCATTTTAAAATGCAGATGTACCTTAGAGATTTTACAAGTGGAAGACATAGGCTTATCTTCGCATATAGGATCATCATTCATAATCCCACCAGTGGCGATTAATTTGCCAGAGACGTCATGGCCTAGAGCTAGTACCTTGCTTTGGGGCTAAAATTTGAACACATCATTGAATCCTATGGTGCGAAGATCAGGAAAATTCTTGACATTGACAGTAGCAGTGTTGTCTTCTAAATCATATTCTCCCAAAAACCTCACGACAACATGGTCTTCATTGCGCACTTCAATCTATGTGATAAAGCAAAACAAGAGTAAACATAGTTCACAATTATCATAACTAAAAATAAAAAAATAATAAAGGATGATTAGCAGCACCAATCTTCAAGTTATCATGCTCTTTCCTTTTATCATTTAAAGCTTTAACCAGGCTTGCTGAAGTCATGAACCTTGTAGCATCTCCATCACAATCTATAGCTACGGCTGAGCATGCAAATAGCACCTTGTGCTCTGTACAAGATCATAATTTATATTAATTATAGTTAGCAATGTTTAATATGTCTAGGAAAGAAGAGTACAACATCACATATAATCACCATCGGCTACAGCAAGTGACACAACACTTTTAGACAAATCTGACGCAACTTCTTCACTTAGCTCACTCCAAACACCTTTATTTTATTCCTGATGCAAGTCACCTTGTTATAGAAACATGATACAACACAAACTATCAGTGGCCAGATAGAGCTGTTAGAAACATGAGCACAAAAGAGGAAGGACCACCAGACCTGAGGCCAATAGCTCAGTTGTCTCTCCTTCATTGCAAATTGTTTTGTTCTTTGTTGAGCTTTTTGTGAGGTAAGTTCATTTATTCTTCTTCGAGCTTCTTGTGAGATGAGTTCTTTCAATCCTCTTTGAGCTTCTTGTGGGAACATCACCACCCCTATTACTTTTTAGCATCTTATAGACACTGAAGCTGGTTTTTTTCCTTTCTAAAGGAAGAGTGCAAATTTTGGGTCAAAACAGTAAAGCGATGCAGTAACGCAAACATAAATCCATTAATCAGAAGGTCAGAAATACATGTTTTATGTCAAGCCTAATGACTCATAACCTAGCATAAGCTTTCCTCCAAGCTCTAATCAACTCTGACAAATGATAAATGTAAAAACAAAAAAAGGGCAAAAGAAAATACGGAGGAGGCGACTGACGCGACGACGGAGATCGAGGTGGCAAAGACGGCGCGTGCCAGGTCAAGGTAGGGGTTGTGCTGGTCGTGACTCGCGAGCCTCACCTCGCCTCGAGCGGAACGGGAAGCGGCGCCGAGCAAGAGGTGCGAGACATGATCGTGCTTTTTTTAGGACAATCAGCTAGGCTTTATTACTCAATAACAATGTTTATAGGAATAATATCATAATAGGGTACACCAAGCCACAAATGACGGTCAGTCCCATATAAAATTGTATGCCTAGCTAGATTGTGTGCTTCAAAATTTGAAGCTCTTCCTTCATAGGCAAAACTACACTTATTGAAGAGTGTAGTTTGGGAATTTATCTTAGCAATGATCGAGCCATAGCTACCCAGAGTTCCTTCACCAATCTCTGAGACAACTGTCTTACAGTCTGAAACAACAAATAATCTCTTCAAAGCAAGATCTTCAGCAAGAGCAAGAGCTTCACGGCAGGCCAAGGCTTCCAAAGTTGTAGGATCTGTGATGCCAACAAAGACCACTACAGAAGCTCCAAGATAAGTACCATCATTGTCTCGGCAGAAGGCTGCTGCTGCCCCTCGATTCTCATTTTTCAACATAGCTGCATCAACATTAATTTTAGATATAGCTCTTGGGGGAGGGATCTAATGAGCTTGCCTTGGTACTGGAACCGCATGAACTGGTGTCCCACTAGGTGTCTTAGCAGTAGATTTTAGGTCCTCCAAATATGAGTTAATGAAACCATGAGTGGATAAAGGACTTTGAAAGATTTCCTCATGGATAGCCTTGCAATGAGCTGTCCATATGGCCCATAAGGTTATCATCAGCCGAGTGAACTGCTCATGAGGTAGAGATTCAATGAGGATGAACATCCAGTTCTTAGCATTTGGTTCTCCGATCGACATCATATGCTCCACCATTATCTCATTCGAGAGTGCCCAGACACTAGCTGCCATGTTGCATTCAACAAGAGAGTGTTTCCATGAATCCGCAACTCCACATAATGAGCAAACACAGGAGCCTGCCATATTTTGGTGCTCCAAAACATATGCAGTGGGCAACGACTACTGAGCAAGTCACCATAGGAAGACCCTAACCTTGGAAGGTACAACCGTTTTCCACAATGAACACCACCCTTTACTACCAGACTTAGTGTTTGATGATCCTGCATTTCCTTCAAAATAATTCTCTCAGTTAATTTTTGTTGTCACCATCATCCTATAGGTTGATTTAACTGTGAAGAGCCCCTTACGATCAAAATGCCAAGACCAGAAATCAGGTTGTCTGCGAGTGCACAAAGGTATGCTCAAAATAGTCAAAACATCCATTGGGAGAAAGAACTCTTGAATCAGCTCCTCTTTCCATGTCGCTGTAGTTTCATCAATAAGCTCACTAACAAGCCATGGAGGATTAACCTTTAGAGAAATTATAGGCTTCATATTACAATCATGTGGCAGCTAGTTATCATCCCAAATTTTGGTTGTTCTACCATCATCGATGCGGCGTATAAGACCCTGGGTCAAGACATCCCTACCAGCCAGAACTGAATGCCAAATTTGAGATGGATGGGTCCCTAGTTTGGCTTCCAAGATTGAAGTGTTGGGAAAGTATATGGTCTTGAGTAGGCGGGCACTTAAAGAGGTAGGGTTTTGCAAGATCCTCCACGACTGTCTTGCCAACAAACACAAGTTGAAAATCTCAATGTCCCAAAAACCAAGACCACCAATGTGTTTCGGTCTGGTCATCACTTCCCAAGATACCCAGCTCACTTTGTGCTGCCCTTGTTTGCTACCCCACTAGAAATTGTCTGATTAGAGAGTTGATGTGGTTGCATAAACCTCACGAAAGTTTGAAGCATGCCATTGAGTAGATCGGTATAACTTGTGCAATTGATTTTATTAGTACCTCTTTACCACCAGCTGAAAGGATCGTCTCAAGCCATCCTTTGATCTTGCTGTTGACACCATTTTTTGCACGTGTTAAAATGTTCGGAGTGGACTAATCGGCAAGGGGAAAGTTACTGTATACTTTGATAGCTGATGAAAGCCAGCTTGTAAAGATGGTTGCTGATAGCTGGTGATGCCGATAAAGGGAGGTTTGAAGACTACTGCCGATGAAACAGGGAGTATGCCGATGAAGGGAGATTTGAGGACTACTGCCGATGAGACAAGGAGTATGCTGATGGGGGAGGACTTAAAGACTATTGCCGATGAGACAGGGGGTATGCTGATGGGAGGAAGGACAGTGAGATTTCCATCGTAATTAAGGCGGACAGGGAAATAGATAGAAGTTGATTTCTTTTTCTATATTTGTTAGAGTATGATTCATGTAAGAGTCACGTGTTTCCTTAGATATGGGCTTGGTGTCCTAGTTGTGTTTGGTTGTGTTTCTTTAGATCAGGGTATAAATATGGAGTGAGGGGCAATGTAAAAGGGAATCAATATCAAAAATCAATTTTTACTCCTATTTGCATCTACTTACTTTTCGGCGACTTCGTCAATTTGCATTATTTTCTCTTTATGAGTTCTCATTGATTCGGTGAGCTGCATCGCTTCAGTGCGACCTTCGGTGATCCTCGAGTTCCGCGTGAGTACCTCTTGGCCGTGACTTCCGGGCGCATCGCTGTTGTCAGGACCAAAGTGCTCGTATCTTCATCCTTGTCGATTAACAGGTCAAATCGACTGGCATGCTTTGGATATCGATTTGGGTATTAGCCCTTTGTGTTTGCAGATCCACTTTTGCATCAACACATCTTTTGGCATGCCCGGTGGGACCAATCAATCCGATCAATATGTTCAATTCCGAGATGGATGCGGGGAACATTATCACGGTATCAGAAGAAGATCTTATGGAAGAACAGAGGCAGGCTATGGAAAATGCCATAGAAGAATACAGGCAGCTTTGTCTGAAATCGTTTAGCCTGAACAAGAGTGGACAAGTTATCCAGAAGCAAGATTTGCCATTGCCTCGGCAGGTTACCTTTGATTCCAACCCTGGTAAACTTCAAGAGATGGTTAATTCTGCAGTAAATCATGCTTTGATTAATCATTCCAATGTGTTGTCCAATACTGTTCATAATGCTATGGTTCGAACTCTCAAAGAAGGACAAGCGTCACCGCATTATGTTGGGCCTGCCTATCACCAACTAGAGCCAACATCTGTCAATACTCCATCGGCTCCCTCGGCCATTGTGGGTACAGAAGTTACTTCTTCTCCAGTATCGGCAGGCTTACCTAATATTCAATCTACACCAGTACGATCAGATCCGGTACTACTAGGAGGACGAATTCAGCTTAGTACAGATCTATCGGCATCAGCTATGTCAGGCCCTGTGTCTCAGAATAGCTAGATTCCTACTAATTGGTGGGGATATGGTATGCCTCCGGAGTCATCTGCTTTCAATCCTGGATTACCTCAAATGTTTGACGCAGTAGGTAAAGCTCCTATACCATCGGCTATTTTGCCGATGGCCCAAGTGCCTCAATATGCTACAACAACTACTGTGCAACCAACTCCAGGGGGTTTCCAGATGCCTACGGTTCAAACGCCCAGTTCAAATCCATCGGCAAGTTTACTGCCGATGCAGCAGAAAGCCCCTGTTATGAGTCAAACTGGGGTTCAGTTTATGCCTCAAGCTGGTTATAATTATCCAACAATATCAGCAAATTACCAGCCATCGATGAGTTTTGTACTGATGGGTTCTAATAATGGTTGGTCAGGACAGTTACCTGTTCAACACACAGTTCAGCAAAATCAATAGATTGCAGGGATTCAACAAGGTTATATGCAAGCTGGTGTTCAGAATCAAGCATCGGCAGCTCAGCCGATGAATCCTTTCCAACAGGTTAATGGACCACAAGTAACGGCAAATATACCGATTGCTGGAGATCGTGGGCCACAAAGATATGTGGAAGGATATCAGCAGGTACCTCCTATAGAAATTCAGCCAGTTCGTTAGCAGGAAGCTGATGCTTTTTGGGCCGATAGAATAGCAGAAATTATGAAGGATCAGTTTGGGATAAAACCCAAGGTCAATACTTATTCTTATCGGACTCCATATCCTCCTGCATATGATTTAATTCCTCTACCAAATCGGTACAAGGTACCAGATTTCACTAAATTCTCCAGGTAGGATGATACATCAACAATGGAACACGTCAATCGCTTCATTATTCAATGTGGAGAGGCAGCTAGCAGAGATGAATTAAGAGTTCAATTATTTTCATCATCTTTGTCTGGATCAGCATTTACGTGGTTCATTTCATTACCACCAAATTCTATTATTACCTGGGCTGATCTAGAAAAACAATTTCATAAGTATTTTTTTGCTGGAATCCATGAAAAGAAGCTTACCGATTTAGTAAAATTGAGACAGCGCAATGATGAATCGGTAGAGAGCTTTGTGCAAAGATTACGAGATGTAAAAAATAAGTGCTACAGTCTGGTGCTGGATGATCGGCAGCTTGCCGATCTGGCTTTCCAAGGGTTATTGCCACATCTTAAAGACAGATATGCTTCTCAGGAATTTGAAAGCCTCAGTTATCTTGTGCAAAGGATCTCCGATCAAGATACTAGGGTTTTTGAACCTAAAAAGAATTGGAGTAAAAAGGTATCATTTGTTGAAGAAGTAGGAGATTCTGATTCTGATGAAGAACCAGTTATCGGCTTAGCTGAGTGGGTTAAGAATAAAAAGCCAATATCTTGTCCCTTTGGTAAAAAAGAGCCAGAAAAGTTTACCTTTGATATCACCAAGGCTGACAAAATATTTGATCTTCTGCTTCAAGAGGGTCAAATTAAGCTGTCACCTAATCATGTGATCCCATCAGCAGAAGAGTTGAAGAAGATCTTGTACTGCAAATGGCACAATGCAACTTCACATAGTACAAATGAATGCAAGGTATTCAGGCAACAGTTACAATCGGCTATTGAATCTGGGAGAATTAAGTTTGGTATTTCTAATGCCCAAAGGCCGATGAAAATTGATCAACACCCCTTTCCAGCAAATACATTGGAGGCCAAAGGGAAGACCAAGGTATTGACGTCCGAGGCTGCTGAGAAAAGCGCATCAGTGGATCCCCAACATCGGATAACTACCGATGATGCAAGAAGTAAGGGATTGCTGGGAGAAAGCAGTAGTTCCAAAAAACCTCCTCGACCTGGCATTGTGATTACTCATCGAAGGCAGCAGGAGGGTTGGCGTCAGCGTAATGATCGATATCGACAACAGCAAGAAGAAAAACGTCGGGAAGAATGGCATCGGCATAAAGATCATTGGAGGTGCCCGTTTTTTATCCATTGCTGGGAAGAAGGTATTAAATTGCCAACTGTTGAAAATTGCCCTGAGTGCAATGGTTATTATGGGGTCAATCGGTCAGAAAGAAGATTTCAGCCTAGCAATCGGGGTTTATTTATCAATGAGCCGATTAGAAGCAGAGCATCAGTACATGATCGGCTAGGGAGCAGACTTAGTGTACATGAAAGGCTTGGTAAACGCGCTGGATGTTTTCCGAGGAATCAAGAGGAGCTTAAAGAAATAGCAAATGCAAGAGTTCCTAATGAGGAAATATTCTACAGGGACCCTAATATACGCCGTGTGGAATCGACTAGGACCTGTTATCAGCCGGTTTGGAAAACCAAATTTCCTCGATGGTGCCCGGAGGGTCTAACAAAAACACAGAGAAGGAGGATGCAACGTGAGCGTCAGGAGGATTTATACCAAGAGGAAAATTTGAGAAGTCCGGTCATCAGCAGTGGCAGGTAAAACACAAAAATAAGGGTCCATCGGCAGATGTTAATATGGTATTCATGTTGTCGATGGAATTTTTGGCACTATCTGATAATGAGGAAGAAGTTGTTCTCTCTGATCAAGTAGCTCAGTTGACACTAGATCCAATGATGGCTGTTTTTGAAAAACCTACCGATGACGAGAGACAGCATCTTAAGGCTTTGTTTGTGAAGGGCAGAGTTGATGGGCAGCCTGTGTCTAAGGTACTTATTGATGGAGGGGCTGCGATTAATATTATGCCTTATGTGATGTATCGGAAACTTGGTAAGGGAGATCAAGACTTGACCAAAACCGATATGATGCTGAAAGATTTTGAAGGCAATGTGTCGCTGGCTAAAGGGGCAGTATGCGTAGAATTGACCATCGGCAGCAAAACCTTACCGACGACGTTCTTTGTTATTAACGGCAAGGGTGCATATAATCTACTTCTAGGGAGGGATTGGATTCATGCTAATTGTTATGTTCCTTCTACAATGCATCAATGCCTCATACAGTGGATTGGGGATAAGATTGAGGTTGTCCCTGGTGATTCTTCTTATATCATCGCATCGGCAGAATCAGATACTTATGAGCGAACTAAATGCATATCAGGAGAAGTTTGGGAAAAAGAGTTCCTTAGAGTTGCTGACTATGAAATTCCACCGATCCAAGCAGTCGGTTCTGAAGAAGAATTTTAATGGATAGGTTTGCCGATGATGGAAAATTAGGTCAAGGGTTCACATCGGCAGATGATTTAGTTGAAGTAGATATCGGTAATGGCGATAGGCCAAGACCTACTTTTATTAGTGCTAAGTTAGATTCCAAGTGTAAGCAGCAAATAATTGATGTGTTAAAGGAGTATAAAGATTGTTTTGCTTGGGATTATACTGAGATGCCTAGATTAGACCGATCGGTAGTTGAACATCGGTTACCTATCAAATCTGGATTTTGGCCACATCAGCAGCCAGCGCGCCGATGCAACCCTACTATACTTCCTGATATTAAGGCCGAAATAACTAAATTAATTGAGGCAAAGTTTATTCGGCAGTGTCGATATGCAGAGTGGATCTCTAACGTAGTTCCTGTTTATAAGAAAAATGGAAAACTTCGTGTTTGTATTGACTTCAGGAATCTCAACAAAGCCAGACCGATGGATGGCTATCCAATGCCGATTGCTGATTTATTGATTGATGCTGCAGCCGGACATCAGATTATCAGCTTTATGGATGGTAATGCAGGCTACAATCAAATATTCATGGCTGAAGAAGATATTCCTAAGACTGCTTTCAGATGTCCAGGTCATGTAGGGTTGTTTGAGTGGGTAGTCATGACGTTTGGCTTGAAAAATGCCGGTGCTACTTATCAGAGAGCTATGAACTTTATTTTTCATGAATACATCGGCATATTAGTGGAAATCTACATTGATGATGTGGTGATTAAATCTGGAGATATCACAAAACATCTAGCCGATCTGCGAAAGATACTGGAGTGTACAAGGAAGCATGGATTGAAGATGAATCCTAATAAATGTGCATTTGGCGTATCGGCAGGTCAATTCTTGGGTTTTATGGTGCATCAGCGGGGCATCGAAATCAGTAGGAAGTCTATTGATGTAATTAACAAGGTGGTTGCTCCTGCTAATAAGACTGAATTACAATCTTTGATCGGTAAGATTAATTTCATTAGAAGATTCATATCTAATTTGTCGGGTAAGATCAAGGCTTTCAGTCCGTTACTTAAATTAAAAGCCGATCAGGAATTTGTATGGGGAGCTGAGCAGCAGTTAGCCCTCGATGAAATTAAGAAATATTTAACAAATCCTCCAGTGCTAGTTCCACCTCAACATGGGAAGCCTTTCAGGTTATATTTATCAACTGATGATACAGTTATCGGTTCAGCTCTTATTCAAAAATTTGAAGGGAAAGAACGTGTTATTTATTATTTGAGCAGAAGACTAGTGGATGCTGAGACGAGGTATTCGGCCATCGAAAAATTATGTCTATGTTTATACTTTTCGTGTGTCAAATTAAGGCATTATTTGTTATCTACCGAATGTACGGTTATATGCAAAGACGATGTAGTCAAGTATATGTTGTCGATGCCGATATTAAGTGGTAGAATCGGCAAGTGGATTTTAGCATTATCAGAATTTGAACTACGTTATGAATCAACTAAGGCAGTTAAAGGGCAAGTGATGGCTGATTTGGTCACTCAGCATTATGAATCAGTGGACTCTTTGGAAGTTGCTCCCTGGACACTTTTCTTCGATGGGTCCACATGTGGTGAAGGAGCAGGTATCGGCATTGTGTTAATTTCACCTCAAGGAAGGAAGTATGAGTTTTCATTGCCGATTGTTGCTACGTCGACGAATAATCAGGCTGAATACCAAGCCTTGGTAAAAGGGTTAGAATTACTGAAGGAGATACGTGCCGATACTGTTGAAATCTTTGGTGATTCTATGCTAGTTATAAATCAATTGGCTGGACTTTATGAATGCCGAAGTGAAGCTTTAATTTCGTATTATGAAAAATGTGTGCAATTGTTGAAAGAAATTAGGGATTTCTGTCTTGAACATATCCCTCGATTGCATAATGAGGAAGCTAATCGACTAGCTCAGCATGCTTCAGGGTATCAACTTATTCAGGAAGTGCTAACATCGGCAGTTAATACCGATGACTGGAGAAAGGAGATTGTCGATTATTTAAAGGATCCATATAAAAAGGTTGAAAGACGTGTAAGGTTCCAAGCTACCAAGTATGTGCTCCTCGATGATGAATTATATTATCGAACTATAGATGGAGTTTTACTCAGATGTGTTGGTAGTGATGAATCGAAAACTTTAATGGGTGAAATTCATGAAGGAGTGTGTGGTGCATATCAATCGGCTTTCAAGATGAAGTGGATGATCAGAAGGAATGGATACTATTGGCCGACTATTCTTGAAGATTGTTTTAAATATTTTAAAGGATGTCAGGGATGTCAAAAGTTTGGTAATATTCAAAGAGCGCCTGCATCAGCTATGAACCCTATAATCAAACCGTGGCCGTTCCGGGGATGGGCTATTGATCTCATTGGTCAGATTTATCCGCCATCAAGTAAGGGACATAAATTTATTCTGGTTGCTACCGATTATTTCACAAAATGGGTTGAGGCAATTCCTTTGAAAAAGGTGACATCAGTTAATATGATTGATTTTGTGAAAGAGCATATTGTTTACCGATTTGGTATTCCTTAGACTATCACTACCGATCAGGGCACTATGTTTATGTCAGGAGAATTTGATGAGTTTGCTGTAAGTATGGGAATTAAAGTTTTAAATTCTTCTCCATATTATGCTCAAGCTAATGGTCAAGCTGAGGCTTCTAACAAAGGGATCATCAAACTCATTAAGCGCAAAATTGAAGAAAATCCTAGGAGGTGGCATACAGTATTAAATGAAGCCTTATGGTCATATCGGATGTCATGTCATGGTGCAACCAAAGTAACGCCTTATCAGTTAGTATATGGACACGATGCAGTATTGCCTTGGGAAATTAAAGTTGGCTCTAGGTGAATATGTTCTCAAGATCAGCTGACAGCCGATGATTATAATACTCTTATGAAGGATGAGTTGGAAGATGTGGCGGGTCATCGGTTAAGGGCTTTAGTTAGCATCGAAGAAAATAAGAAAAGAGTAGCCAGATGGTATGACAAGAAGGTGAAGATAAAGGAGTTTGCCGATGGAGATCTGGTCTGGAAATTGGTTTTACCGATTGGGACCAAAAGTTCAAAATTTGGAAAGTGGTCTCCTAATTAGGAAGGTCCATATCGGATAAATCAGTCTGTTCCTGGTAACGCATATATTCTAGAAACCCTCGAAGGGGTTGTGTTTCCTAGAGCATTA
Organism: Miscanthus floridulus; assembly: GCF_019320115.1. NCBI lineage: Eukaryota > Viridiplantae > Streptophyta > Magnoliopsida > Poales > Poaceae > Miscanthus > Miscanthus floridulus. Next base: position 158,037,252 of record NC_089581.1, read on the forward strand.
AATGGAAAATATTTAAAGAAATATTACCCTAGTATGTGGATGGATGCATAAAAGTATAAGTGCCGATAACAGTCCTATTGGCTGGAATTACTCAAGGATGTCAATGTCTCGTAAAGTGCCGATACAATAAACAAGATTACAAGTTCAACAAGGATTGGATAGCTAATATCGCACGCAGGCGAATTTGCTCGGCTTCCTCCATTTCTTTGATATCGTCATCGACGGTACCCTCCATGGGCTTGAGTTTTTTCTTCATGGCCAAAGCTTTGCGAGCCTGGATATCTCTTTCATGCTGAAGGGTTTTGATGGCGTTGGGTAGCTGGCTTTCTTCTTGTTGAGCACGAGTTAAAGCTGCCTCGATTTCCTTCAATTCAGCCAATAGAGCCATCTTCCTTGCTGATAAATCCAAGATTTTCTGCTTAAGTTCAGCACCCGAAGTCTGCAAGTTGCCGATGCCCTTGTGCTTCTCATCGGCAAGTTGTTTCAGTTGTAGCATCTCTTCCTTGATTTGAGCCTGAGCTGCTCTATCGGCAATACGTTGGGCAGCCCATTGATATTGTAATTGGCGACTCTCTAAATGGGCTGCTGGGAAGAGTACTTCTTCAATATCGGCAGGGACCTGGCCACGGATTGTTTTGAAAATTGCCTTTGCAGGGTCCGAGTCATCTACCAGTTGGGCGGTATCCTGCTGTAGCAAGTTCAGGAGAGCTTCCAACCTGGACTTAGTTTCTGCCGATATTGTTCCCAGTACAAGGGAAGAACTTGTTTCCTCTCCATCATCGTCAGAGATGTCAATAGCGAAGGAGAATAGGCTGTTTGGGGAGTCTTGTTCCTGAGAAAAAGAAAAGGAGATCGGTTAAGGATAAGTATGAATATTGTAAATCAGCTAGGTTAATCGGTTTACCTGTTTCAAGGCAATTTCCTGTGCTTGACTGGAAGAAACAACCTGGAGTGTGTCGTGTGAGGGATCGGTTAAGCTTGCTGATGGGATGTCCTCTGTGACTTCATCAGTGGTTGGCTCTTGAGGTATGATGACCGATGACATTGGGGCAGATGTAGGGATCGGCATGGACCTTTGTCGTTTTGACTGTCTCGGCATCTGTTAAAGCTTTGCGCTTTGCTTGGGCATCGGCAACGATTGGCTGGGGGGCATCGGCACTTGTTGGTTGTGAAGCTTGGACGTCTGGTACGCTTGCCGATGTACCCAATTGTTGCTGCAAGACAGGTGTAAGGTATGATATTTAACGGATAAAATGAGAAGTCAAGAGAATACCTCTGAAGGTTTATCAAAAGAAGTGGTGCTTGATATCGGAGGAATTGCCGATGACGATCCAGTGGCAGCTCTGACCCCCTGGTGATTAATGTTAATACAGTTTGTAATCGGTATAAGTGGAAATAAACTAGGTCGTTACCTTGAATGCCTTGACCAAGGTTGTAGCAGCAGCTGATGGAGTGGCCCTAGCTGTAGCCAATCTGGACTTAGAGGTGATGGTCTTGGTATGGATCTTCTGGTGGGTCAAAGCAGTTAAGGTGGGGGCGTTGTAGCCGATTGGTGATATCGGGGAAATAGGCTGAAGATCAAAGGGTTTCCCACTTTTGCTCACCGATGGTGCTGGGTTGTTAACCTGTCATGCGAGAGTCAGTTACTGATATATGTAGGGAAAAAGCAACAAGGAGTTAAAAGAAACTTACTGCGTCGTCAAGGATGGCATATTCAGGGTCGATCATGTGCCGATATGTGTGAGCAGAAGTTGCAAACAGTTGTTCCTTCCACTCTCGCCACCATTGCTTGTATGACTCGGTGATGAAGGATACTGGCGTCTAGGTGGATATATCAACATCTGTGATATCGGCATCGGGGGAGAGTTGTACCACCTTATTCCAATCTGTTCCACAGGTGATTGTTTCCCTGGGTTTGATCACATCGGCAAAGCAAAGTTTGATTGGCAGTTGCCCAAAAGCCAATTGACGGGATACTGCCGATGGGTTGTAAAATTCATATGAAATGTTGGTGTTTTTCCCGCTACCAAATGTATTCACTGGAATTGCCCTGGGAGTAATGATGGCCATCATGAGTTCCTTATCCTGATTCAGGGTGTCATCGGCAAAGTTGAAAAGAAGTGGAAATCTGTTGTCCTCGTCAATATAAGGTATCCAGGCCCTATGATCACGAGAAAGACCATTGTAGAAGTTTTGGAAGAATCTGCCGATCTGGTCTTCATTGGCCTCTGTTCTGGGAAGGACAATTATGGCTTCACCAAAATTAAGGGGTGAGCGTGTTGCCGATTCATCATCCCCAAGCACATGGTCTTCAGTAATTTCTCGTGGGAATTGTTGGGCAAAAAAGTCCCATTGCAAGCGTTTGTGCATATGGGCATTCAGCCACATGTTGATAAACCACCACGGACCTCCTAGGTTGCCGATGGGTTCGCCAAGCAGAAGTTTCTGAGACACTTGATGAAGAAGATGATAAGTGGAGCTCAGAAGGTATCGGCCAAGAGGAAACCTTACGCCATTAGCCAAAAGTTCAGCTGCGAGGAGGAAGGCATTGGTTGGTCCTACTGATCGACCACAGAAAATAAATTTTTCTAACCACATATTCAAGAATGTGGCATGTTCTCTCTGGTTAAGTGTCCCAGTCTTCTGGTATTCTTGAATGTATCCCGTCCAACCGCCGATGTTGCGGGTATTCACCCTATATTCAGATTTTCTACCATAAATGGAGCCTTCATCGGCAGTTGAAATATCCAAGCCAGTGAGCATGTGGACATCGGCAAGTGTAGGAGTAGCTGGGCCATGTCCAAACATAAAAGTGTTTGTTGTGTCTGACCAGAAGTAAGCAGCTGCAATCATCATCGATTCATTCTTCTGCATATCGGCAATGGATAGCCTAATGCATTGGTCTAATTTCCATTCAGCCCAGTATACTTGCATCGATCTATTAACCCTTAAGTACCAATCTTTCCACCCTTTGGTGGTTTTGGGCCAAGATCGGAATGTGTCTTTCCATAAATTCAGAGAGAAATTTTGGGCTCTAAAGGGGATTCTGTTAACCTCTGCATTAATCAGATCGGTTGGATCTGGGTTGCCCATTGGTCCTAGGCATTGGACATGCGGCTGGTCGGTTGGGATAACTAATTTGTTGCGCAGTTCCTAAGTTTGAAAGATCCGGAGAACAAAAGAAAGGAAAAATCACCAACTGTATGGATTTGCAAAAACTAGGGGAATCAAAGTAAAGGTAATGGAAGAGGAGCGAACCGCGGGGACGTCGAAGTTGATTGCCATTATCTTGAAGAAGATGAAGGCACGAACCGAAGACTTGAGGTAACGCTGGAGAAGGGTTCTTGTTGGTTGAGGTCGTGTAGTGGTTCGTCGGAGTCGCCGCCGGAAAGAGAAATGTCAAAGATTGGAGTATGAGGGTAGAAGACAAGTGTTCCGGAGGAGTCTATTTATAAGCCGCTTGGAGTAGGGGTATTTTGGACTTATCTCTATGCCGCGCGCATGTAGGTCGAAGTGGTTCAGATAGATATGGTAACTGTTTGTACGATGATCAGGGGATTGTACAGATGGGTTGATGGCAAGTAATCATGACTTGAGAGAAATATCGGTACAGGATATTTTAATTCTGAAAATGACAGCATTATCATGTTAAGATCTTGCCGATGGGCTATTGTTTCGGTATCTTAACCATAATTAAGGCAAGAGTGGTTGGCGATTGTGCGATATTTGCTGAAGTGCGTGAATCAGGATTAGATTTGATTGGATTTGATAACATATCAGGTTTTGGCTTGGAGAATAAGTTACGGTAATCTGGAGTAAATTTCGGAGCATTGATGGTTTTATACTCCGAAATTGGGGGGCATGTGTTGACACCGTTTTTTGCACGTGTTAAAATGTTCGGAGTGGACTAATCGGCAAGGGGAAAGTTACTGTATACTTTGATAGCCGATGAAAGCCAGCTTGTAAAGATGGTTGCCGATAGCTGGTGATGCCGATAAAGGGAGGTTTGAAGACTACTGCCGATGAAACAGGGAGTATGCCGATGAAGGGAGATTTGAGGACTACTGCCGATGAGACAAGGAGTATGCTGATGGGGGAGGACTTGAAGACTATTGCCGATGAGACAGGGGGTATGCCGATGGGAGGAAGGACAGTGAGATTTCCATCGTAATTAAGGCGGACAGGGAAATAGATAGGAGTTGATTTCTTTTTCTATATTTGTTAGAGTATGATTCATGTAAGAGTCACGTGTTTCCTTAGATATGGGCTTGGTGTCCTAGTTGTGTTTGGTTGTGTTTCTTTAGATCAGGGTATAAATATGGAGTGAGGGGCAATGTAAAAGGGAATCAATATCAAAAACCAATTTTTACTCCTATTTGCATCTACTTACTTTTCGGCGACTTCGTCAATTTGCATTATTTTCTCTTTACGAGTTCTCATTGATTCGGCGAGCTGCATCGCTTCAGTGCGACCTTCGGCGATCCTCGAGTTCCGCGTGAGTACCTCTTGGCCATGACTTCCGGGCGCATCGCTGTTGTCAGGACCAAAGTGCTCGTATCTTCATCCTTGTCGATTAACAGGTCAAATCGACTGGCACGCTTTGGATATCGATTTGGGTATTAGCCCTTTGTGTTTGCAGATCCACTTTTGCATCAACACTTGCTCCACACGCGGTCTCTCAAGAATTTAAATGTTCCATTAAACGAGTTGCCAACATCCGTGGGCATGCCCAAATAGCGCTCATTCAAGGACTCACTGTCAACATGAAGGATACCTTTAACAGTGTCACGTGTAGCTTGAGGACAACCCTTGGTAAAAAAATATAGAAGATTTCTCCCTATTGATCCGCTGCCCAGATGCCTGGCAGTAGACCTCCAAAAAATTAGACAATTCTTCTGCTCCCTCTCTACTCCCTTTGAAGAACAGCACGCTATCATCCGCGAATAACAAGTAGTTTACCGGCGGAGCCGCTGGCGCCACTTTGATTCCTTCGAGGTGCGATGACTCGTCATTATCCTTTAAAAGGCACGAAAGGCCCTCCGCTGCTAAAAAGAAAAGATAGGGTGAGATAGGATCACCTTGTCTTATACCTCTTGTAGGTTTGAAACTCTCCAGTTTGTTTCCATTAAAAAGAACTAAGAAAGATACAGATCTAACCATTCCCATTACTACCAAGATCCATTGTTGGGCAAAACCCAACTTAGCCATGATAGCTTCCAAATATTTCCATTCCACACGGTCATAGGCTTTCATCATATCAAGCTTGAGAGCGCAAAAGTCATTCCTCTTTGACCTATTCCTTTTCATAAAATGTAGGCATTCATATGCTGAAATTATATTACCAGTGATGAGCCTCCTAGAGACAAAGGCCGATTGCTCTTCAGAAATAATTTCAGGGAGAATCAACTTGAGGCGATTAGCTAGAACTTTAGAAGTGATCTTATAAAAAACATTGCATAAACTGATAGGTCTGAACTGAGAAAGCAAAGTAGGTCTTTTCACCTTCAGAATTAGTACCAATATTGTATCATTTATACTTTCTACAGACTCTTTGCCTTGAACAATGCTCAGAACCGCTTGTGTGACATCATCTCCACATGCATCCCAATGTTTCTAAAAGAAAGATGCAGGAAAACCATCGGGGCTGGGCGCTTTCAAAGGGAACATCTGAAATAGCGCCTTCTTCACCTCTTCTGGCTCGAATTCCGCCGTCAGGATTCCATTCATTGCTGGCATGACCTTCCTAGGGACATGGTTTAGAACATGGTCCATCCCTTGTACCCCCTCGGATGTGTAGAGGTTTTTATAAAAGTCATCCACCATGTTTTGCATCTCAACTCTATCATCAGTAGCTTGGCCATCTTGCCTAGTCAAAGTTCTGACAATGTTTTTTCCTCCTCCGCATGCTAGCCCTCTGATGGAAATATATTGAGTTTTTGTCCCCCTCCGAAAGCCACTGAACTCAGTGATCTTTGCCTCCACATAATCTCTTCTCTATGACATAATTCAACCAGCTTGTCATTTACATTAATTTCAAAAGGCTAGGGCCCACACGCCCTGGTAGGTTCTGAAGCCGATCAAGCTCATTTTTAAGTTTTTTAATTTCCTTCTTGACATTGCCAAACGTGTCAACTCCCCATTTACCAAGTTCATCCGATAAAGCACCCAATTTTCTTTTAACATCTACAACAGTTGTGGCTGCCACAGTCTGCCAGCATGTTGCAACGGTAGGCTTTAGCTCTGGGTGCCTGTCCCACATGGCTTCGTAATGGAACTGGCGGCGTGCACCATTTTGTTCTAACTCATCATCAGTTAATTTCAGCAGTAACCCACGATGATCAAACGTTGCTGCATTGATATGGCACACATTTGCCAATGGAAACTACGCGCTCCATTCAGCTGAACCAAGGGCTTGATCCAGTCTGACTCGAGTATAAGTACCCCTGCCACCTTCTTCTCCTAGGTCCAGAAGCTACCAATATAACCGAGGTTAATGAGGCTGCATACATCGACCATGTCACGAAATCCCTACATCTGCGATAGCGTGCGGTGTCCCACTCCAAGGTTCTCCTCGGGTCGCAATACTTCATTGAAATCTCCTAGGCAAAGCCAAGGTAAGGTGCTAGTACCACATATGTTCTTTAGAGTATCCCAAGTTTGAGATCTCAGGTTAGTCTGGGCCTCCCCATAAACTGTTGTGATTCTCCAAGGTAATCATCGATACCCATAACTGTAGCATCAATGTGATACTTAGAATGACCCAAAATATTGATATCCAGATTATTATTCCAGAAAATACAAAGACCACCACTCCTTCCTTCACTACCACCCGCAAAGGCTCTATCAAAACCCAGCGTACCAGCCAGAGCTTCCACATGAATTTTGCTAATTTGAGTCTCAAGAATACAATAGAAGGGGCAAACTTTGTGATAAAATCATGGAGCTCTCTGACTATCGAGGCATTGCCCACTCCTCGACAGTTCAAGCTGAATAGACTCATTGGGACGGGCGGCGCTCCTCACGGGAGCTCGCCAAGTTTGAGTTAGAAATATCATCAGCTGCTGAACCAGTTCCCATTTTTGGCCTCTTCGTGTCACGTACCAGGTTGGGGCTCGGAGGTGCATTAGGGTTAATAGCCAGCGGCTCAAATTGGTTAACCATAGCATTAACTTTGCTCGTGTTTTCGGCTGGAACAATAGCATTAGCAGACTTGTTGCCCTGCTAGACTGGTGGTGGGTCTGCTCCTCCGTGTACTGAGCCCCTCTTTCTGCTCCTATCAGGTGCATCCATATCCTCATTTGGTTCCTCCTTCCTATCATGTTCTGACTCTTGATGCACACCACCTCCACGTCCAGCGTTAAAGCCTGTCCTACCACCGCCTTGAGAGCCGCCCCTACCATGGTTTGATCTGTTCCCAGGACGCATACTCCAAATCGCTCTTAGGTCCTTGAACACTAGGGCTGATGGAGGACGGAGCCCATCACCATGCTCCTTAAACTCATGGCCAAGGTGGCCACAAACTTGACACCAGTTTGGTAATTTTTCATATTTCACCAAGAACAGCTCCCTTCTATTATTCCTCGCCAAGGAGACAATGCTTTTCAGTGGCTTCCTGACATCCAAACTAATTTTAACACGGTAGAAGTTGCCTTCATGCCCAAAAGAAGCACTCTCCGAGGTTTTGAACTTCCCAACTTTCGAGGCCAAGGATTTAACCATTGGAGCATAGCCGACAGGGAGGTCGTGAATCTATATCCATATATCAATATTGGCAAGCTCTATGGACGAAGGTCTGGTGAATCCGTCATAGGGGGCCATCAGCACCGGATTCCCCCTAAATGTCCATGGTCCTCCTTTAGTGACCTTTTCCCAATCACCCAATCACGAAAATTGGGAGATGTGGAGGTTGGGTTCTAGGGTTTTGGTCTTCACTTCCCGCGCCAAATCCCATGCAGAGCGCATGTTCTTATAGAACCAGTAAGTAGAGTACTCATTCTCCGTATATACCTTCGCTATGATCAGCCATCTCGTCGCCTCTTCCGATGGCGCCTCCTCAGATTCAAAGACCACATCATCCATGTCCTCCTCCCTCAGCCCAAGTTGCTTCATCATAGCCTCAAGTCCTCCGTCGCCACCACTAGACGAAGCCCCCGATCGATCTGTTGCCATGGTTAGAACCCACGGCCAAACCAATCTTGTGACCCCAGAGTTCCTTAAGAAAAACTGCCGCTCTCAAGTGCCAAGGCCGGGCGGTAATAATAGATCACCCCGTAGTCAGCCCGAGCACGATCAACAGCAGGGGGAGTCGAAGGAAAGCGGGGGAAAATCTCAACGCCGGCGACGCCGTGAGACAGATAAACCCTAGCTAGAGGGAAAGTTTCTTTTGAACGTTGACGACGCGATCGTGCTGCCAACGTGGGCGGGGATGGATTCTGGAGGACAAATGTGGAAGGTAAGACTAGATGGGCTGTTAAAGGCCTGGTTCTAGTTGGGCCGTTAAAAGCCTGGCTGGTTGCAGTTGGGCCAACCCGTTAATTCTCATACAAGTAGCCTCGAACTCATCTTGGGGAGAAAACCCTAGCTTGCAGCGCCGCCTGGACCGAGCAGCCGAGCGAGTAAGCGAAGACCCCCTTTTCCCCGAGCGCAAGAGCACCATGGCGGCGGCGGCAGTTTATGGCGGACTCAAGGGGAGGAAGCTTGGCGTCGAGGATGCCCCCGAGCTGCAGCTCAACCGCATCCGCATCACACTCTCATCCAAGAACGTCAAGAACTTGGAGAAAGGTATAACCAAACCTTATGAATTCAGACTCATATTTTCTGATGTGATCTAATATCTTAGCTAGTCTTGCTCGTATGGAGTATATCGTAATGGAGTGTACAAGCTTCCGTTGATGGATGATTCGTATATTGTTTACGATTGTGCTTTAGATCTGCCTGTCGAATTTGTTGCTTTCCGTGCTAGTCTAGAGAACATGTACAAATCTATCTATGAGACAGTTAGTCGCTGCTTACAATTGCTGGGTGTGGGAACCGTTGTATTGTATTGGTTATCTGAACAAAACTACTATGCGCGTTTCGATTTACTGTTTGCCTATGCACAAGCAGTGCAGCGCCTAAGTGCTTTGATTGTTCTGTTGGATGGTATGGAGGGAAGGAATTGGCAACTGAAATCTGCACTCGTCTTCTTTGTATGTACTTTCTTACTATCTTGTATCATTAGGCTGATTAAACTGTATTTAGTCACTTGCTATGATGCAAGCTACACCACTGAATATTTGACTGTCGTTGCAGAGTTACTTTCAATTATTGAACTGACAATTGTGTGGGGATTTCTGGTACATTTCAGTTTGTGCGGATTTGGTGAAGGGAGCCAAGGACAAGCAACTGAGGGTTAAGGGACCCGTCAGGATCCCTACTAAGGTTCTCCACATCACCACCCGCAAGTCCCCTTGCGGTGAAGGTATCGAGCTATTTCCTAGCCTCTGCTGTTGAAATTGTTTGGGTTGGCTTTGGTTAATTTGACTGATTGAGTTTTTTGTGCTTTCATTAATAGGAACACATAATACATTGATACATTCACTAATATAAATAGATGCTTCGGAATTAAAGTGCTTGTAGTTCGCACAATATTATGCTATTGTTATTTTTATATTTGAATTAGTTTGGTGTTTTGAATATCATTTTTCCTAAATAAATTTATCTTTCTATCTTAGTATTGTAACATATAAAGCTAGTATATCTATCCTGTACCTTGGTAGGCGATTTTTGTCATTTCCCTGTTATTATATACTCCCTCTGTTCCTAATTATTGGTCATTTTGGCTTTTCTATAGGTCCGTAGCTTTTGGTATGTGCCTTGATACGCTATATGTCTATGCACCTAGAATCTAGAAAAGCCAAAACGAGCTATAATTTGAAGCAGAGGTCCCAATGCACCTTGTTTTATGCTACCCTGTTTTCTCCGTAGTTATCTTTGTCAAATTGTGGTGGGAATGGGATTCATGCCATCTCAAGTACATTGTAGCCTTGAGTAACTTTAGACTTCATATTCTGGACACTAACACCTAAGCCTGTTTGACACATTTTAGTACAATCTAGTTATTGATGACTTTATCTTCTAGGATGTGGAGAAGAAGCAGTCTAGAAGGGCAGGCCAAGGTCCCTTCTCATTTTTCAAATTCTTGAAAAAACAATTGATTTGAGTGAACAGTTTAGTCAAAATAGAGAGTGCTTACATAGATTGCCCAACTTTGCGATTGTCATCAATCTCTGCCACTGCACGTGGAATCTAATGGGATATTGATAGCATATTTTTGTTGTTAAGACATGAATTTGACTGATCGTGTTCTAATCTGTTGGTCAGGAACAAACACATGGGATCGGTTTGAGTTCCGCATCCACAAGAGGGTGATTGACCTAATCAGTTCCCCTGATGTGGTGAAGCAGATCACCTCCATCACCATCGAACCCGGTGTTGAGGTTGAGGTGACCATTGCAGACGTGTAAGGACGTGCTGTTCAGCAATGCCATCAACTATCTATATATCTTTGTGTTGCTTTTGTTTTGTGCTCATTGTGTGCTTGTAAGAGAAATATCGAGCTATTCTTAGCACATAAGACTTTTCTTTCTCCCTCTATGATCCTATCGTAGCTGTATGTCTGATCTGTGGGCTGTTCAACTTAAAATTTTTGATTCAGTAATCTGGTTTATAAGGGCAACTTGGTTCGCCCCAATTGGATCGCTGTCCATTAACTGGTTGTCGAACTTGCTGGTGGCTACTTGGTTAGTTAGTCGCTTCGTGCAACAGGTTTTAAACCTAGTTTTCATTTGTTAAAACTATTTTATAGGCATATTGCGCACACACGCAAACTATGCCGAGAGTGATCAACTGCAGTAGCTTACAAAGATATATTTTTATAACTTATAACTAGGTTTGCCAAGGTATAATTGATGAAGATTAAAGTTCAATCTATGGTCTGAATGTTTTAGGGGTGAATTTAGTAATGCCAATCATATATCATTAATTATATATGATGTAAGTGTAAAAAGTGACTTAGAACAATTCTAAACAAATTTGCCATCCGAGTGACTATCAGTTTGTTCGTTGGATCGTATTTGGCTTATATGCCATGGCTTATCAGTAAACGAATAATATTTTTCTCTCGTATCAAATCAGTGAACAGTATTTTTAGCCATGGCTTGTAAGCCAAACGAGCATGGCTTATATAGCACTTTCGTCTTTATTTGGCAATTAGTGTTCAATCATGGACTAATTAGGCTCAAAACGTTCGTCTCGCAATTTTCAATCAAACTATGTAATTAGTTTTTTTTCGTCTACATTTAATGCTTCATGCACGTATCGCAAGATTCGATGTTATAGCTACTATAACACTGTTTGAAAAACTTTTTTTTTAACTAAACAAGCACGTATTGCGGACGCGCATCGTCCGACAGGCGTCGAGAAACAGTGTATGTGTACCCATTGCGCGACGCCGCGATCCCTCCAGGCAGGCCGCCGGCGCCGTGCCCTTCACGCTGCCGCCGACCACGACAATACAGCCAAAACACAGTGAGGAGTGGCATCACATCACGTTGGTCGGGGCCAGCCGTGAGCCGTCTCCGAAACTTGAAGCACCACAATTTTTTTTTCGCTCTTCCTTATTTTCCTTGAGAAATTACCAGGCAGTTGCGTTACAAGGAGAATAACATCGCGGTGACTTTGATCCAGTACATTGTCAAGGACCAAGGAGATAACTCATACGGAGTAGAGTATAAGTGAAGTGAGTAACAAGCTTCGAGATCGTATACGACCGTCGCTGAAAAAAGAAAAACAAAAAATGAACAGCTGACTTGACTGACAAGGTTCCTGGACCCATCCGGTGTGTGACCAGAGGAGTTTCGGTGTGGAAGCGTTCAACCCTGCACCGCCACCTGCACTGCACCCCGGTCCCTTGGACCGAAGACGCTGAACTGAACCGATCCCGTTATTACAGCAATTAAATTTTGCAAGGAAATAGTACGAAGGAAATATTACGTTTGGAAGGCTAGGCCTGGTTTAGATTGCCTCAAAATTTCAAGTTTTTTCACTCTCTCTCTATCACATTAATTTTTGAACGTATGCATGAGCATTAAATGTAGGTAAAAAAAACTAATTACATAGTTTGGTTGTAAATCACGAGACGAATCTTTTGAGCCTAGTTAATCCATGATTAGACAAAGTTTGTCAAATACAAACGAAACGTGCTACAATGTCTAGATTGCAAAAATTTGCAATCTAAACAAGACCCTAGTTTGGATCCAAAACCTTTGTAAATTACAGGTCCATAAATTTTTACAGGTGAGTTCACAAAATGCTATTTTGATGAGCGGTGAGCCTATTTATTTTAGGGTTAAGTCCAATTTACACCCTCCAACTTGCAGCAAAGTTCGGATTTCAACCTCGAATTTCAAAACCGGACAACTTTGGCCCTTCAACTCTCGAAAAAGTTCAACTTTCGACCTTCTGGGCGGTTTTGCGGGTGAACAGTAACTTTTGATATTTTTGGGTGGCGCCGAAATTTTATATTATTTTTTCAAGCATTTTAACGTCCTCAAATTAAAAAAACTCAAAACTACAAAGTTGTAGATCTCGTCGAGGTCTACAATCTACATATAAAAATTATCTTCATCCGACATCGTATTGAAGGGTTTTCTATTTTTTAAAATTTGAGTCTCATCACGCGATAAAATATGGTGCTGAAATTTTATATTATTTTTTCGAGCATCTTACTGTCTTCAAATGAAAAAACTCAAAACTACAAAGTTATAGATCTCATCGAGGTATATAATTTACATATAAAAATTATCTTCATCTGACATCGTATTGAAGGGTTTTCTATTTTTTGAAATTTGAGTCTCATCACGCGACAAAATTGTTTCACGCGTGATGAGACTTAAATTTCAAAAAATAGAAAACCCTTCAATACGATGTCGGATGAAGATAATTTTTATATGTAAATTGTAGACCTCGATGAGATCTATAACTTTGTAGTTTTGAGTTTTTTTCATTTGAGTACAGTAAGATGCTCGAAAAAATAATATAAAAATTTCAGCACCATATTTTATCGCGTGATGAGACTCAAATTTCAAAAATTAGAAAATCCTTCAATACTATGTCGGATGAAGATAATTTTTATATGTAGATTGTAGACCTCGACGAGATCTACAACTTTGTAGTTTTGAATTTTTTAATTTGAGGACGTTAAGATGCTTGAAAAAATAATATAAAATTTCGGCGTCATCCAAAAATATCAAAAGTTACTGTTTACCCGTAAACCCGCACATGGTTGAAAGTTGAACTTTTTCGAGAGTTGGAGGGCCAAAATTGTCCGATTTTAAAGTTCGAGGTTGAAATCCGAACTTTGCTGCAAGTTAAAGGGTGTAAATTGGACTTAACCTTTTACTTTACCCTTGGATTGGGCTAAAACCGGTGAAAAATAATTGTCGTGTGAGGAGGTCTGGAAAATATTACGATAACTATCGGGCTCATCCTCTCGATTGATTCCGTGCTCGTTCGAGCGGTGGCGCCATGCGTACGCACCATCCTTGGCTGCGTTCGGTGCTGGATTGATCGGTTGGGACAGCACAACGTCGGTGACTATGATGGCGGGAAATCCATGACATGCGCGAGTACATCGACATCTGCTGCGACGGCGGGCACATCCATGGCGGGCGGCGGCGAGCACTGGCAGCAGAGTCCCCGCCAACGAATCGACCAAATCCATGGCTGCTGGCATTGCGGGCGACGGGCGGCGGGCGCATCCATGGAGTCTCAGCAGCATTGATGAGAAAATCCAAGGCAACGATCGAACAAATCTATGGCTGCGATGGACAAATCCACAGCAAATGCCTCGATTCATCAGTTTCCAGGTATGTTTTGCTTCTAATCCCCATCCTCTTGTGCTCGATTTGATTGTCACGCAGGACATCTGCTGTGCGGAAATGGCCGCCGTCCACCTCGATGGGGCCAGCTACTACCTGTCTGTGAGGTCATGGCCTGGCAAAACGCCGTCCGTGGCACCACCGATCAACTCCATGACGACTTGAGGAGTCTCATCAGGCCAACGCCAGGCCTGATGAGTTCTGTTCGGCTGCGTTTTGCTTCTGCTTGAACTTTGGTTTGATTTCACAACCCCTTTCCGTTCTACAAAGTAGTAACTGCTTCTGCATTCCTATTTTCAGGGTTGAGAACTAATTCATGTAAACCAAACACAAATTTCCAACCGAAAAGATTTACAAGAGGTTTCTTGTGCACATGAAAATACAATCGTTAGTCATTTCCAGGTGAAAAGAATCACAAGGCTTCCAAACATGCCCAATCTTCAGTGGTGTACTACTAGGCTCACACTGTCAACGAGAGCAGATCAGCACCGTTCGTGCCACTGTTTCTTAACTCGTAGGACGACTTGGAAGTCACTCAACGCACATGGCCACATGTGATGCGAGCGCGCATGCTCACGCCGAGTCGTTAGCCCGTAACAGCTCAGCTGCGTCCAGTAGAAGTGTAGAACCGTACGCATTGTTGAGCAAATTAACCACCCTTGTAACAATTGGAAAAAAGAAGAATGCCATAACCCTCCTGCTAGTACGAGATCCTGCTATTACTAGGGTATAAACGCCAGAACAGTTACGCGACTGATATGCAGCCTGTTCGGTGGTTCGTATCGTTATCGTTGTTGGTTCGTGAAGAAATATTGTTGACTGATTTATATAAGAGAAAAATACTGTTCCGGCTGAAAATTTACGATCGTTTACGATAAGTCACAGCCAAACGAACAGACTGATGATACGGATGGATTGTGACTAGTACTGACTATAGGCCATTGACATGCGCAGGGAAGTGCAACAATAATAGTCTCGTTCGACTTGCTGAAATTTGACTGAATTGACTAAAAAATACTGTTTTGACTGAATTGTTGTAAGAGAAAAATACTGTACTAGCTAAATAAACAAGCTGAATAGTGCGGATTATAAGATAAGTTGAACGGGACCAACGAGGGCATAATGGGAAACACCGATAGGCGAGAGAGGAAGCGTACCGTTCCGACAGTCCAAGATCCGATCCTTAACCCGTGATGCATATGCAATGCTTGGCGAGAGAGAGGACCGGCGCCGCGCGCAACCCCACCGACCACTCGCGACGATGGCTTGTATAAAACGAAATCTGACCAAACGATAACGATGAACCGAAGATTTTGAGAGCGCCCCCAACAACCGAGAACGAAGCGAAATCCCGGAGGCACCTGGTAGGTCTGGTCCACACGAGGCGAGGCCAGGCGAAGCTCACTTGATTTTCAAAAGGCACAAAGTAATGGACCGTTCGGCTGTCATTATAAGCCAATTTAGGCTCCGTTCAGCCTATCCAGAAATTGACCTATTCGGCTAGTTTTTTTTAGTTGAAATAATATTTTTCTTTCACAATAATTCAGTCAAAACAGTATTTTTCAGCCAGTTCTAGCAAACCAAATGAGGTCTTATAAGTTATGATATAATATTTTCTCTCCTATCAAATCAGTCGTATAAATCAGCATAAACGGCTTTACGAGCAGATGAAAGTACAAAGAGGAAATCTCCTAATAAATCTGCTTTTGTGATTTTGGAAGTACTTTATTTAAAGTTTAAAGCTACATTAAACTTTTGTATATATTTTAAATTCAGGCGATAGGGTTTTGGACACGTCTCCCCCTTTTCTTCAAGGACATTGTGGTATCCTCGTCAAGGTCACTCCTGTATGAAAATAGATAGAAATTGAATGGAAAATCTATATTATATATGTACGGCCAGCATCCGTGGCAATGCGTGGTGCTCCTCATCATATATCATAATATATAATGAGAAAAAAATCTAGATCTAAAACGGGAAGGGAAAATAGAGACGAGAAAAATGCCCCCAAATGTAGCCCCTCCGCGAACCAAAATCCCCGGAACAGGCCCGTCGAAAGCAAATCGAAACCATCCCCACTCGAAAAAACGGCAGCAGCAAAAGGTCCCGCAAACCCAAGCGCCGCCGCGGACCCAATCGCCCCCAATCCCAGCCCCATACCCGAGCCGAGATCCAGGGAGGCAGGGACCAGCCGCATTGCCGCGGGATCGAGGGGATGGCGCCGCAGCTGACCGGCGCGCCCGGCTCGGCGGCCGCGGCGGGCGGCGCGGCGGCCGTCAAGCCGCAGTTCCACCACTACCACCACCACCGCCTGCCCCCGCGCCACCACCACCCCTCGCCGACCTCGCTCCTCTCCAAGCTCGCCTTCTGGTCCGTCTGCTCCCTCTCCCTCCTGCTCGCCTTCCTCCTCCTCTCCCCCGCGGCGCCCGCCCCGCGGGCCGCGCCCGAGTCCCCGCGCCGCTCCCTCCACGCGTCCCCCTCCTCCACCGCCTCCTGGGGCGGCGCCGCCTGGGAGAAGAAGGTACGGGCGTCGGCGCGGGTCAGGCGCTCCAGGGGCCACTCCGTCCTCGTCACGGGAGCCGCGGGGTTCGTCGGCTGCCACGCCGCCGCCGCGCTTCGCCGCCGAGGGGACGGCGTGCTCGGCCTCGACAACTTCAACGACTACTACGACACGGCCCTCAAGCACGGCCGCGCCGCGCTCCTCGCCCGCTCCGGGGTCTACGTCGTCGACGGCGACATCGCCGACGCCGAGCTCCTCGCCAAGCTGTTCGACGTCGTGCCCTTCACACACGTCCTCCACCTCGCCGCGCAAGCCGGCGTGCGGCACGCGCTCGTGGACCCCATGTCTTATGTGCGCGCCAACGTTGCCGGTCTCGTGGCGCTGCTCGAGGCGGCGCGCGCGGCCAACCCTCAGCCCGCCATCGTCTGGGCGTCGTCGTCTTCAGTGTACGGGCTCAACTCCCATGTGCCTTTCTCCGAGCATGACAGGACGGATCGACCAGCCTCTCTCTATGCAGCCACCAAAAAGGCCGGCGAGGAGATCGCTCATGTCTACAACCACATCTATGGTCTGTCACTCACCGCCCTCAGATTCTTCACTGTCTATGGGCCATGGGGGCGTCCGGACATGGCATACTTCTTCTTCACCAGGGACATCCTTGCTGGTCGGGCCAATTACGGTCTATGAGAGTGCCGGTGGAGGTTCACACCAGACTACCATCTCCCGGGATTTCACCTACATTGATGACATTGTGAAGGGGTGTGTAGCGGCATTGGATACAGCTGGTCGGAGCACAGGCAGTGGAGGCAAGAAGCGAGGTACGGCACCGTTCAGGACATACAATTTGGGCAACACTTCACCTGTGCCTGTTACACAGCTAGTGGATTTGCTGGAGAAACTGCTCAAAGTGAAGGCTGTGAGGAAGGTTGTTAAGATGCCAAGGAATGGAGATGTGCCATACACGCATGCTAATGTAAGCCTTGCGCAGCGGGAGCTTGGTTACCGGCCATCCACAGATCTGCAAACAGGGCTCAAGAAGTTTGTGCGGTGGTATCTTGAGTACTACCATCCTGAGCTGGCTGAGAAGCAGAAGCTGCGTACCAGTAGCAATGGCAAGGGTTCACGTGGTCGGAATGGCAGCTCAAGTAGCGCAAGATGACTGTCTATTCAGTGTCTTTGTGGCCTCTCCTGACGGTGTGTATCAGAATTCTACCTCCATTCCTTAATTCATCAGATTGAGAGACTCATTTTGCTCAGCAAATTGTGAAAGTGGAACAGAAGTTAAGAAACACTCACTAGGTAGCCATCATAATTCAAAAGCCTGATGGTTCTCTTTGCTACCTCGTAGCTAAGCATTTAATTCCTAGTTCCATTAGTTGGTTCTTAGGATGACACTGTTCTGAAGATTTTTCATGTCATGGGTTTTGGGGGATGGCACTCTGTTGCGTAGACTACCATAGATTCTTTTAGTGACTTTTTGTACCACGGAAGAGAACTAAGTATATCATGACTTGCTTTTGTTCAATTGAAGTTGAAGTGGCGATGATCAGCAATTTGTCTATGCTTCTTGTTTTGCTGACGTGCATACTCTTTATCTGTAGATATGGGTGCTACATATGCTCACTTGCTCAGTAGCTGCATTGCAAACTTATTTTCGCCATAAGAATCTTAAGGTCTTATGTGTCCATTTTGGGACTTGGGTATGGAATTTTATGTCATGAAGTGTGTTTTCAGGTCATACAATGATAAACCATTTGGTTATTGAGGTCTTTTTCAATGCATTATTTTTCTTCTTAGTCACAGTTAACATTGCTGGAGTTATTTAAGATTTGTGACAGTGTTAGAAATTCTCTTATTTGTAGTTAGCACTTCATTGGTGTGAATGGTATCACACGAAATTTTGAGGCAATCAAATGATATATGGATTAGTTTAAGTACTACAATTATCTTTCAATACCTGTCTGATTACAGACATGATGCCAAATGAAACAATGCTTGTTGTTGATTGTTGAGGCACTTGTAGTTCACGTGTTTTGTCAAGATACTCTATTGACCCCTTTATTGGTATTATATGTGGCATTTTATTGATTAAATGTTCACTCATGATGAAGCCTGTTGATAATTCTGCAATTTCATAATTGTGGTTGCACTATAACTGTAGTTTTTTTCCCCCGATCTACATGATTGTTGGCTTCAGTCTTTATGATTTTCCTAAAAGCTGGTTTTTGTGAATTGTGATTGTACTGATGCTTCTAAGTAAAGGAAAAATCCATTACGGGACTCTTTGGTTGCCTGCATTAGCATGTATCTAGGCTTCTGCAGCGCACTTTGCCTGTGTTTGGTTGTTCGTGGAAATTTTTATTCAGGCTTAAACAATGTTCAAATCATAGCTAGTACATTGAATTAGGAGATGTAGATTTACACAAGCTGATGGACACGCACAAAAATAAAAAAGAAATACTCTCACCTCTTTTTACCTTTATTTTTGAAAGGCACCTCTTTCTACCTTTACTAGAAACATAAGGTCTATACTAAAACATGGATGTGACTGCATATAACAAAATGTTAGCAACCAAACACAATTTTACCAAATGTTTGTGTAGGGTAACTAAACGCTAAGATATCGTATACGATTATTCTGACTTAGATTGTGCTGCATAAGGTATAGTTCAAGCAAAAAGTCAATGTAAGCAATCAATTACACCCTATGTTAAGGATTCCTTTTGGCCTTCCTGGAAACAAATCAAACGGCATTTCTAGCAACTAAGAATCAGAGTGAATCCAAACAGACAGATGCATAAAGTTGTGCTATCTATTAGTAAAAATTGTTAAGACAGGTTGTTAGCAACCACTAAGAATTAGAGCAACTCCAAGAGAGTTGCTATTCTGGTTCTAAAGTCTAATTTAGAGTTTTTGAAGAAGAAATCAGCCTCCAACAGATCCTCTATCCGGTATTCTAAATTAGCTCGCTAGCTATTCCGTTCTTTCCGCTCGCTAGAAAAAGCCAGCCGGGGGCGCTCGCTATCCGCCTCCCCGCGCCTGATTCCCGCGCACGCTGAGTGTCCTGCGTCCGAGACGCTGCTCGCTGGCTGCTTGGGATTGGAGGACGCCACCGCCGGTGGAGGCGTGCCTCGGCATGCCCGCTTCAAGCATCGCTGCCTCTACGTCCTACACGACCGACGACTGGCTGCGGGCAGCGATTGCTGCCGCAACAACAAGTATGCTGCAGCCGATGCGGCCATTGTGGAACCGCCGGAGAGAGCCTGCAGGTGTGCTTGTCCATCACCAAGCAACAGGCAAGGATGCCTGCAGCCTGAACGAAGGCAGACGAGCAGTGCAAAGCAAACGCTGCAAGTCTGGAGGAGCAAGCAGGTTGCTTGCTTTGCTCTCTGGTTGCCTTGCTCTGCCTTTGGGTCGGGACCCGGTGACATGGCACGCTTTTGAATATGGAGGAACGCAAATTTTATCGAGTCTCTTGGACTAGTCTGATTTTTTTGAGAGAGTTCTATTTTAGATAATAGCTAAATCAAGATATTTAGGAAAAAAAATTGGCTAATCTCTTGGAGTTGCTCTTAGCATGCTAAAATGTGTGGGTCCAAAATTAGAATGTGTGCGAACATCGTCAGTTCGTCATCAATGCAAAGTTCCACCTTGACTAGTTGGCCAAGAGAATAGAGACTGCTTACTAATGCTCTTGCTTGTGCATCGTTCCTTCTGTTTCCGTCCATCCATGTGCGTTCGCCCTCTTACATTGGTTTGTGATTGACATGCATGTGCTCTCTTATTGCCAGCCACGAGTTCTATGCCCCCCCCCCCCCCCCCCCCCCCCCCCCCAGTCATCTACCACTTCGTTCAAATGGCTTCGCTCCGCTCTGGAATTCAAATTTGCCGCCATGATTACCATCCTGATGTAAGGAAGCAAGCGGCACTGATACCACCTTCAGTTCTGAGTTCCAGCGCCTATTGCCCATGCCCGTCTCCCTGTTTCTGTACATGGTGGACACGTGACAGGTGTTTGATATTGCAATGCTACTCGGTTGTTTACTTTAGATGCGTGGCGGATGGCTCCATCAGGTCACTAAAGAGACAGCTGGTGATCGAGGGACGGAGAGAGACGGCGTCGGGTGTCGGCACTCGGGAACAACTGGAAGATGTGTTCACTGATCCCTGACGTTTACTGATGTTTCTGAAAACAGTACGATCCCCACCCAGATAGTGGCACCTAGCCGCGGATTTCTGTCACTCGCAGCGGCTGCGATTGTTAAAAAGGCTGGCTGCCCACGTCATGTGACCCCCGGCCGCGCCGATGGGATAGGGGATGGAGATGGACATGGACAGCGGGAGAACTCGATGCGCCCACCGCGCACGACGCCGTGCCCGCTGCCGAACGGTACAGGCCGCGCGGATTACCCAGTAGCTGGACAAACTGTCTCCCGTTCCTTCACAGGTTTCTATTAGCTCGAATGCTCATTTTCTCCACTGTTTCGAGGTACGGTTGTGAGGTCACGCCTCCTCGTATGGCCGTTTTGAACGAGTTGGATGCCCACATGATATCTGACCCACACACGTAACCCCGGCCGATGAAAGGGCCGACCAAGTTGGTGTAAGCTGGCAAGCTTCAACTGCGAGACACGCCTAGCTTCTTTTCCGCTTTTGTTTAGCGGAAGTAATTAAATCAGTGTCGGTAGCAAATGGAGGAATCCTTACAGCTAGCTTAGCTGCCTACCAGAGCGTAACTTCGCACAAGGCGCACGCGGCTTCGGCGAAAGGCTAAAAGGCGTCCATTGGACCAGCAGAGAGACGGAGCGAGATTAAAAAAAAAAACACTCCCGGCACCCGCCGCCACCAGGCTTTGCGCCTCCCGTGCGGTAGCAAAGGATTCGCGGAATTTGCGTGAGCGCCGTGCCGTGCGTAACACCAACCGCGCGCACCAGCGGGCGATGCGCTCTGCCTGCGCCTTCCCAAATTAAGGCCTGCTCCGATGATTGGTGCCGCCACGCGCGGGCACCATCGCCGTCAATTACTGTGGTCCTCTGAATCATTGCAACGGAACCTAACGTTCATTAAGCAGAGTGCAGAGTGCAGACTGCAGATCGCTCGAACAGCTAGGTGAATTTCTTTCGGAGGGTCAAACTGGCTGGAGGTTTTCCAATAAGCTACAGTACTCCTCTTGTTACGAGGGGCTGCCAACGTTGCAAATCCCCTAGAAGCTGCTGCTGCAGCTTTTCTTTCTGCCGGATGAAAATTAAATTGGATTTGGAGCACAAAAGGTTCCCTGTCGTCGGGCGACGGGCCAACCACCACCACTCCTTGTCTTCCTCCGTGTGTCCGTCGAAGTGCTGCCCGCTTCTCCAACACGAGTGCTGGCCGGACA
Source organism: Miscanthus floridulus (assembly GCF_019320115.1). Classification (NCBI taxonomy): domain Eukaryota; kingdom Viridiplantae; phylum Streptophyta; class Magnoliopsida; order Poales; family Poaceae; genus Miscanthus; species Miscanthus floridulus. The sequence goes on from NC_089581.1 coordinate 158,059,045, forward strand.
TTACAGGACAGGCATGGGCTGAGAATGGAGACGCGCAACTCTCAGCGGTCTCACCTCTGAACTCTGAAACCATTCAAGTATATATGGCCAAACGGAAAGATAGAAGTAGAGTAGGAGGCGAGTGGCATGATTGCCGGCGCCGAATGCAGTGCCCGCTCTTATCACATACATATATGACCTGATCGAGTGACGCCGCTGTACTTACGCACGTTTGAAGTTTACTGTGTCTCCCACGAACCAGAGGCCAACAACTGTTGTTTCCATGTTGACGATGAGCGCTGCTGGCCAAGTAAAGAATCTCACACACCCGACCACAATATAGTGTCCACGCACGAATATAGTTTGGTGGAAAGAGAGAACAAAGTGTGAGACGGTTCCAGTCAATTCAAGACAGGGAAACCAAAGCAAAGGAACCTTGAAAACGGATACATCCAGAACAGAAACCAAGCCACGAATTGCGATTACTATAACAAAACCAAAACCAGTCTTACATACAGGCAGCTAAGTGGTGAGTATACCATCCCCAAACTCTATAGGCTGCAGCTAAGCCAGCATCCCCTAATTAATAATAACATATGTACATGGAATCATCGATTGATCAACCAGTAACCAGTACAAGCGCATACGTGCGCGCGTGGAATTGAACCAACCAAGCACGCAAAGGAAAAAGCATGAGATCTGATCGATCGAGCACGCTGCATGAAGGTATAGATGATCACGTATGGGAACTGATGCATGGATCGGAGGCAGAATTGTGTATTCATCGATCACGGCCTCCACATGTCCTGGATGGTGGAGTGGAAGCTGGCGAGCACGAGGAGGAGCAGGACGACCATGGCGACGCCCCAGGGTGAGCTGCCCTCGGCGGGGGGTCGCTCGTAGCCCTTCCAGCGGCTCTCCCTGGGGTAGAAGCCGAAGTATCCCTCGAAGGAGTCGACGGAGGAGATCCAGCGGATGAGGAGGACGAGCGCGATGGGCACGGCCAGCAGCGCCCAGCTCAGCTGCTGCGACGCCTCCTCGATGAAGTCCTCGTAGGTGAAGAACCAGGAGACGCCCAGCAGGAGCGTCACCATGAGCAGGATCAGGATCACCGGGTACGGCAGCGGCGACAGCGTGAACGCCTCCACGATCGACGACTCCGCGCGCCGGTCGCCGTAGTACGACATGGCTGGCTGGCTTGGCTGGCGGTTGTTGCCTTGGACCTTGGTTGGTTGCTCTGGCCTCTGGGTTCTCCTCCTGCTGCTGCTGCTGCTGCTTGTTTCGGGGAGCGTTGGGCGAAGGCAGGGGAAAGCGGGCCGAGGGAGAGGCGGGACGCGGGGGCGAACCGACGATGGGGATATAGGCGCGTGTAACCAACCACGATCGTGTCGTGTGCGCGGAGATGGATAGGTGCGTGTAACGACCCAAAAGGCTCCTGCTGCTGACGTGTGCAGATCGTACGCAGGGACGGTGGAGGCAGAGGATCGGACGCCCAGGCCTGCTGATTTGACACCTTACACCTGTGTTTAGTTGGAAATTAGTATTTTTATTTTTATTTGGTAATTAGTAATTAGGCTCAAAACAACGTTCGTCTCGTGATTTTCAACCAAATTATGCAATTAGTTTTTTTCGTCTACATTTAATGCTCCATGCACGTATCACAAGATTCGATATGATAGCTACTGTAGCATTTTTTGGGAAAGTTTTTAAGAACTAAACACTAAACACAGCCAAACACTACTCGTGTAGTATGATTGTCGAGGATTTGCACAAACATAAGCAGATCAGGTTATTATATTATATTATATAGGAGAGCCGAGAGGTATGGGAATAATCTGAGGGGTCGGTCAGTCGGTGCGCGACGTCTGGCACGGCGTACGCGTGGAGACCGGCAGCGCGGTCGTCTGCTCTCCCTTTTTTTCCCGGGGAGAGCAAAATCCGTGTAGCGGAAGATTATCGGGCTGTTTGCTTGTGGTAACCGATCGTGAATTATAAGTTATAATATTATTTTTCTCTTTTACTAAACCAATCAACAATAATAATTCATTATCGTTTCGACTGAAACGAACAGGCTGTACGTGTGATTGCATGCTGATATGCTTCCTTCCTTGAATTGCCTAATTGGAGTGGACCGTAAGTCTCTGGATTTCTGTTCGCTTAAACCTATCAATTAGCTTATTAGACAGTATTTTTCTCTTATAATAAAATAGCTCCAATCAATTTTAATATCTGTCGAATAGGCCCTTGGATGCCCTGTGCTCCGGTAGTTTCCATGAATGAACTGAAGTGATCCACACATATCAATGTGGACGTCTGTGGTCCCTAGAGCTAGAGGCAAGCGTGTCCGGCGGTTCACTTCTCAATTTGTTTTAGATTATTTTATCTTGTTCTTTTTTACATAACATTATTAAATTATTCCAAATAATCCGAAATCTACTGTGTAAGCGAACCGCCCAACACGCCCATACTGGTACAAATCGTTCTGTCTGATTTGTGATGGACCTTTCGTGTCTAGTCAAGCCTCAGCAAAGACGCTTTCCAATATCTGGATCACAAAAGTCGTCACCAGGATCATAGCGAAACTGAAGCGCGGGATCCTCTGCAGTTGTAGTTGCGTACGGTACCAAATTTGCATGTAGTCGAACAGATACTCCCCTGTTTAATTAGCTTATTTAGAACTATTTTTTTAAAGTTATGAAATAATATTTTTCTCTTATAATATTTTAATATAAGTATTAGCATAAGTCAAATTTCAGCATCACCGAATAGGATGTGTCGGGTTCATAAATCCGGGGTCCCTCGGGGACCGGCTTTCACGCCAAGGCTCGGCCCAGAAGAACGACATTTTTCTTCTTCTGAACCGGCCCAAGAGTCTAAACTCAACAGACCGGAGCACTCGCTTTAGTCCCAGGCCGCCTTCGGCCCATCTCTACGACCGGGGCACTAGCTCAGGCTCAGGCCAGCTCCGAACGGCCTCTCCGATCCGAGCGCTAGCGTCAAGCCCCGGCTGCCTCCGTACGACCTCCACTCGGAAAGCCTGACCCGAGGACCGCCTCCGACTCCGACCCCACAATCGGGGCTCGCGGGAAGTATGCTCACCGCTCTTCTCCGACTGGCGCGCCAGAACCGACTGGGGACCATCCGACCGGGGACGCCCGCTCAAAAAGAATTAGAAGGCGTGCGGAGAAAGGCAAGGCATGGCTCACAAGTCAACACCACTGTACCAGGGACCATACCCTACACGAAGCAGTGCTCTGCAGCCACCCTAACGCAAAGTATTGTAGGGGCCGCTAGAAACTCCCATATGGTAAGCCCCCCGCGTGTCTCTGGACATCGATTGCGGTATGGGCTCCAGGATTTACCATACCGGGTGAACATAGCACAACTCCTCACATGCCACTAGGCATCCAGAAGTATTCTACAAGTATCGGCGTCCATCCTTCCTGAAGAAGATATCTCGACCCCCCGTGCACATCTGACATCCTACAGCGACATCGACAGTATTGGGAGGCTTAAACCATTATTCAGTTTACATCACCATAGGCAGCAAGACTTAGAAATATCTATACTCTTCCCCTCTCACCTATAAAGCCATCCCCTTTATCTATAAAAGAGGATGCACTCCCTCCCCCGAAGGGGAGATCGAGTTCTTCAAGCCCAGACTCACTAGATCGACATCAACACTCCCAACCGTAAGACCACCAAGTTTCGACCGTGACCCTTCCGGTTGGAGCCGACCGAACCTCTTGCACACCCCCTTCTTCCTCCTTTTTGTTTGTACCCCCACTACAGACTTTGAGCACCTGGGCTCAGGAATAAAGTTGCCGACCGACCCCGACTGGACGTAGGGCACGTTTCCTGAGCTAGTATAAATCCTGTGTCATTGAGTGCTAGGCCACCTCCGATCACAACATATAACAAAACTACAAGTATCTACTAGTTGGTCACTTTCTACACCGACAGTTGGTGCCGTTCGTGAGGAAGATGTTGTACGTTCAACACCTTTTGGTCATCGAATGGCCCATTTTTCTGCCACTCCCGTCGTGCCGGGCTCCGACGATACGATTCGTTTTGGCTCGCTGGAGTTCCCCGTAGTCTCGCCCACCGGGATGCGGGTTCCACCCGTCTTCGAGCCATTCCAGGCCTTCCGCTTCGGGAGCCTAGACTTCGTCGCCGACCGGCTCGGCGTACTCCACCTCCACAAGGAGGCTTGTGACCCGGCACCTGTCGGAGGAATGTCCTCCATCGACTCCGGGACGCGCGACTTCAACGACGCGGCATCTGCGCTTCATTCTAAGCAAACTCTCTGCTCAGACCCCACTGTGAGTAATATACGTGCTACTCACTCTTTATTTACTATCTCTCACCAGTCACCCAGAGGAAATGTACCGCCCACGCCACAAAATGCCATACGATCGGTTCCCCTATGGCCTTGCGTCCTCTGCGGACGCCTACGCTCGGGGGCTCCAAAGGATGCTGTCACCGTCCCCCCTCATGTTCGAGTTCATGGGAGTAGTGGGCTTCGTTCCTACCATTCCTCATGAACTTCTGGATGATGATGGCGAGAGCAACGGTTAAAGCATCGGTGATGTGGCACCCCGCCACTATCCGTCCCAGGAGTGCACTATGGCGGATGCTCCACGACAACCGTCGGTGGTTGTGGAGTCTGTGCAGACTCACACCCCTCTAGACCCACGTGCAGGAGCCCTCGCGTCTGCGCAAGTACATGCTGAGGAGCTACGACAACGACGGCAGAATCAGCCGTCGTCTGCACCGGCGCCGTCGGTGTAGCACGTTGCGCCCCACACGCCTAGCCTGGCGGGTGGCGCCTGGGGTCGCGCTTGTCAGGTTCAGCACGACATCATGAGCGAAGGAAACGATGTCCCACAATTTGCCTAGGCCAGCCAGAATATCGCTGATGCAGCAATGCTTCTCCGCGGTGTTCTCGAGCCCATCGACCCTCAGGAGCGGGCAGTCTACCGGAACCTCTAGGTTCTCGTAGAGGCCACCATCGTCCAACAGGCCGAAAGCTCCGCATCGCGACTCCGACCCTCGCCCTCTCTCCCTACCGGGAGGATGAGGACGTGCTAGCCGGATCAATCCGTTCGCTCGCCACCGCCGCTGGTAGGCTCAGCTCAGGGAGTGGCAGCCGTGCCACGGTCTAACTAGGCACCTGCTCCACACTGACTGCACTAGGATGCTCGTAGCGTCAATAGCGAGCGTTGTCGAGCCCGATATGGTAACAACGTCTGCCATACGGCAGCAGGCGACACGGACCCTGGCCGAATCATCGAGGGAAGCGGAGAAACACGCCCTAGGCGCAATCGCCAGTCAGATGACTAGAGCCCCAGCCCTGAGGGCCTAGGGCCATGGGCCTTCAG